>NC_138774.1:78860559-79442323 GCF_965119305.1 Pelophylax lessonae
CTTGGTGTCCCGGGAAGATACCCTCCTTTTTGGATTATCTCGCATGATCTAGGATTTGATTTCAGATCAATCTTTCTTTGGGACTTTATTAATTGGACACTACTTTCCCTCTTTTAAATCTACACTATTGTGATCAATAATTTTTCCATTCATTTGGACACTATTTATCATTTTTGTTGTGATTTCTTACTGTCTTTAGCGCTACACTTTATGGTTTAAAATTAGTCACCTCAACTTTTTTTTAGGATACTGACAGGAATAGGTTTATAAGGACCAACAGTTGTCATCATGAATCTTGGTTGAAGTCGGTACCGAAGAGTCCGTTTCTTAGATTGAGGAAAAATTTTACTTTTCAGAATGATTTCCTGAGAAAAGCAGAGTTCCTTAAAAAACGTTTCCTCAAAGGGTTAAGGTTCTAACAAACTGGATCTAGTTATAGATGAGGTGAGGATCAGGAACAGAGATGACATGCTAAAACCTAAGGATAGATCAAATAATCCTGAATTCTCTTCTAAATTCGCATTTTTCACCACATATTCATATTTTTCCATCAAAAAATGTTTTTTAAAACATTGGAGTGTTTTGAAGAATGAGAAAATTCTGGGCCCTTTGCTTCCTGAGGCACCTATAGTCACTTATAGGGGTGTTCCTCCTTTAAGGTTGGAAATAGCCCCGAATGTGGTTAGACCTCTACTTAAACAGAGTTTTTTCGGAGAAGTAAAATTAATCGTGTAGGAAGGTTGAAAACTAAAATTAACTGCCTCAAAATAGGAAACATCTTTTGTTTTGTTCTAATACCACATCCAAGTCACATGATATTATTGATTTTATGACATGTTCGACTAAGAACGTAGTGTATTTAATTACCTGACGGTGTGAGCTGTACTACTTGGGCCGAACGATACGCAAACTCCAAGTAAGGTTAAAAGAGCATCTGGCTAAAATTCGTAAAGGTTTTCCAAATTCTAGCCAATCCAAGCACTATGCGATGTGCCATGGAAGGGACTCAAGAGGTACCTCATTCACTGCGATCGATAAATTTAATCCTAATTTGAGAGGAAATCATACAAGGAGGGAGATTCCCAGAATGGAAACTTGTGGATTTTCTCTTTAAAAACGGATGTCAACGCCTTTATAAATAATAGCTAACATTCAGTTTAGTTTCCTCTGTAAGGGGACATATTTGAGGAAGTTTTTAAAAAGTTCATAACTTGTTGTTATAGCAATTTTAGGTAAGATGATTTTTTATTTATTTATTTTTATAACATTGACCATATTGGCTGTTGTTTGGGCAATGCAATTATTATACCTAAACTGATGTATATGGTTTCCAATCACTAGATGGCAGTGAAGTCCTGCTGAAGTCATTGGGATTTTATTCCATGTTATGAGGCGATCACATGTATAGTATCTTGGTATTATTATTATTTTTTAGGTGTTTCATATTTGAATTTTTATTATAGTGTCGATTTGGCCTGGTCATCTAGAGAGCCTAGTGGAGCAGGTCAGGGATGTTTGTTTACTGTCTTCTTGCCTATGGCTCCAATAACATGGCCGCCGCCACTGGGTCAGACGTCATTTCCGGATGGAGATTTTTTTTTCCCGGCAGTGACATCATTTCCTCTTCCGACGGATAAAATAGAGGCTCGGAGCAAAATTTAGAGAGGGTGGTCGCCTCTAGCCCCCTCTCTCTCTCTCTCTATATATATATATATATATATATATATACAGTTGTATTCAAAATTATTCAACCCCCACTGAAATTGATTGTTTTGGCCAGTTTGACATTGATTTTGATCATTCAGTCATCCTGCTTACAATTAAATCAAAGAGGCATGTGTAGGTCAGACAAATAAAACATAACATTTATAATGAAATAACCACAAATGTCTTTTCTGTGCTCACATCATTATCAGTTTTATTCAACCCCCAAGTGACATTCAATCTTAGTACTTAGTACAACATCCTTTTACAGTTATAACAGCTTTTAAACGTGAAGCATAGCTTGACACAAGTGTCTTGCAGCGATCTACGGGTATCTTCGCCCATTCGTCATGGGCAAAAGCCTCCAGTTCAGTCACATTCTTAGGCTTGCTTTCTTTAAGTCCCACCAGAGGTTCTCAATTGGATTTAAGTCTAGTGACTGTGATGGTCACTCCGAAATGTTCCAGCCTTTAATCTGCAACCATGCTCTAGTGGACTTGGAGGTATGCTTGGGATCATTGTCCTGTTGAAAAGTCCAACGTTTCCCAAGCCTCAGGTTTGTGACAGACTGCATCACATTGTCATCCAATATCTCCTGGTACTGAAGAGAATTCATGGTACCTTGCACACGCTGAAGCTTCCCTGTACCTGCAGAAGCAAAACAGCCCCAAAGCATGATTGACCCCCAGCCATGCTTCACAGTAGGCAAGGTGTTCTTTTCTTCATAGGCCTTGTTCTTCCTCCTCCAAACATAGCGTTGATCCATGGGCCCAAACATTTCTAATTTTGTTTCATCAGTCCACAGAACACTATCCCAAAACTTCTGTGGTTTGTCCACATGACTTTTGGCATACTGCAGTCGACTCTTCTTATTCTTTGGAGACAGCAAGGGGGTGCACCTGGGAGTTCTGGCATGCAGGCCTTCATTACGCATTGTGCGCCGTATTGTCTGAGCAGAAACTTTTGTACCCACATCTGGCAAATCTTTTCTTAGTTCCTCAGCAGTCACACAGGGATTTTTCTCCACTCTACGCTTCAGGTAGTGCACAGCAGTTGAAGTCAGCATCTTCTTTCTGCCACGACCAGGTAGCGTTTCAACAGTGCCCTTTGCCTTGAATTTGCGAATGATGCTTCCTATGGTGTCTCTTGGTATGTTTAACATCTTTGCAATCTTCTTATAGCCATTGCCCTTCCTGTGAAGAGTAATCACCTCTTCTCTTGTCTTCCTGGACCATTCTCTTGACTTCACCATGTTTGTAACGACACCAGTAAATGTCTAGAAGGAGCTGAGTATCAGTCATTTTAAAGCTGCCTAATTGGTGCTTATTAGCCTTTATTGCTGCTCCCTGACACCCACAGGTGTTTTCAATACCTAATTGAAAACACTTCAATGAACCTCTGTTCTTCAGAGTGGTAGTCTTTAAGGGGTTGAATAATTGTGTCAATGAAGAATTCACAAAAGAAACATTTACTAATGTATTACAAAACCAATTGATGTCATTTTAGTTGCATATGGTTCTTTAAGAAGTCCTTGTAGGATTTCATTCTGAATACAATTACAAATGTAAACTAAATTCCCTAAAACCCTTTACAGCATTGGGGGGTTGAATAATTTTGAATACAACTGTAGGAAGTGACAACCACTAGCCATGTTCCTGATGACGCTATGATTGGAAAAAACGCGTAGGGTGGAGTCTAGCTATCACACGTCACATCGCAACACGTGCGGACCATGGCCTACTTCTTGGTTGGAAGCCATCTGGATTTCAATTTAAATGTTTTGCTTGTTTTTATTGATTATATGTGAGTATTAAGGACTTATCTTTTTCAATAAACCATTGTGCGCTTGGATATATTACACTATGAGGTGATGTTTGTTTTCATCTTTGACACATGCTACCTGTGAGGAGACCTTCTGAGAGGGGCCAACAGGATCTAATTTGGTGTGATTACTGATGAACAAGGATTAGTTAGTGGATGCGCTTGTAGACCACCTATAATCTAGTGATCCATATCCCATGGTAAGAGGCCCGGTGTGCTATGGTGTCGGTGGAGGAATATCATTTCACCTACAGTTTATCTGCAACACAGTTTGGGTGTCCTATAACGATTTATGGACTTTTGTCATTGGCTTGTGTTTTTGTTCCGGGATTTTCCAGTGTCTGCGTGCTCTTTTGACTGAACTTTAAATATTTTTTTTCTGGTGGCAAATGACTCCCAAAAACGCAGAAAAAAATGCTTCTGGACTAAAAAAGTGTGCATGAACACATAGGATAACGCTAATTGGTTTTAAAAGCAGAAAATAAAAAGGTTTAAAAGCTGCTGCTAGGAGCGTTTTTTTAAGCTAGCGTGCATGGAGCCTAATAAAGATGAAGGGACTTGAAATATGATGAAAATATATGCATGCACTAGCAGTTTGCAGAGATGTATAGTAACTAAGTAGAACTACTTCACTACTGTACTTAAGTACCGAAAGGTGGTATCTGTACTTTCCTAGAGTAGAATTTTTTTCTCCTACTTCCACTTTTACTTCACTACATTTTTTTCAATGATTTCAATACTTCTACTCCAATATTTTTTTTTTGTGCTGCATAGTTACTCGTTACAATTATAAAAATTACCACTGCCAGAACAGTAGATGGAAGGTTTCATGAAGCTCAAAACATGAGTATTATCAGCGCATATGAAAATAAATGCTACTGTATGTATAAATAAAAGCTGCATTTGAAATAATAAAAAACAATATGATGTTCAAACTTTTGACTTCTTTCTTTAATAACTACATAACACAGTACTTGTACTTTTACTTTCAGTACTTGAGTAGCAATTTTTTTTTTCAAAGCTACTGGTACTTTTACTTTCAGTACTTGAGTAGCAAAATTTTTAAAAAACTACTTGCAATACTTAAGTACAAAAAATGTTGAATACTTTAGTACTTCTACTCAAGTCACTTTTTGATCGAGCACTTCCACTTCTACTCAATTCACTTTTTGATTGAGCACTTGTACTTTTACTCAAGTATGGGTTTCGAGTACTTTATACAACTCTGGCAGTTTGTGAAGATGAAATACAATTCCTAGGGAAATAAAAAAAAAAAAATGTTGTACTTGAAAATAGGTAAAATAACTAGAGGTGCCAAAGGGGCCCCCAGGAAGCATTGCTCACACTTCTAGTGCTCCCCTGTACTGGGGCTTCAGGGGTGAGCCTCTTGTGAAGGGCTTGCTTCTTGACACGCTTTGTCCTATTTGAATAAACTGTGCCTGCATTATCAGGAAGGCTGTAACGTGTGACACCAGTTCATTTCAACAGCTCCTCATATTAGGTGAAAAAGAGGGAGCCAGTAAAGAGAAGAGTAAAAAATTAATACATTTAAAAAAAGGAATGATGTGTACACAGAGCACCCTATAAAAAACTGTATATTGCATATCAATAGCAAAAATTAAGAAAAATCCCTGCTAAATCCCAAGCTTTAAAGACAGTAGTTCTGGTACCTCCTGGTCCTGGGAGAGATCTATTTTTGCATGGTGGGCTATTGTTGCTGGGGAGGTCTATTATTGTGGCTGGTGGGGAATCTATTATTACTGGGGTGGGACTTATGTTGCTGGGGGGTCAATTGTTGCTGGAAGAGATCTACTGTTTGGGGTGGGGTCTATTGTTGCTGGAGGGCATCTATTTTTGTGTGGCAATCTATTGCTGCAGAGGAGGTCTGTTTTTTTACTGGCGGGGGATCTATTCATGCTGGTTGGGCTTATGTTGCTGGGGGGACAACTGTTGCTGGAAGAGATCTACTGTTGGGGGAAGGGTTCTGTTGTTGCTGGGGGCATCTATTTTTGTGTGGCAATCTATTGTTGCTGGGGAAGTCTGTTTTTTACTGGTTGGGGATCTATTGTTGCTGGTTGGGCTTATGTTAAGGGGGAACGATTGATGCTGGAAGGGATCTACTGTTGAGGAAGGGGTCTATTGATGCTGGGCTGGCTGATAAGAAATTTGTTTTTGCTGCAGGTGTCTATTTTTGTTTGGGTTCATTGTTGCTGGGGGCGGTCTGTTATTGTAGGGGGATCTATTGTTGCTAGGGAGGGTCTATTACTGCTGGCTGTGGGGATCTACTTTACTGCTTTTGTTAACAACAAAGCATTTGGCTGCTTCTGGTAACAAGAAGAAATCTGCTTTGTTAAAAAGAACAAACACTTTTACCTGATGAGCCCTTACTTTTTCTCTAAAAAATGTGCTCAGAAATCAGACTGAGAATGTGACAGCTTCAAGAGGTACTTCGTTCTTTGAGATGTGCAGAGACATGTGGCACATCTGCACAGGCACCGAGTTTCCTATGCACGCACAGACAACCAGACTTCTGGGACATCCATAACTGCAGCATTTTCACAGAAGTGATGGATCATACACACTATACAATTTTCTTTAGATTTTTTCCTTCAGACTTACCAAAACTATATAATATGAGGTCAAACCTAAACACTTTCAATTTGTATGCAATCTGGCAGGCCCTTGCACTACATAGTTGAAGGTAAATCTAATGGAAGTCTACCAACAAAAGTGTATCCAGCTTAACCCTGCCAAAGGCCAGGCAAAGCCCTTCAGCACATCTGCGTGTAAGCAGGTTGAAATGATGCCAATTAGGTGTTGCCCTGGGGGGGGGGGGGGGTAAGGGTTAATGCCTTTCATGGCTCTATGGTTTTGGCGGGTTACCTTTGGGTCTGACCCACTGGTCCTCTGGTATAAAGGAGGGACAGTGGCATGGAACGGAGAGCCTCCAAGCAGAGAAGCCCAGAGCCCAAAAGAAAACAGTACCCAGGAGGAGTGAAAGAATGTCGCTTGCTACTTCTGTGATTTAAAATGTCATCATTTTATGGGGTTCGTCCTTGAAGAAACCAACACTGGAAAATTACACTTTTGGATCCCTTGATCGTACATGAACTCTACCTTTGCAGGTATGCCGGGGCAGCACAAAGCCTAAATTGGGATTAGGGATGTAGGAGAAATACTGTTCTTACATGTTTGACTCAGATGTTTTTGCACTTTTCTAAGCTTTGAAGCCTTCTTCCAGCCTGGTCTGTAGCAGTGTTAATTTTGGCAGCAAATTTCAATTTAGTTTTAGTCTTAGTCTTAGGACTAAAATGGCATTTTAGTTTTAGTCCCATTTTAGTCTTCTGCAAGTGTTTTAGTTTTAGTCGTATTTAGTCGACTAAAACTCCAGTACATTTTAGTCGACTAAAATGTCTTACATTTTAGTCATCTATAATCGAATGGGTGTAGTTCAATTGTAATTTGTAATGCATTATTTAAGCATTTCTCTACAATTTCCAAACTCATTATATACTACTGCTGGGTCCTGGAGTGAAAAATCTAATATGTTATTATTTATGGTATTAAGCTTTGAGCATGCACCAGTGTTAATTTTGGCAGCAAATTTCGATTTAGTTTTAGTTATAGTCTTATGACTAAAATGTCATTTTAGTTTTAGTCGTATTTTAGTCTTAAGACTAAAATGCCATTTTAGTTTTAGTCGCTAAAAATTGTGTTAATTTAGTCGACGAAAACGTTTTAGTCGGTGTTAGTCGACGAAATTAACACTAGTCTGTAGTTATATAATGGGTGTAATGCAAATAATCGGCTCCTTTCTACAGTTTGGGTCACTGAGATATTTTGGAGTATGAAGATGTTAGTACTAAAGTTGATGTAGTGTGCAGATACAAGTGGTTACCTACAGTAACAGAAGTTGACCAAGCAGCCTATCGTTAAGCACATGCCTGGGGCCGGTGGGATAGCCTTTTGTAGGAGGTTGTTGTCGGCACTCTCTCCATGAGCAGTCTGTCTCCTATAGCAACGGGTGCAGGCACATGCGAGAAAATAGCCTCAGCCTGTAAACAGGTGTAGAAGAGTTAAAGGAGGTCAGATGCATGCATGGAGTTCGTGCTGGGTGCACAACAGGACCTTATGCCATTGCTGGAAGTGAGAAGGAGCTAATGCACAATACGGTGGATGTGGACAGGGCTCAGTGTGCTCCTCCTAAATGCAAATTACAGAGAAGGTGTACATTGTCACAGAGACCTGAGAGTTAACAGGAGAACAGTTACTTGGCTCCCAACGAGTTAAAGGGAAAACATGACGGAAAGATCAATCTCCATCTCCACCCCGCCTACATGCACACATGTAGAATTGATTGCAATGTCTATATTTTCTAGGTGAGAAAAAAAAAAAAAGTACATCGCTGCAGCACAAAAAAGTCAAATATAATTGAAAAAAAAAATGAATTTAGGGAGGTAAACTAGGTGCAAATAACTTGATTTTGGGGTGAAGGTCCACTTTAATTATTGAAAAAAATCAAGTATGATACTCCTAAAATCTTAGCAAAAAAGACCTTGATTTACTAAAGAAGTATGTTCTCATTTTCACTTATCTTCGTGAATGAGATGAAACAAAGTAAAAACGTACTTTAAATAGTGTACCCAATTACGTGCAATAAATATTAAAAAAAAAAATAAATAAAAAAAATAAACAGGATTTGTGCTCCCAATTGATTGGCTAATTGAAGTCAGCACAGTGGCCAAGTAGTTAGCACTTCTGCCTAGCAGCACTAGAAATGTTGGTTCATATCCCAACCATGGCCATACCTGCCTGGAGTCTGCATAGGTTTCCTCCCACACTCCAAAAATATGCTGGTAGTTTATTTAGCTTTAGTATGTGTATGCATAAATGTGAATAAAGCCTGGTAAACACTACAGTTTGTACCACCAGAACATTCCAATCGGCTCACTCTGTCATTGGCTGAGAGCACTGATTGGGAGTCGGTCGGCCGCTGGTATTTCAGCATGCATGTCTGACAGAAGCCGGACAGATGACATACACATGGGCCGAAGGTCGGCCATTTTTTTTCTAACGAGCCGATGTCTCCCGATATTCGGCCTGTGTGTACCTGGCTTTCGAGACCTTACATTGTAAGGTCCTTGAGGGCAGGGACTTATGTGAAGGTACAATATATACACTATATTGTCATAGGTATTGGGACACCTGCCTTTACACACACATGAACTTTAATGGCATCCCAGTCTTAGTCCGTAGGGTTCAATGTTGAGTTGGTCCACCCTTTGCAGCTTTAACAGCTTCAGCTCTTCTGGAAAGGCTGCCCACAAGGTTTAGGAGTGTGTCTATGGGAATGTTTAACCATTCTTCCAGAAGTACATTTGTGAGGTCAGACACTGATGATGGACGAGAAGGCCTCCGCTCTTATTCATCCCAAAGGTGTTCTATCAGGTTGAAGTCAGGACTCTGTGCAGACCAGCCAAGTTCCTCCACCCCAAACTCGTTCATTCATGTCTTTTTGGACTTTTCTTTGTGCACTGGTCCACTGCTCTGGAGGGAGGGTTGTGGTGTGGGGTTGTTTTTTTAGGGGTTGGGCTTGGCCCCTTAGTTCCAGTGAAGAGAAATCTTAAGGCATCAGCATACCAAGATATTTTGTACAGTTTCATGCTCCCAACTTTGTGGGAACATTTTGGGGATGGCCCTTTCTGTTCCAACATGACTGCGCACAAGGCAAGGTTCAAAAAGACATGGATAAGTGAGTTTGGGGTGGAAGAACTTGACTGGCCTGCACAGAGTCCTGACCTCAAACCAACAGAATACCTTTGGGATGAATTAGAGCGGAGACTGCGAGCCAGGCATTCTCGACCAACATCAGTGCTTGACCTCACAAATGCGCTTCTGGAAGAATGGTCAAACATTCCCATAGACACACTCCTAAACCTTGCGGACAGCCTTCCCAGAAGAGTTGAAACTGTTATAGCTGAAAAGGGTGGGCCAACTCAATATTGAACCCTACGGACTAAGACTGGGATGCCATTAAAGTTCATGTGCGTATAAATGGCAGGCGTCCCAATACTTTTGGTAATATAGTGTATATCACACTGTTTATGGCAGATTCAGGACAGTCTTTCATTTCTGCTGTGTGTAGCGGACTGTCATTCATTGATAATACAGACTTACCCTCTGCTCCTTCAGACTGTCTGTGCACCTTTAAGACTGCTTACAGAAGGGATCAGCCTCTCACAAGAAGTGGAAGAACAGAATTGTGGGAGATATAGTTCTGTATAGAGAGCAGACTTATCTGGATTACTGAGGAAACTGCACTCCCAGGGAGCAACAGGGGGAAGGGAAGGACCAGGGCAGAGGCTATAAATGTATCTGCTTCACAGCGCGCTCTCTCTCTCTCTCTCTCTCTCTCTTGTTTCTGGGACTCAGCGAGGACAGACAAGCCTGAGAGGTGTGCTGGGACATGGTGGGTGTTGAGGCCTAGTGCATGTGGCCTGGAGAGAGCGCAGAGCCCATCCTCAGCAGTGCAAATGGTGGTGTTTGCACAGCGGTGGCAGAGCCAGTGAAGCTGAACAGACAGCGAACGGCACTGAGAGAGCGGCCTAGTATAGTGTATGCTGAGAGTCTTGCCAGTGACGCAGCATCAAGGAGGAACAGTCTTGCTGGAGGACAAGAGAGTCACTTGTGGATGCTGACGTTGCATTAAAGTGCCTGGTGGTCTTTGGGAACCACAAGTATATATTTGCACACGAATAAACGAGATGAGTAGTGCGCTAACCTAATATATGAATGTAAATCAATTAACATGACATATAGTGATTGTCACATATCAAAATAAGTGCAAAACATGTGAAATATTGTAATTGAGTCTGTGTTAGTCCATTAAAAAAACACAAAGAAACACAAGTCTTTCAAGCCTGTGGAGTAAATACAAAGAAGTGTTCTGTGCCAAATAAGCGTGCCACTCTGTAACTGTAATTGTGTTCCCAAATAGGATCTTTGATCTTTGTCAAGGTGGCCCCTTACCGCAAAACCCTTTACGGAAAAACCTTCAAGTGATGGACTTTCTATGTCGTTGGTGTAAATACACTTTATGGTAAAGATGGATGCTTACCAGAAAACAGGGAGACTTGAGCGTAGACTACTGTAAAGCAGGGAATTCCGCGAGGAAGCCTGGAGGCTGGTCCGCTTTGCAATGATGAAAGTCCAACAATGTAAGGAGCAGGTCATTGACAGACGTAGTCCTCGGTGATTCAGCACCTTCGGGAAGTCCCAGAGCAGTATCACCAATGAGGGGTGGGAAAATGGAAATCAAATCCAAATCTAGAAGGCCCAACCGGTGCCAACTAGAAGTTTACAATGCTCATCCTTAATGATGAGACTCAACAAAAAAGAAAAAATTATTATTTTTTTTTCAAACAGAAAAAAACCCTCGAGGTAGACCACCGGTCTCCTCAAATTGCGGCCTGCAAAACCTTGCGGCCAAATGAGGCATCCGCCGATGCCGTCACATCAATTTTATAGAATTTTGTAAAGGTATGTACCGACGACCAGGTGGCCGCCTTACATACCTGGACCACTGACGCCTGATGGCGAAAGGCCCAGGAAGTACTGAGCGCTCGAGTGGAGTGCGCCCTAACAGGGAACGGAGGACTCTGACCCTTAATAGAATAAGCCTGTACCACCGTCTGTCTAATCCATTTGGCAATGGTCGCGGCAGATGCAGGCAAACCCTTTCTGGGGCCATCCGTGATCACAAAAAGTGAATCCGTCTTACGGAATGATTCCGTAGCTTTCAGGTTTACCCTGATTGCCCGAACCACATCTAAGGAATGCAACGCATGTTCCCGATGATGCTTGGGCTGAGGACACAAGGAAGGTAGTACAATATCTTCATTCAGATGAAAATTTGAAACCACCTTAGGAAGAAAGGATGGCTTAGGATGAAGTACTACCTTATCCCTATGAATCACTAGGTATGGGGACTGGCATGATAATGCAGCCAGTTCTGACACCCTGCGAGCAGAAGTGATAGCCACCAAGAAGGCCACCTTCTGGGATAAAGTAAGCAAGGGAATCTCCCTGATGTTTTCAAAGGGAGGTTTCTGTAGAACCGACAAAACTAAATTAAGATCCCAGGGCGGTAAGGGCGCGCGGACTGGTGGAGCCAGGTGCCGCACCCCCTGGATGAAATTCCGCACCAAGGACCTGGTAGCTAAAGGTTTCTGAAAGAAGATTGCTAATGCTGAAACTTGACCCTTGATGGTGCTCAAGGCTAGCTTCTGCTCAACCCCTTGTTGCAAAAAAGCCAATATTCGAGTCACCGAATAGGTACGTTGAGGAAATCCTAAAGATTCGCACCACGCAATATAAGTCTTCCATGTGTGATAATAGACCTTGCTGGAAGTCGCTTTCCTTGCTTTAATAAGGGTAGGAATGACTGAAGCAGACAAACCTCTGTCCTTCAGTACTTGGGTCTCAATGGCCAGGCCATTAAAACCAGCGACTGTAAAGCACGATGGTAAATTGGTCCTTGAGACCACAGACACTCCCTGAGACGAAGTTCCCACGGAACGTCTGCGACTAGCATGTCCAAGTCGGCCAGGCCGGCTTGACGAGGCCAGCCTAGAATTTCTAGGACCACTGGCGCTGATTGGATCTGAACCAGGCGTCCCTAGAGGTATCTGGCCCCGACCATCCGAGAAAGTCTGGTCGTTTTCTGTTCCCACACATTTATCAGATACCTGATTTCTATCAGGAAGGGTGATCTTTTCTGGTTGAACCTCAGGGACCGAAGTCACCCGACTAGAGGCTTCTTGGCCTGTCTGGTCAACCAGATCCGATTCCTGTGGGGAATTGGGACTAATCTTAGGAAAAGGTAAAGGAAAAGATCTATTCAGGGAACGGTAACTACCGCTCCCTGTAGTACTTAAATGTTGGAAGGGAAGAATCGCACCGGTAGTAGTAGTTGATGCTCGATCTAATGTCCTGCATACCGGTGAAAACGTCCCCCCACCCTGAAACCGGGTGGGGGCGCACCTTCAGGCTGTGTACTCCTTTGCTTCGGGTTTGGCTGAGTTGGTCCTCTGTTTGTCCGACCAGCCCTTCTTGAACCCTCCTGGAGGAGTCTTGCCTTTCCCGCTTGTTCCAGCCGGGCGCCCTTTATGGGCGGTAAAGAAAGGTCCTCGCTTGTTGCGAGGTCCCTTAGCTTTAGCAGCCTGTGGCAAAAAAGTGCTCTTGCCCCCAGTGGCATCCTTAATGATTTCATCTAGGGTGGCCCCAAATAGACGATTCCCCTGAAAGGGGAGATTTGTCAAGGTCTTTTTGGAACCTAGGTCAGCTGACCAGCATTTTAACCACAGCACACGTCTGAGGATAACCGCTGACATAGATGCATGCCCTAATAGGGGAGTAGTGTCCAAGGCTGCGTCACAGATAAACTGTAGCCCTTGTATAATCTGTTCCATCAAATCAGATGTCTCCTGGGTAATATCTTTTCCCCTAAGGTCTTGGCGTATCATTCTCGCCCATTCCGTAAGTGTCTGGGAAACTAGACCAATAACAATTACTGGTCTAAATGCTGACCCTATCAGAGAGAAGATAGTGCGGGACTCTGCTTCCATCTTTCGATCCACCGGGTCCTTAAAGGACGAAGTGTCCTCCACTGGGATAACCGTGGCTTTATTCAGCCTGGAAATAGGTGGATCCACCACTGGTGGTACCGTCCATTTCTTAATGATGGATTCCTCAAACGGATAGCGTCTAGCAATACGCTTGGAAATAGTAAAGGTACGTTTAGAATGCTCCCATTCTCCTTTAATCTTATTACCAAACCACTTGGGTACAGGAAAAACCTTCACCGTTTTGATGGGCTTGTTAGTACCAAAAGGAATCTCTGTTTCAGTTGCTTCTGCTGGTAAAACCTCAAGTTTTAAGGTTTCCTGCACTGCCACAACTAGTGCGTCCACCAATGCTTCTTCCTGAATTATAGCGGGAGAAGAAACGTCCTCCTCACTGTCTGAGGGGGCTTTACCTGGGATAACAGCCCTTGCAGAGGAACCTGCAACTGCAGTGACCATCTCTGAATCTGAGTCAGAGGTGTCAGATAGTATAGGGGTAGGCGGGGGTCGCTTCCTTGACCCCCGTCCCTGACAGGCCGCCTCCACCCGAGCCACCATAGACTCCAAAATTGCTGTAAATGCCTCTACACTCTGTGCACCGGCGGGTCCCGTGGCCCCCTCGAGGGAAACAGGTGGGGGAATATGTGTGGCAGGGTCCATGATAATTCCAGTCACTTCCTGGATAATATAATTCAAAAATAAAAAACTTTTTTTTTTTTTTTCAGACCCCCAGCGCCACAAAAGCCCCTTAGTGTTACCTGCTAGGGATCCCTATCGATCGAGAGAGAGAGAGAGATAGACCCCCAGGCTCACCACTTGATGCTCAGAGTTTAACTGCAACAGTTTACAGCGCTGTCTTGACAAACAGGAAGTCTTTTGGCTGGCTGCCCAGGAAGAAAGGAGGCGGCTCCGCCCCTCTGCACGCCTTCCGGCGCCTCCCCTAGCTCCACGAGGTGTTTGGATCACCTCAAACATGGCCGCCCCCATGCTGGAGACACGAGGCTACGCCAAAATGGCGGCTCGTGCAATCCAGCAAAAAAAAATGGCGGCGGCCTGTACTGAATAGCGGTGTGCTGCAGGGCACACAACACTCTCTCTGCATGGGGATTTGGCGTGGTTGGCGGTACCGGCCCTGGCGGACCGCATGGCCGTTCGGAAGGCCTGCTTATAGCTGGAGATCTGATTTAGGAAGGCAGTCTACATGTCCGTGGCTTCTGACTGGTAGGTACCTTATTCTTATCACAGTAAGATTCCCAGAATGCCACTGATTACAATCTTTTAAACATGTATACAAATAGATTGTTAGCTCCCAAACCAAGCCTCCTGGCTCTTTGCACATAAAATCACACTCAAAGTAGGGGGATCTGTGTCATGTTATAGGATAGAGGGGGACTCTATCTTACCATACAGAGAGGGGCCCGTGTTCACCACAAGACCCGTCAGGGGAAAAGGGGGAACATACTACTCACCATACCGGAACCAGGCGGGCACCAACTCCTGACAGTACCCCTCTCCACCGGGGCGGGAGGGCTGTCGACCGATACGGACGCCGTGACTCATGGTCTTTGGCGTTTCAGCGAGACGTTTAACTCGCGGGGTCAGTCCCTTAATGGGACTTTGTCGCGGCCGACCCAGCGCGGAGCTATGGCCTGCACGCGCTCGTAGGCTGAACTGGGGTGACCACCGGATCTCAACATCCAGCCCGTCGCCCAGTTCAGCTTTCTTGCTTGAAGATCTCACAGGAACACTGGAGAAAAAAAGCTGTCTAAAAAAATCTTTTAAGAAAAAAATCTTGCCAGGACCGAAGATCCCAGCAAGGTATCTAGGTCCTTACTCCTAACTAGACAGAAAATAACTGATTTGCTGAGGCAGAGAGAGAGAGGATATACCCTCTGGGACTGCCCCTAGGGTGTGGCCAGAGCATTTTAATTTCCTGTCTAGTCCTGCTCCTGTGGAGGTAACATAACCCGAAGGTGCTGAATCACCGAGGACTACGTCTGTCAATGAGCGAGAGAGAAACAGTGTTTAACCTTTCCTTCTGCTTCCTCTGTGGCCACTGATCCCAGCCCCACTTCTTCAGGCAATGCTAGCCCACCTGGCTGCAGCTGACTCCTCACCCAGCACCTCCCCGGCTGCCTCTCTGGAGATCTCTCAGGGGAAAAGAGAAGATTTAAGCCCACCGCTGTCTTCAAGGGAAACTGGCTACATGTGGCAGTGCCCAACAGTGTTGCACTACTCGCTCTGTCCTCTTTGCTCCTGTGCCTCCAGGTAAGTCTCCTCCCTTTTGTCTTTGGCAGGATTCTTCAAGCACCCTAGCCCAAGGCAGGACACCCCTCCCCCGACTAGGGGGTACCCCTCAGGGCCACTGACAGCCTCCTCAACACTGCATCTTCCACCCGACTGCCCATGTCTATTAAAGCGGAGTTCCGGCCACAAAATCGACAGTCGATTTTGGGCCATCCGCTTCCTATTTGTCACCTGAAAAAGAAATGGGAAGTTACGATTTTTTTTTTTTTTTTTTTACTTACCTTGTAATTGCAGAAAAAAAATACTCACCTTTCTTCCACTTCCTCCCTCGGCCGCGCGGCCAGCGCCGTCACTTCCGCTTTGCAATGATTCCTGGGAGCTGAACGTCATCAATCCCAGGAATCAATGCGCCTGCACCGGCCCGACGTCAGTTCCGGTGCGTCATACCTTGCTAAACAGCTTCTGGGCATGCCCAGAAGCTGTGCAGGGATGACGCTGCGGCCCCGGAAGTGACGGCGGGGCTGGCTCAGTGCATCGTGGGACCGAAGAGGACACTGAAGAGGATCGCGCTGGCTTCAAGCTGCCCGCACCTGAGATGGCAGCGCTGGAGAAGAAATTTTAAAAGTGAGTATTTCTTCTATAAAGTAAGTGCGAGCTGGGACAGATCAGAGGCTAGCCATTGTGGAATGTACTAGCCCTGACTGTCCCGGGGGTATGTTAATTGAAATTTTTTTTGTGGCCGGAACTCCGCTTTAATGCAAAAAACTGAAGCTGAGGGTGGGAGGGGATTTATAGGGGAGTGTCCAATCACCTGAACTTAGCTGCATATAACCCAGTCACAATGATTAACCGCTTCAGCCCGGGAAGGTTTTACCCCCTTAATGACCAGGCCATTTTTTTTGCGATACAGCACTGTGTTATCTTTAGGGCCGAAACGAATAATCAACTAAATGATTATGAAAATAAAGTTGGTCAGCCGATTAGTTGGCCTGCAAAGAATACATTATTTGTTTACACATCAGGAAATACAGTGCAGCACACTTACAGCTCAGTACACCATCCATACATACATGTCAGTAAGTGCCTGCAAACCTATGAATGTGAATAGGAGGAGCAATGCCTCATGGGACATGTAGTCTTGGGCATCATGTGAGTGTTTCTAAAGTCAGAAGGCTTTTTTACCTTGCTATAGGAGCACTCTATACTATACTTTGCAGCTTGCTATTGGGGCACTCTGAAGGCAGGAGAACCCAGAAGAGTCGGTGGGGGACCCCAGAAGAGGAGGATCGGGGCTGCTGACTGTAAAACCATTACATAGTGCAGGTAAGTATATTATGTTTGTTCAACCACTTGCTGACCAGCCACAGTATATGCTCTGTGGCAGGTCAGCTCTATTGTACGAAAAGACGTACCTGTATGTCGTTTCGTGCAATAGCCAGCGGGGGTGTGTGCGCGCACTGATTGGCCACAGCAGGGGAAGCTAATCAGCAGGTCTTGCGGACGCGATGTCCGCCGGCCACCCATGACCGCTCCCAAGAGAGGCAGAATGGTGGTCTGCCGATGTAAACAAGACAGACCGCCGTTCTGTCAGGGATGAACACAGTGCTAAGCAAGAACACAGATCTCTGTGTTCATCCAGTGAGTCCATTCTCCCCCACAGTTAGAAGGCACCCCCTAGGGACACACTTAATCCTTTGATCGCCCCTGGTGTTCACCCGTTTTCTGCCAGTGTCATTAGTATGGTAAGAGTGCCTATTTATAGCACTGATTACTGTAATAATGTCACTGGTTGCTCCCAAGTGGCAAAAAATAAAAATGCAGTGGTGATCAAATACCACCAAAGGAAAGCTCTATTTGTGGGGGGGGGGGGGGGGGGGACAAATTTGTGTGTACAGTGTTACTTTAACGGACAATTGTGCAGTTATGCAATGCAAAAACTGGATTTTTCTCTTACCGTAACATCCTTTTCTCTGATGTTCATTGACAGACACAGCTTCATATCTTTGACAGATGGGTTATGCTGCTCTTTCTAGAAGTAGGACACTAGGCAGAAAAGGGTTAACAAAGCCTAACTACGTCTATAGTGCAGTCCCAGGTGGTATACTCCCACTTCCTGCTCTAGGATAGAAGTTTTGTAACAAGCAGTGTCAGAAAAATACATGTAGCACTGCCCCCGAAAGTTATTCTCTCTCCGCGTCCCCCTGAGTTACTAGCACACAATCATGACAGATACAATTTCTTAATTCCTCCACTCGGCTCACTCCAATAATAAGTCCAATAATAAGTCCAGGGGTATTTGGTTGTTTTGTGGTTTATTGTAAATTGGGATAGGAGAAGGAAACCGTGGGATATTCAATTTTACCTATAGACAATGTTGAGGACTCCTATCTTCTGATACAGCCAGGCTGTTTATTCACCCTGCCACTTTGGATGAATTTGGATCAAGTCTCTTTTCCTCAGACAACAAACAATTATCTTCAGGACGCTCTCCCAGTATCCTCTCTCTACTTCTGCTGACACCCGTCCACTGACTATCCTACATGCAGGGGTTCCCCCCCCCCCCTTAGGTCAGGCCCCTTGACAAGTCCACGTACTCACAATACTGTGGTCCCAGGGTCTCCAGTGTCTCCCCTCAGTCAGCTCTCGGACCTCTGCTTTCAGCTCCTCTCAACTGCTCCTCTGGCCCTCAGGACAACCGCCTACGACCACATGCCACTTCTACAGAGGAGGCAGCGGCCCCCTCCCTCTGGGACTCTGCTCTCCAGCCAAAGATCCCACAGCACATTTGCGCCTGGCTTTTATAAAGTATCCCAGAATGCACCGAGGTGACCTGCCCTCTGCCAACCACCAGAACTGTATCAAAAGCCTATACACCCATTTGTCAGGTTTCCTCCCACTGTCCAACATGCCTCCCTATTGGACCAGTGTGAAACACTCTTCAGACTGAATGAATCGCATACTGAGCATATTAAGCAGACCTCACTAATAGATCCTGCTCCCTGATAGGCAGAGAGCAATATAGATTTACCTGCAGCTCCTCTGGTAAGCAGACAGAGCTCAAAACTATACTCTCTCACTAACACCTCCTAGGAGGGTGCTACATACATAACCCAACTCCACAGAGGGGTAGGTGCTGTGTCCGTCAATGAACATCAGAGAAAAGGCTTTTACGGTAAGACATAAATCCAGTTTTCTTGTTTGTTGACTGACACAGCTTCATATCTTCTTTGACAGATAGGATGTCTGAAAGCAGTGTCAATATGAGGGCTGGGAAGAACACAGCAATAAACATACTTCCCAAAGGCTAAACATAGCCAACCAGGTAAAACAGGAGCTCTACAAGGAAACAACTTGAGCTCACCTAGCAAAAATTTACACCCTCAAAGAGGACTAATGCTCTCCAACAGCGGCCTGCAAAACCTTACAGCCAAAGGCGGCATCAACAGATGCCAACATATCTACCCTATAAAATTTTGTAAAAGTGTGCCCGGACGACTAGGTGGCCACCTGCAAACCTGCACCACTGACACCAGATGATGGAAGGCCCAAGAGGCACCTAAGCACCCTCGTAAAATGCACCTTAACAGGAAAATGAAGAATCCTGACCTTTAATACAATAGGCTTGCACCACCGTCTGATCCATCAGAAATGGTCACAGCAGAAGCGGCCAGCCCCTTACGGGAACCATCCGTAAGGACAACCAGGAAATCTAATTTTTTTGTAAAGACTCAGTCGCCACCAGGTACACCCTGAGTGCCTTACATTCTTTGGATGTGGTTGGGGCAATTTCTTTAGGATGCTTAGGCTTAGAACACAAGGAAAGCAACAATTTTTTTTTTTAAATGGAAACCAGAGATGACCTTAGGAAGGAAAGAGAAAGAGGGCACTGGTTCACATAAAACCACCGATCATTGCCACATCCCTAAGACACAATGAAAAATAGAAATTGGGTGAGGGAGTGGTCCCACATCTAGTCAAGCCAGAAGCTAGAAAAAGATGTCCGGACTCTGCCTCACCAAGAACATGGGACTTTGGGGCAAGGATAATATGGTGGTAATAAAGTTAGATCAGGACCAACAATGTATAAAAGATGATCAAATTTTGGACCCGCCTGTCTGATCAGGGACGCTCACGAGTCCGGAGGAAGCAAAGACGTCCTCCCTCCACCCCAAACACGGGTGATGGCGCCCCTTCAGGGAGAAGAGACCTTATCCGCAGGTCTGGAAGGACCTGCTATTGGCATACCAGACCGGGTCCGCAAGGAACCTCCAGAGAAGGTCCTTCCAGGGAGACTCCGAACAGGCGATTCCCCCAAAGGGAAGATCACACAAGGCCCTCTAAACAGCCTGGTCCGTAGATCAGTATATTCACCATATCATGCGCTGAAGGATATTGCTGTCACCAGTGTTAATTTCGTCAACGAAAACGTTTTCGTCACCGCTTTCGTCACCGGCATTTTTCAAATGACGAAAACGAGACGCAAAGTATAGCACATTTTCGTCAAATGACGACAACGATGACGAAAATCAAATCCGTTTTCGTCAACGAACGAAAACTAAACGAGAATGTGAGGCAGGGACGTTTACCCAACTTCCGGTTTTCACTGAGTTCCGCCTGTGTGGCGTCTGGCGTGGCGTGCCCCGTGACGTCCGACGTCTATAAGAGAGTCGACTCGAGACCAGTCACCTGACCTGAGACCTCATCACCAGACAGCACTACAGCCAGAGCCAGGCCCGACTCATCACACAGTCACACGGCAGACGACCAGGCAGTGGCGGCGCGGCACTCCACCACATCCTCCAGAGTGAGTTGCAACAGCCAGCTATTATTGCCCCTGAGTCCCCTCAGAGCTCAGACCACCGCTATGATCCAGGACTGTGTGTGCCGTCGCGTGAGGCATAGGCCGCTGAGGCCCGCCCGGCCCATAACTTCTAGTTAGTTACTAGTTAGAGACCACCACCCTTAAACCTGAGACCCGAACCCCCATCCAGATCCAGCACTGATTAGACCACCATCCAGCAGACCAGCACTCACTGCAGCAGCATTTCAGGCCTCCTCTGACCAGACTGAGACCACCTTCAGCCCTGTGTGCAATACTGCAATGCATTACAGGCCATCCCTGGCTTAGACCTGAGACCACCAGGCTCCAGCAGCATTACAGGCCTCCTCTGACTGTCCTGACCAGTGACCACCACAGGCATCCAGGGCATTACAGGCCATCCCTTAGACCTGAGACCACCAGGCTCCAGGACTGTCCAGAATACAGGCCTCCTCTATCTGACTGTCCTGACCAGTGACCACCACAGGCATCCAGGGCATTACAGGCCATCCCTTAGACCTGAGACCACCAGGATCCAGCACTGTGTCCAGCAGCATTACAGGCCTCCTCTGTCTGACTGACCTGACCACCACAGGCATCCTGGGCATTACAGTTACAGGCCATCCCTTAGACTTGAGACCACCAGGCTCCAGCACTGTCCAGCAGCATTACAGGCCCCCTCTGTCTGACTGTCCTGAGTCTCCTGACCATTGACCCCCACAGGCATCCAGGGCATTACAGGACATCCCTTACAGACCTGAGACCACCAGGCTCCAGAGTCCAGCACTGTCCAGCAGCATTCCTCCTCGCTCTGACGACCACTGTCATCCACAGTTCCACACAGCACTCACTGTCATCCAGAGAAATGTCAGCGACCGCCGCGTCTGTCTCGTCTGTGACTGGTAGAAAGAGAAGAGAAGATCTATGGGTGTATTTTACATTTGATGCTAAGGACAACAAGACCCTTTGCAAACCATGTGGAGTGACACTAACTGGCAAAAATACAACAAACTTGAAGCGTCATTTGCGGACAACTCATCCCGAAATTCATACAAAGGTAAGCAGTGCATGATAGCACTTAACTCCACTTTTGTATAAAGAGATAACTTAGCGCTGAGTGCGAGAGAATGTAAAATCAGAATAACTATAATTTTTCCCCCTAATTTAACCCCACAGATACAGAAAACCTCAAATGATGGACCAAGTCAAGCCAGTGCACCACCACAGCAAACAATTTATGCTGCTCTTTTCAGTGCTTCAAAATACAAAATTGACTCTAAGGAACAACAGGCCAGGGAGGAGGCCATAGCAAGATGGATTGGGCGCTCCGGATTACCAGTCAGAACGATTGAAGATGAGGACTTTGTTAGCATGATGGAGACAGTAGATAGAAAGCTGACTGTTCCAAAGAAAACTAAAATAAGCAATCTAATTGACAAACAATATGAAGATGAAAAACAAAAATTCAAAAAGAGACTGACTGCTGCTCGGAGAGTATCTATTTGCACTGATTTGTGGACCAAGAAAGGACTCTCAGCTTCATTCCTTGCTATAAGTGCATGCTACTTTTGTGTTAAACAACATAAACCTGAACACATATTGTTGGCCCTTGAACAAGTAGCCCACCCACACACTGCACAGTCAATTAAAACATGTGTGGACAAATGCTTGCAAGAGTGGGACATACCAAAGAGGAAGATCCTTACAGTGATAACAGACAATGGGAGCAATATGGTGGCAGCATTTAAACAAACCGCAGCAGCAGCAGAAGAACCACCCACCTCTAGTGAGGAAGACTCCCCCATGACAGAAAGTGACTCTGAGGCAGAGTCTGAAATTGATGACCTACGGTGGGTGAGCCAATTTTGATTTTATTTTACATGACACGGTACGGTTGACAGTTAATTATCACATGCATATGAGATGATTGATGTGGGGGGCTGGGGGCACTAGTATCCATGCTCTAGTCTACTCTATGGGTGCATCTTTGTTATTTTTCCAGTAGTCTTTTCTAAAAGTATTCCCATAAGATGTTAAATGTTAAAATAATAGAATGGAACAGAAAGCTTTTCTATACTTTATGCTTATTTGGCTGTGTTCCACTGTTAGGTACCAACAGATCGACATGGACCGGACACCATGTGTAGTGCATACCTTACAACTAGTGGTCCACATGTTGCAGAAGGAGGCAAGTGTGAAGAGAATACTGGATAAAGCAAGATCAATAGTGCACCTCTTCCGCAAGTCTTCCATCGCAACACAGAAGATATTGGAGCATTGTGGCCTGACCATTTTCAATGACTGCCCCACTCGCTGGTCAAGCACATTCAACATGATCGCAAGACTCCTCAAACTGAAAGAGTCAGTCTGCCAAATCGCGAACAACATGGGATGGGACAGCTTGCTCCCTAGTGAATGGCAAAAGCTCACATCATTGCATGACCTATTGCTGCCTTTTGCAGAACATACTAAAACCCTCCAGAGTGACACCATGTCAATGTCCCTAGCTGTCCCTGCTCTTTTTGATCTACTCAGCCACCTTGAGGACTTTAAACAGAACACTAGCTACCAAGACCTTGCCACAATTGCACAGAAAATGAAAGGGAATGTGAACCAGCGTTTTGCTTCATTGTTAGATCCAACAGATGAAATGTTCTCGCCACTTGCAGCAGCTGCTTGTTTTGTCAACCCTACTGTCTGTGAAACCCTTGTTGATGTGGCAGATCATGAGAATATTCAGGAATTGCTTAAAAAGGCAGAGGAGTATGTGATAAGAAAATCCACTTCGCCCCACATGCAACATCATGAATTGTCTGAAGATGATGTGGAAGAACTAGTAGAACAGGAGAATATTGAAAAATCTGAGGAAGTTGAAGAAGCACCGGTATCCACATCTAAGCAGCCAATCTTTCGGTTTCTTGCTAAATGCCGCAGAAGACCCAGGCAGAGGATCTCCCCAAACAGCATAAAACAGCAGATCAGAAAATATAAGGAAGAGCTTTTGCATCAAGTTGAGGACAACACTGCAACAGATTTTTGGCTGTCAAAGAGTGACACTATTTATCACCAGCTAAAACCTTTTGCTTTAGACCTGCTGGCTATGCCAGCTTCTCAAGCCTTTGCAGAGAGGGTATTCAGTGTCACAGGTGACCTCTCTAGAGGCTGGCGGAATAGAGCAAGGGTCATTTTGGCACGAAGTGCTTTCCTTAAAATGAATCGAAACAAATAGAAGTGTTTTATTATTGTTATTTCTATAAAAAGCATAACTAATACTTGTGCTTCAAAAACAGTTGTAATTGTCAATTCAATTCATTGGAAAATTGCTGCACAGTGCACACAGGCTACAAAATGCATTTGTATGTGGAACAATAACACAACCACCACCGCTTATTAACCTCTCTCTCTCTTAGCATTGACATTGACAAATGAATAGAGACAAATATCACACTAATGAAAAAGAAAAATAGATCAGTAACGGTCAAAAAGGGCAGCCTTACATCGGGGTCCTGCTGCAGATCTTTTTAGTGTAATATTTACCTCTATTGTCATTGCGAATGCTGAGACTCAGAAAGAGGAGAGAGGAGGAGTTGATAAAAAGTGGTAAGTCTGTTATAATTCTTACGCTAATGGCATTATTAGACTGTGTGCACTGTGCACATTTTTATTGAATACATCTGAGAATTAGAACTGTTAAAATAATAAGCTGACACTGTAAATGTATTGGGTTCTTCTTATTTAGAAATAAGCATTACCCTCCTCAAGTTTTACAGTATTGGTTTATTATGCAGTGCCAGTGCCAGACTGGCAGTGACAGTGCCTGTGCAAGTGTGCACTGCAGCTGTTCTTGGATGGTTGAGGCAGGACGTTGTTCTCTCTGAGGATGTTTTTGTACCATTCTTTATTCATGGCTGTGTTCTTAGGCAAAATTGTGAGTGAGCAGTGAGTGAGCACACTCCCTTGTTGGCTGAGAACATAGCAACCCCCCCACAGTGGTCTCAGGTCTCAGGATGCTGTACTGTTGCCATGAGCATGACACAGGACTGATAAAGTGAGCTGATGCATATTTTTTCTTCCCTGGAGTCTCTGTAGCTGTTCTTGGATGGTTGAGGGGGGAGCTGGGACTGGAGGAAGGAAGTTGTTCTCTTCTGAGGATGTTTTTTTACCATTCTTTATTCATGGCTGTATGTTCTTAGGCAAAATTGTGAGTGAGCAGTGAGTGAGGCGAGCACACTCCCTTGTTGGCTGAGAACTTAGCAACCCCCCCAGCCCCCACAGTGGTCTCAGGTCTCAGGACAGGATGCTGTACTGTTGCCATGAGCGTGACAGAGCAGGACTGATGTGAAGTGAGCTTATGTCTGCAAAGTTTTTATTTTTTTGTATTTTTATTACATTTTTATGTTACCCCCTTTGGTTTGGTCAAAAAAGCAATATTATTGGCATTGGCAAAACAATTTTGCCTTAATAAAGACAATAATGACTAACTGTGTCTGTGTAGTAGTGTGTAGTGCTGTGCTAGTGCATGCTCAAAGCTTAATACCATAAATAATAACATATTCGATTTTTCATTCACTCCAGGACCAGCAGTAGTATATAATGAGTTTGGAAATTGTAGAGAAATGCTTAAATAATGCATTACAAATTACAATTGAACTACACCCAGTCGATTATAGATGACTAAAATGAGTTTTAGTCAACTAAAATGTAGGACGTTTTAGTCGACTAAAATGTAAGATGTTTTAGTCGACTAAAATGTACTGTAGTTTTAGTCGACTAAATACGACTAAAACTAAAAACACTTGCAGAAGACTAAAATGGGACTAAAACTAAAATGCCATTTTAGTCCTAAGACTAAGACTAAAACTAAATTGAAATTTGCTGCCAAAATTAACACTGGCTGTCACAGACAGCCCGGAGACTAAGGGAGCCACATCCAGAGATGCATCACAGACAAACTGCAACCCCTGGACCAAAAAGCCCGTCAGCTCCGCAAGTTCAGGTGGAGGCTGTTCCCCCCTTTCTAGATGCCAGCACAAAGGCTGTGCACATTTGGGAAAGTCAGGAACACCATTGCTATGGTGAACACCGGCCCAAAGATCGAACTGGCCACAGTAAAATATGTGGCGGACCAAAGTCTCAGCTCTCCTGACAAAAGGATCTTTTTAAAAACCGGAGACTCCTCCACCACACTTATGGTGAATTTATTCAGCCTGGAAACCCAAGAGTCCCCCACAGGTGGGACTGCCCACGTACTCAACTGAGACTCAAGGGATACCGTCAATGAAAATGCTCAGGCACCGCCACATTGAGTTTAGAACAAGTTCACTGATTTGCGACAATTTTGTCACAGTGAGTGTGAAAAGGGGAATACATTTGCCTCTTTGGAGGAACTGCGGGCCCCAAGGGGACTGGCACCTCTAACGCAGCATCAGCTGCATCACCATATTTAAATTACCCGCACCAATACAATCAGTGTATCCACCAGCTCCTTCACATGCGCAGTAAAAGAGGAATCATCGTTACTGTCGGTGCACCCGAAGTGTGTAGACGCAGACTCAGCAGTGTTGCTATATACTAAGCTCACCTTGAACATAAGCAGGGGAGGTCGCCGACCACAGCCCTGCAAGGACCATATGGGGGGAGAGAGCAGATGCCCATCTGCAGCTCTATCAACCCAGTCAGCAGTTTGGACAGCCTGGCCAACAGCTTGGCCAGCAAGCTGCAAAGCCGCAGCCTAAATTTGGGGCCAAAAGACCCACCGTGACTGTTTGGAGGGGCTGGGGGCATGAAAGGGAACCCGGGGGTCTGACCCAGGGAGGAGCCCCACATCCACCCTGGAGAACCACAAAGGGAGAGGGGGGACACTACTCACCTCACATTGGAACCGGGCAGCCACCACCCTGGGCAGATCACCTCCCCATCTTGGAATGGAAGGTGCTGCAGGGCCAGAGGTATGCAGCGACTCAGGCCACGACCAGGTCGTGTGCGTCCTCGTGAGGTGTTTCACTCGCCGGCCAGCCCCCGTCCAGTAGGGCTATGTTGCGGCCGACCTAGCACGGAGCTGCGGTCTGCACGTGCTCGCTTGCCAAACAGGGATCTACGATATCCAGTGAGTCACCCTTTCCAGCAGTTGATTGTAGCTCTCACTGGAACAGACTTGATTGTAGAAAGCAAAACGAAAGGAAAAAAGTTCAGTTTAAAAAAGGAAAAAAATTCTAGGACCCAAGACCCCAGCAGGGAGCTAGGTCCTTACTCCTCACTAAGCAGAAAAAAAAACTGAAATCCTAGAGTAGGAAGTGGGAGTATACCACCTGGGACTGCCCATAGGCGTAGTTAAGCTGGGTTAACCCCTTTTCCGCCTAGTGTGCTACTCCTAGGAAGAGCAGCATAACCCATCTGTCAAAGATATGAAGCGGTGTGCGTCACCCCTGCTGTGAGCCACTCTGTGCGACACCTATTAACAAGATTGCAGCAAGTGAAGATAGAAGTCCTAATCTGCATACATATTCTAGGCCAGTGACTCAAAGTATTGACGACAGTAGATCCAATGACAGGCAGAGAACTAGTTAGCAATGGCAGCCTCTACATTTTTTCTTCAAGCATATGTACTTGTCCTTTTTGCCCCTGTATCCTGAGCTAAACTACTCCTCTTCCAAGATGCATACTTGCCTCCTCCTGCAGCCTCTAGTGTATGTATGCATCCTTGGCGAACATTTTCTGTGCACTGGCCACACTTCCTTTTGACTTTTCTATGTGACTATCTCTCAAGTTTCTTCAGTCAGCTAGTGCACAGAATTCTTTTGAGAAAAAAAAAAATTATATATAAAAAACACACAGGAGGCTACGTTATGGAGGCAAGTATGCATCTGGAATCATTCTAAATACTTTTGTATTTATGTTAGAGGCCCATAAATCGACACTTGCTATGCGATTGACATTTTGTGAGATGTCAAATCATCATGAACATTGAAGTATAGCAAAGCTATTTGGTCTGTACTTCTCTTGTACTTCACAGGAGTGCAGTTTGTACTACACACTCTTGACCTGCTATTCAGCTGACAGCGGGCTAAAGTCAACTGATGGCTGACATCACTCAGCCGGTCCAGGCTTGGGAAAGATCCTGACTTTAATGTCGGGATCCACCAAGATGCCTGGATCAGCACCTGGCTCAGCCTCTCAGTGATCCACTGAAAGCCTAAGCCAGCCCCTTGGCCACCCCCTCCACAGCCCAGAGTTCCAGTGAGCACTGGAGGAGCATGAACAGAGAGGGGGAGAACAGTGATCAGCGGTCCTTGATCGCTCAGTTCTCACTGCAGAGCCAGCGGGGGACAGATGCATCATCGGAACAATGCTTCATCCACCTAGGTGAGTATAATTTTTTTTGTAAGTCCAAACTTAATTTTTAAAACACAAAGTCCAAAAAAAGACAAAACACAAACTGCTTATTTTAAAAATATTACTTTTATTGTTCTGTAAGGAGTTGTAGGAGGTGCAGGAATGATAGAAAGATGCTGCCCCCTGACATTTCTCCTAGTGGGCCGCTGGTATAAAAGATGAGACAAGGAATGTTACAGACTTTGTGGTAACAATCAGCAACCTTTATTTAGAAGACAAGAAAAAAAAAAAACTGCAAATATAAGGTTTTGCTAGGTGAATATATATTTATATCATAAATCCCCCTAAATTAAGTAAATAGTAACCCTCTTTAAGTTTTATTATAATTTTTTTTTTTTTGGTCCTTAGGGAAAAATAAAAACCTTGATAGGACAAAGAAAGCAACAAGAAAGAAAAATAGAGCAGTCTCATGATGTGATGGGAAGTTCAGGAATGTAGAAAAGGGGATGTATAATAAAGAAAAGTCAGTCACCAAAATATTATGCAACTCGTGGAATGTAATATTACATTATAATGTGTTTGGTCACCAGGTGTGACAGAATGTAGTAGGAATGTCAGTCTAGTGTCCGGATTCTTTACCATTATTCCAAACACCTCAAACATGGTTGTTAAAAAAAAAAAAAAAAAAAAAAAAAAAAAGTGTAATTATGTGATTTCCCTTGGCTTGTGGGTTCTTGTAACAGATCTTATAATATAATACCAGCTGCCTCTGATGAGCAGAAAAAAAATAAAGGGGCCCCCTTCTGGAATATGTGATAAAATAGCTGGGGAAGGTGAAGCACCCCCTATTAATGGATCTCTCCCCTGCCTGCAGTGTGGAGCCCTATATGTTGTGATGTTGCTAAAACGTGGCACAATGAAACGGTGATGAACAAGGTAAGAACAGAAACAGGAATGGTTAGGAACCCCGTGTGGCAGAGGCTAGGACCAGGCACCTCACACAGGAGCTTTAAGGACCAGGAATAAATAACCCAAGGGAGGAAGGGAGGGAGGGGGTCTGGAGAATCTGTACAGGGTGTAATATATGAAAGGATAACCAGAAGCGCAGTCTATGTGCCAGCGGTGTACGGAAGCACCCCTGCCCCTTAGCCGTTGCATAGATAGCTTTGCAGAGGGGGGAGGAGTGGTCCTGCAGCTTCTGCTCTGCCTTCTCCTCCCTCCTTGCAAAGGGAATGATAAGCTCATTTGAGTCCCTCCCTCTCTCCCCTGATAGGGGGATGCTAGTAAAGGCCAGCGTCCCCCCCTAGTCCCTCCAGTGCTTCACCCCTTTAGCATTAGAGGCATTAGTAGCTGATGGAGGGCAGTAGGGCAGTGTTGATCTCTTTCCCCATCATGCTCACAGGTCACTCTCGCCATACAATGCAGTAGAAAAGGACATGTAATCCAGAGCTCCAGGCACAGCATCGGGACCGTGGTAGGGTGCCATACGAGAGATGCAGTATTCTGCCTGGTCTGGTGGAAGCTCCCGACGAAGCTCTGCTGCTGTAATGAAATTCTGCAAAGAATTTAGGAAATAAATTAGTACTGTATGAAAAAAAGGCTCAAGCAGGATTAACAATCTACCGCAGAGGTATGCATCCTATGAACAGAAAGAACACAGAGGCCAGCATTTCCTAAACCAGTGCTTACTCTGCATATGCATAATAAAATATAGCCATTAGTTTAGTTGTTTTTGATCAGTGCAGGCAAGGAAACGTGCACAACTAGAGGGCCTCTAAAGGCTACCCTGTTGCCTTCCTGTAATTTGGGAAATCATATTACCCCCTTTTACCTATGAAAATGTAGAAGTGAATAAGCCTGTAACAGTTCAGGACTGGAACTAGTACTTGGAATTAATGGTGACGCTCTGCTCTCCACAGGCACATTAGTACTAGTGAAGACAGTTACTAGTAACTGTATTAAAAAGAAATAATCTGCAGAGAGTATGTTCATAAAGGTAATACTAGTCTTGCTATAAATGTGTGTCCTCTTAACCACTTACGGACCGCCCACCATGTATTTACGTCGGTACTTTGATTTTAAATACCGGGTTATGGCAACAGATAGCTGCCATAACCCCGGTATCATAACCCCGGTATTTTTTTTTAAACGGCGGGCGGCCCGCTTAACCATAAGGGTGGCCCCAGCGGCGGGAGAGGTTTAAATGAAAACCACCTTCAGAAGAAAGGATCCGGACAAAGTACCACCTTATCTCTGTGAACCAACAGATAGGGAGGACAGGACAACGCCGCCAGTTCTGACACCCTGCACGCAGAGGTAATAGCTACCAAGAAGGCCACCTTCTGGGATAAGGTTAGCAGGGAAATATACCAAATACTTTCAAAAGGAGGTTTCTGAAGAACTGACAGCACCAAATTAAGATCCCAAGGTGGTAACAGAGGTCGCACCGGAGGTACCAAGTGTCGCACCCCTTGGATAAAGTTAAGTACCAGGGATTGGGTGGTTAATGGCCGTTGCAAGAAAATTGCCAAGGCAGAGACCTGACCCTTGATAGTACTCAAGTGCAGTTTGAATGTCAGAGATCCCAGTATCAGGCAGACACTTGAAATTATGAATGTAACATTGTTTCTTTTAAATAAATTAATAGTTACACTGTTCTGCTATTCTTTCTCCTCTCATCTCTTATCCCCCATCTGGCAACATTGTGAGACTATTATGTCTATGAAGATTTATGGCTGAAGTTTCAAATACAAACCATCATGCTGGGAAATTTCTATTAAGCCAAATGCTGGTTTATAATTTAACCGGCTTCTCATCTCATGAGTTATATTTGGTGGAAGCGGTGGAGCACACTTGGTGTTATTTCTTCACGTGTGATTACTGAGGATCATCTATCGATTGAATTTCATCAGATCACATTTTTGCACTTTCACTTGGGACTTTTTATGGACTATTAATTGCATTTTTTTTTTTTTTTTTTTTTTTTTTATCTATGAATTAATTTATTTAAGAATTTTTTTATCATCTTGATTGAACATTTCAAGCATTTTTACACAGTGATTCATTGCACATGCACATTTTTTGGGATATGTTTTGAACGTTTTTTTTTTTTTTAATTTTTTTTAGAGTCATTGTACTTGCACCTTTTTGAATATTAGTTTTCTACTATTATTTTTCGGAATTCATAATTGTCAAGGCATTTGTGCACATTTGATCTTGTTATCCACACACCACAGTATATATATATATATACACACACACACACACACACACACACACACACACACACATAATATATATATATATATATATATATATATATATATATATATATATATATATACATACACACACACACACACACACACACCAAACCATACATGATTTATTTATTCATTATATTCAATTTGCACACGAGTACTTTACAGCTACCTTGGGAATAGCACAAATTTGAGTTGATTACCGTATTTTTCGCTCCATAAGACGTACCCCCCACCCAGCCCCCCCTCCCCCCCAAAAAATGGAGAGAAATTTATGTGCGTCTTTATGGAGCGAATACTGATTAACTCTCCCATCATGTTTTGTACCGGGCAGCATCCCCGAGGCTCTCTGCGGTGTCCTGGTGTCCCCGAGTCTCCCTGGTGCAGTCCGGTGTCCCAGAGTCTCCCGGCTCAGCTGTCAGTGTAGAACAGAGCCACCACTTCCTGTATAGGCCAGTCTTACAGGGGCAGTGATATCAGATGCACTCTGCCTGTGAATGGAGGAGCCATACACAGGAAGCAGCTTTGCTTTTTTTGCAGTTCTTTAAATTTTGTCTGATAAGTGACACCAAACTCTTGCAATTCAGAAATTTGCTGAGTGACAGTGGCAAGGGTAGCTGCTACTGCGGACTCCATTGTGGCCAGATTATTCTGTCAGAGGGCGACCCATGGGCGTAGCCAGGTGTTTTTTGTTCTGCCTAGTCCTAGGAGGCAATATAACCCACTAGTTATGATTTATGGAGCGCTGTGTCTGTCGAACGAAAGAGAAAGGGTTTTTTCCTGCTTGAACTAAATCTGCTGTAGATTTGGCCAACCACAACTGACAGATATGGTTGTTTGGTATTGGGATTTGACAGATTCTGAGGGGAACAAAACTGTCTGTATTCATTTCTGCATATGTGCCGTGAAATTGATCCTATATGACAATCTTCTACCACAGCCGTTTTCCATCAAAGCAGCACTGAAAGCTAGCATTGACTGAAAATAAATGGTTATTAAGATCTACAGCAACCTTTCCAGGTCAACTATCAGCTCTGCCTGTATGCCCCTTGTCAAAAAGGGAAAAGATTATTACCTATGGAGTACATAAGAAACAAGTAAAAGTTCCAGTACAGGTTACAACTAAGCTCACCTTGTCTCCAGCAAGGACCTTGAAAGATGCGATAACTTGGTCCGCAGTATCTGTGTCTGTGGTCTCCCTTGACATAAAGTCGATGAACGCTTGGAAGGTTACCATGCCTGAATTGTTGGGATCAACGTTTGCCATGATGCGGTTCAATTCTGTGTCACCCTACAAGAAAAGTCCAAGTGAAAGCCCAGTCATACAGAGGAAATACTCCGATCAGATGATAGTCATACTGGGAGAAGTGACAGGTGGACAACCAGGAGGAACCACGGAGGAACAGAGAAGTTAGGAGCATACCAAGCTGTATCCCGTAGAGATAAGTAGAGCACGAAAGTCATCCAAGTCCAGAGCAGCAACTCTCTTCTTCTTTAAAGAGCAATAAACGAAAGATGGAGAAAGGAAAAGATACCAGCAAAGAGAGAAGTGCGGAATGTTTGATGTCAGATAAATTAAAAAAAAAAAAAAAAAAAAAAAAAAGGAGGAAAAATTGAGCACCAAATCCAAATATAAAAGCAGAAAAGGAGATGGGAAGGTAGGAAGACAGCATGCGAAAACAAATGATAGAAAGAGAAAGAAAGAGACAAAGCGACAGTTAGTTTGGGTCTAGCTTGGCAGTTTGGTACCTGTTTGTCATTTTCCACATCATAGCCCAGACTGATGAGACAAGCTTTGAATTCTTCAGGTCCCAGAGCACCTGTATGGTCCTGTGGTAGGTAGAACATGGTAGGGAAGGGAGAATGTGGGTCCAGAAGGCAAGCGATGGTGAGCGGGAGACACAGGCAGTGAAATGAGGTGAAGGCGATGGGTGGTGGACGAGATTGATGGAAGAGAAACAGAACATTACGTTACAGAATGCTTAACATGATTAGTAGACTTGACAAATGGGAGTGCTGAAAACATTATAGTGGCCTTCTGGGAAAGGATGGGAAGGAAGGGACATTAAAGTGTTCATGAAATGGGGATCCTATCATCAATTTACCCTTCTCATATTAGGTCTAGGCTATGTGAAGAACTTCCAGTTTCTAAAACTAAACTCCAGCTACAATCCCACATTAACTAATAAATAGATAATTAATCACTATGGGGCATGCAAGATACGTACGTGTTGCTACAATTAATCCTGCCTTATTGTTCAATTGCTTGCTTTTAACTGCAGGTGACCACTGCAACTATCACTTATAGCTCAGGCCTAAGCAGTATAATACAACAACTGCCCACAATACAAATTTCACAAAAAAATGGAAATATTGTATGCAAAAATTTGTGAAAGACAATACTCTCTGCTTAACCCACGATAGTACTCTAAGGGAATTAAGTATCTGTGCCACTTCTACACTACACAGGGTTTTAAGTCCTTTTAGCAATTGCTCATGGACTTTGACCTACCATGCACCTATCAGTTTAACTTTTATCAACTTCGACATGCTGTCCGTGCGCAATGTGGTTCTCTGGACAATCCTATTAGAGTGCAGCCACTGGAGAAAATGTTAAGTCACCCAGATCCTACTAAACCTATTTCCACATATTATTCTGCTCTTGTTGCAGACTGTAACCCTAGATTTCAGGTTGTGCAGACGAAGTGGACCCCCCTGGATATTTCTCACGGAGGCCGACCGGTCTGAATTTAGTGAAATCCTCAGTCATAGCCTCTAGAGACCGCACTATCCAACATAAGGTCTTTCTTTCACCACTCCTACCTTACTCTAGTCAAGCTATAAAAAAAAAAAAAAAATGGGGTTATCCCCTTCCGCTGAATGTTTTAGAGGCTGTGGCCAAACCGCTGATTTCCTACATTGCTTCTGGACCTCCTCATGGTTCATGACTTTTGGCTTGCTATAGGTTCCATTATCTCCTCTGGACTGGGTCTGCCAAACATTGTAAATGCCAAGATTTGCCTTCTGGGTATCTTTGGTGACCTGCATGTTCCCTCTCATGCTAAGACACTACTACACATCTTATTTCTATGCAAAGAAGTCCATTTTATTATCAAGGAAGGGGCCGCAGGCCCCCGCAAGATCCCTATGCTGGAAACTAATCAATGGCTCTTTAACATTGTATAAACTCACATTTGAAACTCGGAAAAGCTAAAACATTTCATAAAATTCAGGGCAGATGGATAGCTAGCCCTTACTACAGTATCATTGTGATCGCTATCCTACCCTTTTGATTGTGCAATACACCCTATTCAGGTTGACCAATTACCCACCTAACTAGAAACTCTGCTGCCTGTATAATTCCTTGTGACCATGCACTTTAGAATTACAAGAGACGTATGTGATAATTGACTATTGCTTCATGCTTGCTTGAGTGCATAGTTTTTTGTGCACTGTTCTGGGCAAGTTGGTTGTATTTGCTGTATGTTTGTTTGCCTTTAAACTCAATAAACATATCTTAAAAAAAAAAAAAAGACAAATTGTGAAAGACACACAGGAGCGCTTACTCATTTGCTACCCTCTAGACCAATTACTACTAGCGGTGCTTGCATATATGATGTGTGGCCAAGCCTTGCTTCTTCCTGTTGCTAATCTTATGAAACTGATGCTCACTCTGTCAAAGTGGTTGAAGGATGCTCGGAACTCGTGCATTTGTTCCTGACTGATGCCCTTGGCATCCCGTGTTAGAATTTGATTCTCCACTTCATTGATGGTTCTAGCAATGGTGGTGAGGAGATGTTCCCAGCCAACACGAATGTGCTGAAAGAAAAGGGTTTGGTTGTTAAAAAAAAGAAAGATATTAGGTAGGACACTTTAGAATTCATCAATCCAGCCAAGCCTCACCTCCATGGTGTAGTTGGTGTGCTTGTTATCAAAGATCAGGGCTTCCTGAATGAGCTGGTGCTGTTGCTCCAGTCTGTCTATGTTAGGCTTGTGGTTTATGACGCTCTGTTCGTACTGCTTCAGATGGCTCATCTGGTCCTCCAGAGTACCATGCATTTCAATGGCAATCCTTCCAATCTCCTGCAGAGCAGACATGACAGAAAGAAGCAATGATCAGCTGAGACATACACAACCACCCTGGCACAGAGTACAGATGGGCACAAACCTCAATTTTACTGCAGTTTTAAAATTCACTATAATAAAATGTAAGCGTTTGTTACCGCAACACTTCATATTCCTGATATGTGCCTGTTGTACCATGTACTTGTATGAGAAAGTATCCTGTTCTCTTTGTATTGCTTCCTTTGTGTGAAATTACCTGGTGTTCCTGCCATTCCTTTTGCTTTCCTATTAAAACCTGACCACACCATGGTCAGTTCTCTAGCTATATGAAAAAGAGGGAATAGGGGCGTATTGGACATTGATGGTACCATATACACTGGATGAAAATGGGAAATAATTTTATACAAAAATATATTAAACCACCTTAAAATTAATAATATAGAAAACACATACATATAGACAGCTCATATACATTACAACTGAAAGGGCTCTGCATAGCTGATACCATGGATGAGACAACAAAGAACATATAAAATGTCTTGCAAAAGTATTCACCCCCTTGACTTTTTACCTATCTTGTTACATTACAGCCTTAAGTTCAATGTTTTGTTAATCTGAATTTTATGTGACGGATAAGAACACAATAGTCTAAGTTGGTGAAATGAGAAAAATATATACATAAAACTATTTTTTAGAAATAGAAAATTGGCATGTGCGTATGTAGTCACCTCCTTTGTTATGAAGCCTATAAAAAGCTCTGGTGCAATCAATTGCCTTCAGAAGTCACATAATTAGTGAAATTATGTCCACCTGTGTGCAATCTAAGTGTCACATGATCTGTCATTACTTATACACACCTTTTATGAAAGGCCCCAGAGGCTGCAACACCTAAACAAGAGGCACCACTAACCAAACAGTGCCATGAAGACCAAGGGAACTCTCCAAACAGGTAAAGGACAATGTTGTTGAGAAGTACAAGTCAGGGTTAGGTTATAAAAAATATCCAAATTTTTGATGATCCCCAGGAGCACCATCAAATCATAACCAAATGGACAGAACATGGCACAACAGCAAACCTGCCAAGAGACAAAGGGGAGATCAGACAGGACCTTCTTAGAAGCCTGGTTCGCAGACCAATGTTTAAGCCAAATCATGCGCCTCAGGGTCAACGCTGTTACAGATACCCTGCAGACTAAAGGAGCCGCATCCAGAGAGGCATCACAGATGAACTGCAACCCCTGGACCAACTGATCCCCCAGCTCTGCGAAGTTAGAAGAAATATGTTCTCCCTCCAAATCCTGGCGCAAATGCTTTGCCCATTCCGTTAAGGTCTGGGAGACCAAAGTTATGGTAAACACGGGTCTAAGGATGGAACCGGCCATGGTAAACAGATGCTGGACCAGAGATTCAGCTCTCTTGTCAAAAGGGTCTTTAACCGCTTGTCGACCGCCGCACGACTATTTACTGCGGCGGTCTGCCCCTCACAGGCAAAGCGACGTAGGACTACGTCGCTAGCCTGTGAGGCTCTAGGGAGCGAGCGTGCGCGCGCCCCCGAAGGCGCTCTCCCGCTCGGTCACGGACCCCCCCATCCCCCCCCCCGCGCGTGCGTGTGTGTGTGTGTGTGTGTGTGTGTGTGTGTGTGTGTGTGTGTGTGTCCCGGCAGACCCGATGTCCGCCGGGCACTCGCGATCGTCCGTTACACCGGGAGAAAGGCAGGCGGCTAATGTAAACAAAGCCGCCTGTCATTCTTCCCTGAGTAAGAATGGAGGTAAAACGGTTCCGCTATGTAGGACCGTTGATCACTGTTCTTACACATCAAGCCACATCCAATCACAGTTAGAATCATGCCCCTAGGGATACACTTAACCCCTCCCTCTAAAAAAAAAAAAAAAAAAAAAAAAAGTTAACCCCTTCACTGCCAGTGTCATTTATACAGTAACAGTGCATATTTATAGCACTGATTACTGTAGTAATGTCACTGGTAACCCCAAAAGTGTCAAAAATTTCAGTCAAGGGTCCGATCTGTCCGCCGCAATCCCAAAACAAAACAAAACAAAACAAAACAAAACAAAAAAAAACAAAAAAAAAAAATCGCAGATTGCCGCCATTACTCGTTAAAAAAACAAAAAAAAAAACAAAAAATGACAAAAATATTTCCCTTAGTTAGTAAACGCAATAACTTTTGCACAAACCAAAATACGCTTTTTGCGATTTTTTTTACCAAACATATGCAGCATAAAACAAATTGGCCTAAAATGTTAAAATATTTTAGATTTTTACATATTTTTTTTTGGGAATTTCATATAAAAAAAAAATTAGAAAAATATTTTTGCAAAATTGTCGCTTATTTGGTTTATAGCGCATGATCAAAAAAACCAAAAAAAAACAAAAGAAAGCTGTTTGTGGGGGGGAAAAAAAAAGGACGTCAAATTTGTTTAGATACAGAATCGCACGACCACGCAATTGTCCGTTAAAGTCACAGTGCCGAATCGCAAAATAGGCCCTGGTCAGGAAGGGGGTAAAATCTTCCGGGGCTTAAGTGGTTAAAAGATGGAGAGTCCTCCACCGGGAGAAGGGTGGCTTTATTTAACCTGGAAACCTGTGAGTCCAACACAGGTGGGACTATCAGCTTTTTACCAGGGATTCTTCAAAAGGATACCTTCTAGCAAAACGCTTAGGTACCCCGACAGTGCGTTTTGGTCAACCCCACTGACTCGTGACAATTTTGTCAAAATAGTCGGGAAAGGGAAACACCTTTGCCGCCTTAGAGGATTACCGCGGGTACCAAAAAGTACCGGCTCCCCCAACGCAGCCACATCTTCCAGTTTTAAAGTTTCTCGCACTGTTACAATCAGTGCATCCACTAGTGCCTTTTCTTGTGCAGCTGTAGTGGAAGAGGAATCAGCCTCACTATCAGAGCACTCAGGGTGTGTGGACGCAGACCCTGTAGGGTGACCGTGTCCACCAAACCAACCTCAGAATATGAGTAGACAGAGGATGCAGTTGAATGCGGGGACGCTTTTTGTCTGTCCTGTTTTACAGGACCATATCCACCTTGGACACTAGTGACTTCAGGACCGCCGTCATAGTAGACAAAGCGGACTGGGCCCCGCTGCCTCAGAGGGAGTCAGGTGGTGAAACATGCTCCAGGGGCTCCTTTGTTAACCCAGGGACTAACTTAGCAGAATAGACAAAAAGGCTGCTAAAAAAAAAAAAAAATCCTCACAGCTGCACAAGCGGCACCACAGGTCCCAGCACACTGAGTTGCTGCTATAGCAGAGAAGAGGGAGAGCCTTTAAGCCACCCAAGGGCTCACCACCACTGACCCTGGTACAGAGCAGAGCGTTCAGCTGCACAGTGATCAGAGAGAAAGAAGAAATGCAGGAGTTAACACTAGAGGAACACTAGAGGCCCACCGCTGAGTCACCGCTCTGTAGACTTCAAAAACATGGCCGCTGCTTTAGTCAATGGGAAATTTCAAGAAAATGGCCGCCAGACTACATAAACATGACCGCTGATAGATACAACAGCCATCCACGGCAAAAGGGCGGCTCCAAGGACCCGCCGAAAACGAATGGGCAGGGAGGTTGCCCCGGGCAGGAGCCCCCACTAGGACCACCCCCCCCCCCCCCCCCAAACCCCAAATTAAAAGGCATCACCCAGCAACTTTAAATTTGAGTGCCTTGTACAAGAATGAAGGGGTTAAGCTTGCTTAGGGCCATTATTAACCGCTTGCCGACCGCCGCAAGTAGATTTACTGCGGCGGTCAGCCCCTGCCAGGCAGAGTGACGTTAATTAACGTCACTAGCCTGGGAGGGTCTGGGGAGCGAGTGCGCGCCCGCGGAGGCGCGCTCCTGCTCCCGCGTGGTCACGGACCCCCCCCCCGCGCGTGTGACTGGCGGACCCGATGTCCGCCGGTCACTCGGCGATCGGCGGGGGAGAGGGAGAAAGTCAGGCGGCTTGTGTAAACAAGCCACCTGTCATTCTCCTCGGTGTAAAGACACTGATCACATGGATCTACTATGTAGATCCGTTGATCAGTGTCCTTACAGCTCAAGCCACAGCCAATCACAGTAGAAAGCACGCCCCTAGGGACACACACAGCCCCTCCCTCCCAAATAAAGTTAACCCCTTCACTACCAGTGTATTTTTACAGTAACAGTGCATATATATATATATATATATATATATATATATATATATATATATATATATATATATATATATAGCACTGATTACTGTAGAAATGGCACTGGTAACCCCAAAAATGTCAGTCAAGGGTCCGATCTGTCCGCCGCAATGTCGCAGTACCGCAAAAAAAAAAATCGCAGATCGCCGCCATTACGCGTTAAAAAAAAAAACCAACAAAAATGACAAAAATCTTTCCCTTTGTTAGTAAACGCGATAACGTTTGCGCAAACCAATAAAGATACGCTTTTTGCAATTTTTTTTACCAAACATAGGTAGGATAAAACAAATTGGCCGAAAATGTTAAAAAATTTTGATTTTTAAATTTTTTTTGGGGAATTTCATATAAAAAAATGTGAAAAATATTGCTATTTTTGCAAAATTTACGCTCTTTTTTTGTTTATAGCGCAAAAAGTAAAAATCGCACAGGTGATCAAATACCACCAAAAGAAAGCTCTGTTTGTTGGAAAAAAAGGACGTCAAATTTGTTTAGGTACAGCGTCGCACGACCGCGCAATTGTCCGTTAAATTCACGCAGTGCCGAATCGCAAAATACCCCCTGGTCTTTTAGCAGGAAAATCCTCCGGGGCTTAAGTGGTTAAACCACTGCATTGATGCTGGATTGCTGTAATGCACAGAATACTCACTTGCCTGCTTCTTAGCATAGCACACAGGCAAAATTTGTAAAATGCTTGCAATTACGCCAGTGAAAAAGAAACCGAAGTCCGTAAACACTGGCACACAACACTGTCCTTCTATAAGTTTAACAAGAAGGGGACATGAGGGAATGCAGAGAAAGGGCATTAACACTAGTCAGGCGAGAAGGTGGGGAGGGCATGGTGGGTTTACATTGCATAATTTATTAGCTGATGATAGGACCCCACAGCCTAACAACTAAACCAGTCACTTGATTTGAACTGTAAGAGTAGGCTCAAAAGAAAGAATAAAGTGAAGACTAGTGTCAAGCAGTGGATTCATCAGAGTAAATAAGCGGAACACACAGGAAAGTGACTTTTGGGGATAGTATTACTCATGTAAGGTTGGCAACAGAGCTAGAAGTTGAGAACAGATCAGAACCAAGAGAGCCTCCAAACTGCTACATGTTTAACAGCTTTCCAGGATAAAGATAAAAAAAAAAAAACACACAAATTGTATTTTTTTTATAAAGAAAACACGAATACATTACCTTCATTATCTACATACAAATTAGGAACCATCTTGCAGTTCCAGTCCTCTACACTAGATGGTAGTGTTGTTCTTGTGTTTACAGACTTACACCACCCATTGGACTTTGAACACATGATGTCAAATGAGGTCTGACTAGCTAAACACAGGATGTCAAATAAGGTCTGACTAGCTAAAACAATGGAGTATTTTCTCTTTAGAAAGGAAAGAAAGCAGTGAAGCCAACACTATGTCACTGCATACCTCCATCTTGCTCTGGATCCATGGTCCCTCCACATTAGCTAAGCTAGCGAACTCCAGACGCAAGCGCTCGTTGGACTGTTGCTTGTCTTGCTCTGTCTTCAAAGCATTGTCTCTCTTGGGGACAAGCTGTTGTACCTGGCGAAATTGAAAAACAAACAATTCCTTCATTAGAATCGAGTACTGTACTCAGGTGACTTTGCGCTCATCGTTTTGTAGTCACCTACCTTCTCCCATTTGAAATTAATGATGTCTGGCGTAACTGTGGTGTAGGGGTTTCCACCGGTTAACTTAATGTGGTTATAATCGGCAATCTTTTGGACCTGCCGCTGGATGTCAAGAATGGCTTCTCTCTCTCGGTCTGCATCTGGCAGAGTGGACTTAAACTGGCCATGGGCTGTGATTAGGCCCTGTAATGCACAAAACAGGTTTTCTCTTAATGGCCCGCACAACTCCCTCAAGTAGAATAATAGGTTAATAAACCTGGCAGTGAAATGCGCAACACTAAGAAAAAAATACACCATGAAAAAAGCCCTGACAATTCAAGTGGTTATAAACCCTCACATGTACCCAGTGAAGTGACTGGCCTCAGATGATACAGAGATGAAACAAATCCTCCGACATAAGTTTTACTTGTTTATCTGCAGTCTTTTCTTTTTTACATCCATTCAAAAGTGCTGAATTTAGATAAAATCCTTCTGCATGTCAGTAGCACAGAGGAGGGGGCAAGAAGCTGCAGTTAAAGCTCTTGTACAGTGTATGAAAGCTGATTGGAGGAAAGGGACATCCCCACCCCCTTCACACACAGCACAGGAACAATGCAGAGCTGTGTTTTGAATAGACAGCTGTGTGCAGAGCTCCCTCCCCCATTCAATGTTATCTCATGTGTTGGGATAACTTGTCATAAGAGACATGCTGACAGAGAAAAGAAGCACCAGAGAGAAATAGGACACTCAGATCTTTGGAGACATTTCTAGATTGTAAGCTCTAACTAGCAGGGCCCTCTGATTCCTCCTGTATTGAATTGTACTGTAACTGTATTGTCTTCCCCCACACTGTAAAGCGCTGCGCAAACTGTTGGCGCTATATACAGTGGGTACGGAAAGTATTCAGACCCCCTTAAATTTTTCACTCTTTGTTATATTGCAGCCATTTGCTAAAATCATTTAAGTTCATTCTTCTTCCTCATGAATGTACACATAGCACCCCATACTGACAGAAAAACGCAGAATTGTTGACATTGTTGCAGATTTATTAAAAAAGAAAAACTGAAATATCACATGGTCCTAAGTATTCAGACCCTTTGCTGTGACACTCATATTTAACTCAGGTGCTTTCCATTTCTTCTGATCATCCTTGAGATGGTTCTACACCTTCATTTGAGTCCAGCTGCGTTTGATTATACTGATTGGACTTGATTAGGAAAGCCACACACCTGTCTATATAAGACCTTCCAGATCACAATGCATGTCAGAGCAAATGAGAATCATGAGGTCAAAGGAACTGCCTGAAGAGCTCAGAGACAATTGTGGCAAGGCACAGATCTGGCCAAGGTTACAAAAATATTTCTGCTGCACTTAAGGTTCCTAAGAGCACAGTGGCCTCCATAATCCTCAAATGGAAGACGTTTGGGACGACCAGAACCCTTCCTAGAGCTGGCCGTCCAGCCAAACTGAGCTATCGGGGGAGAAGAGCCTTGGTGAGAGAGGTAAAGGAGAACCCAAAGATCACTGTGGCTGAGCTCCAGAGATGCAGTCAGGAGATGGGAGAAAGTTGTAGAAAGTCAACCATCACTGCAGCCCTCCACCAGTCGGGGCTTTATGGCAGAGTGGCCCGACGGAAGCCTCTCCTCAGTGTAAGACACATGAAAGCCTGCATGGAGTTTGCTAAAAAAAAAACACCTGAAGGACTCCAAGATGGTGAGAAGTAAGATTCTCTGGTCTGATGAGACCAAAATAGAACTTTTTGGCCTTAATTCTAAGCGGTATGTGTGGAGAAAACCAGGCACTGCTCATCACCTGTCCAATACAGTCCCAACAGTGAAGCATGGTGGTGGCAGCATCATGCTGTTGGGGGTGTTTTTCAGCTGCAGGGACAGGACGACTGGTTGCAATCGAGGGAAAGATGAATGCGGCCAAGTACAGGGATATCCTGGACAAAAACCTTCTCCAGAGTGCTCTGGACCTCAGGCTGGGCCGAAGGTTTACCTTCCAACAAGACAATGACCCTAAGCACACAGCTAAAATAACGAAGGAGTGGCTTCACAACAACTCCGTGACTGTTCTTGAATGGCCCAGCCAGAGCCCTGACTTAAACCCAATTGAGCATCTCTGGAGAGACCTAAAAATGGCTGAACACCAACGTTTACCATCCAACCTGACAGAACTGGAGAGGATCTGCAAGGAGGAATGGCAGAGGATCCCCAAATCCAGGTGTGAAAGACTTGTTGCATCTTTCCCAAAAAGACTCCTGGCTGTATTAGATCAAAAGGGGGCTTCTACTAAATACTGAGCAAAGGGTCTGAATACTTAGGACCATGTGATATTTCAGTTTTTCTTTTTTAATAAATCTGCAACAATGCCAACAATTCTGTGTTTTTCTGTCAGTATGGGGTGCTATGTGTACATTCATGAGGAAGAAGAATGAACCTAAATGATTTTAGCAAATGGCTGCAATATAACAAAGAGTGAAAAATTTAAGAGGGGTCTGAATACTTTCTGTACCCACTGTAAATCCTGTATAATAATAATAATAATACTACTACACGTAAACACTATAGATTTAGGTGCTTTGTTCGGATTTCATGACTGAGGTTTACAACGGCTTTAAGCACAATAGTTACCAAAAAAAGAAAAAAAAAAAAGGGTAGAAATATGGGTAGCTTAAGTTACATATTCAAGTCACAATTTATCCTGTGAAAGAGTCCAGCTTATCCCACTGGCTTCTGAGCCTCCATTTAGGACCTTTAATCCCAACCAATAGGGAGTATGGGAATACCCAGGAGTGTCAAACAACTTTTACGGGACTGGGGGGAGGCACTTACATCAACTTCTTCAACGGTGTGTACAATAAACATGTCCTGCAGATCCTCCATGGCCCCCTCCATCCAGTTATTAAATGGCGCCGCCCTCTTGGCATACTCCAGGTTCATCTGGTCAATGGTCTCCAAATGCTTTTCTGTTTGCTGGAGAAAAAAGGCAGGTCAATCAATATCCCCTTATGGAAGACTGAATCATCTGAATAGGAGGGGGGGGGGGGGGGGGGGATATGGAGGCAGTTCCACTGCCCTCACCTCTAAGGCTTCTCGTCTGAGGTGTGTCAGTGACCCCAGGACATCCCACTGGTCACAGATCGTTTGGCAACGTGCGTTTACACTGGGAGAGTCATAATAGTCGAGTTCACTGGAAAAACAGAAAAAATATATTTAGCAGCTGCACAGAAACCACTTTTTTTCCCCCCTTTTTAAAGAAGTATTCCCTGGAAAGACTCTTCACACCCACATGTACACCCCTGACTAAACCTTTACACGTGTCAGTGGAATAAAAGATGCTATTCACTGCAGCCATGGCAAGCCTGGAAATGTGGAAGTTGTGAAACTCGCTGCTTGGAATGTCTCTAATGATGGTGAGAGAGAGCCATGAACAAAGAGGGCACTGTGTGTTTATGTACACACACCTTTTGCAAGCAGCAAAGAACACAACATGTATCAACTGCATTTCCTGAGCTTTGCCATGGAATAGTTATGATGAACATCAGGCAACAAGGTCCCAAATTCCACAGATGATTAAAGAGACCCTGTCATGATATAAACACAGGAGCAAATTGCTGGCGTTGTCCTCTTTCCTTCACTACCCAATGAATCATCAAGCTTAAAGGAAAACTCAGTTTTCGTAAACAAAATTAGCATATCAAATTGCTCCACAAGCTATTTTGATGGACAGGTGAGGGAATTTACAGCAGCAGCCTCCTATCAAAGGAGTATGTAGCTCTTTGGCAAGATGTTAAACTTTGCTCTCTTGAAGTGCTCCATATACAAGGGCTGACACTTCTGTGAGTCCCCTGCTGGTCCTGTGGTTCCTCCTGCTGACAAGGATTGGCAGGAGAAACCACAGCACTGAGAGGAGAATGCTCTAGATGATCTAGGGAGTAGCAGGTAGCAGCAGCACCCAAACTGAAGCTTAAGCAGGCTCCTCCCCCGTATCCGTTGGGTCATGTGACCCTGCTGACGAAGTAAAAGGTCTTTCAGGATCTGATGAGACAGATGAGGCAGGGGAAGGCGGGGTGCTTTATGCCTGCCCGTCGCCCAGAAGCCACCTCCACCCAGGATACAAAGGACTCCAGTGGTGCCGTCAGTGCATCAATGGATGGATGGATGGGGCCGGGAGGGCCCCGCAGCCCCAGAGAGGGGATCAGGTGGGGAGATCTGCTCCAAAGACTCCATGAGTCACCATGGGGACCCCACAAAAAAGTGTAACACACTGCTAAGGGACAACCCCAACCGCTGTAGCAGCACCACCCGGTTACCAGTCACAAAGCACCAATGGATCCTCAGCAGAGAGGACTCCAGACTCACCACCCCCCACAGAAACCAGGCACCGCAGCCCCCAGGAGAATCTGCACTGCATGAGCAGCGATCAGGAAACAAAAAGGATCCAGGAGTCAGCACCAGGGGATAAAGGAAGGGCTTCCACCGCTGAAATCGCCGCCCATGGCCGCTCTACTGTCATGGCCGCTGCTATTTTTAATGGCAAACCACTGAAAAATTGCAGCCTGACTACACAAACATGGCCGCCGTGCATTGAGCACACCGGCTACAAGAAAATGGTGGCACCACAAGGATCTCAGGGACCCTGGAGGGATCCCTGGGCCTCAAAGAGGCCCAGGCAAGATGGGGGGCCCTGGCAGGAGCCCCCACCAGGTACAGCCTCCCCCTGCGCACAACCAGCAGAAAGTCTAGTCGCCTGCGGCGCACAACCCCCCCATTACCAACATGGCGCCCTGCCCCCATTCTGGCGGACCGGACCAGACAAGCCACTTAGCCCCAGCATAGGTAAATGAAGGGGGCGCGCCTGACGAGAATGAGGGGTAGGACTGTACCATGGAGGGGCCCACACCCATCCCAAAACCCTGTAGGGGGGGGGGGGCAGCTACTCACTATACCAGGAACCATTTGGGTACCGCTTCAGACAGAACCCCTCACCATCGAAATGTGGGGGCTGTCGGCCAGAAGGAACACTGCGACTTGGGCTGTGACCCGGTCATATGCAACCAGGCAAGGCGTTTAACTCGCAAGGTCAGCCCACCATCCAGTGGGGCTATGTCGCGGCCGATCTAGCTGGGAGCTGAGGTGTGCAAGCGCTCGCTGGCCAGACTGGGGTGACCACTGCATCCAAATTATCCAGCATTAGGGTCATGGTTTCAAATCATGACGACACTACCTGCCTAGAGTTTGCGTGCTCTTCCTGTGCCTGCATGGGTTTCCTCCCACACTGGAAAGACATGCTGGTAGGTAACTGGGCTCCTGTCTAAATTGGCCCTAGTTTGTATGAATGTGAAATAGGGACTTTAGACTAAGTTCCTTGAAGGCGAAGACTGATGTAAATGTAAAATATTATATATATATATATATATTATATATATATATATGTATGTATATGTGTAAAATGCTGTGCAAATTGACAGCGTTATACAAGTAATAAATACACATACTAGAAACTCCTTCCTCAGAACTTTCCCTGAGGACAGGAAAGACTTGGGAAACATGTGAACGCCGAACAAGGATTAAAGTACTTATGAGTTTTTATATTAAATACAGTGGCTGGATGATGGCAATATTGCATGCTTAGTATCACTTTAAGAAAATTAAGTGGAGCTTGGCCCACCTCTTCCTGTATCCCTATTGGTCTTTTGTGATGAGTGGCCAATTTAAAATGCTTTGGAGACAGGAGGTGGAACCTGATAAATTAGCTGTATTGGGTTCTATAAAACTTAGATGAAAAGATACAGCGAGGGAATGTTATCACCTCAGTGAAGCTATGAATCCTGAAATATATGAAAATGTCATCAATGTAAGAGTGGGCAGGTATAGGCAGTCATCTTTAGTCCTTATTACACAAGACCTGCAGTCTCTCCACTATTGTACATAAGGAATAAAAGATCACTCACTTCAGCTCTTGTGCAATGGCAGCAATTTGCTCCACTCTATCCTGGTGGGCTGCCAGGTCACTCTCGAAGGCCTCATGTTTTCGGATCAGAGCCTTGATATCTGCAAGGGTAGCTGTTTCGTAGTCCTTCTGCTTCAACAAGGTCTCCTTGCCTGTTGAAATAAATACCTGTGAGGTAGAGTACTAAAAAATTATCCATCTATCATGGATACTCAGGAAAATCAAACTTTTTTTTGTTTAAACCGGTAAAAGGTGAACAGGTAAAAAAATAAAATTAGGCACCCAACCTGCTTACCATATCCCCTGACACAGCAAACTGTTAAGCCCCGTACACACGTACTGATCATTCGGCCGACTTTTGTCCGGTGCTGTCCTGTCGGCTGAAAAGTGCTAAAGGCTGCACACTAATTTTGTCGGCCAACAACAGCCGACTGCAGAAGTGATGTCATGTGATGGTTAACTTTCCGTGTGTTTTTTCTATTCTGAGCATGCCCAGTCTTGCTAATCTGCTGTTTGTCGGCCGAATTCTGTACTGACTGGCGAACAATCGGCCGTTCTGGTGACGGCCAACAAAAATTTTAAAGTCTGCAAGCCAGATTCTGTTCGGCCGAAAAGTCGCAGTCGGTTGTCAGAAGCATCATACTAACAAGCCGACAATTGGTCGATCGGACGGTGGCCGAATATTTACGGTTGACAATCGCTACGTGTGTATGGGCCTTTACAAATACCTGTGCACACTTCCTGGCCATACATGCATTAATGCCCATTAGTGCATTGTAGGAGGTCTTATGGCAGCTCAAGATTGTGCCTTATAAAAACAATGTTCTTTAGCAAGGAACATACATTCAACATTAATAATTATGCTACCAAAATGAGTGCATGCTGTAAATTGTGTAGTTACTATTTCTTCTTGCTGCAGGCCGCCATTTTTCCGAAGCCCAGATCCCCTGAGCAGTAGTTAAATCTTTAGGCTGCCAACAGATCAGCCTCTACAATTTCGGCCCAGTGCCAAAAGCTGGAGAGCAACTGAGCATGTGCAAAGCAGGATTAGAAAGTGCATTACTGTATTTTAACCAGTTCTGGACAAGAGGATTTGCCCCCTTAATGACCAGGGCATTTTTTGCGATACAGCACTGCGTTACTTTAACGGAAAATTGCGCGGCCATGCAACACTGTACCGAAATAAAATTGATGTCCTTTTTTCCCCAAATAGAGCTTTCTTTTGGTGGTATTTGATTTCCACATTCTGCTATATAACATTCCAAAAAAAAAAAAAAAATTAGCAGAAAATTCATATGGAAAGAATCTGATCTGCCAACAGGCAAAAAGCAGATTTGCTCTTTTGCAGTTCCTCTGTATTCTTGGTTGGTCTGTAAAAACGAACAAAAACTGAAGTTTTCCAAATGCGTTTTGTTTCTCGCAATGCCGGTGGTAATCTCTAGATTTGTCTGTGTACCTGGCAATAATGGAGCTCTTACTACAAAGTACATTATATTTTAGGGTACAGCTTGCCCAAGCCTTTAAATACATTGCAAAGTATAAAACTTATAAAACAAAAGAAGGACAAGGAAGGACTTAACAGCTCATCTAGTGCCTGATGGATTTTCACAGAGGAGTGGGACCTATGCCTCTGAATGGAATCCATTAAACTCGCATCCATTTAGGGACACAGCACCATCCAAAAGTAGTCCCAACTGAGGGGTGGGCAACACAGCAAACAGATGCCAACAGGACCATCAAAAACAGGAAACAGGGGACTGCCTGTTGCTTAAAGTGGAGTTCCACCCTAAAATTATACTTGCCTCCATCTTCTCGCTCCGGGTCACCTGAAAAACAATTAATCTTGACTAAAGAAGAAAAAAAAAAAGTAGCTAGAAAAATCCAAAGGCTAGTCTTTACAACAGCACGGATGAAGAAAAGACACTGCCGTCCTAAAGAGATACTAAAAAAACTGAGGCATGCTGAAAGAGAAAATTTAACCTGCCCTGGCCAATGTACCTTTTACCTGTAGGCAGCAGTATAACCCAAAGGTTTTGGACTTACTGTGCCTCTCAATTGACAAGAAAAAGCTAGCCTTGGTGCTTAGCAAGAATAAAAATTAGCCATTCTGTGCTCTCAAAGGAGAAAATCTCCACACTAATTGTTGGCCTCAAACACAATATTTCTTCCAAACACTAGAATGTAAAAAGGTATTGCAAGAGGATTCATAATTAACCACCAGTGAGATCAAAGTCAAGTCCAGTCAAGGAATGCAAATCCCTTAAACAGACATTTGCTTTTAATTTTCTATCTTGACATGAAAATACCAACTGGAATGTGAATGGTATTGGCAGTTCCTCAACAGATGTGTCTTACGGCAACTACTACCAAATGAAATGAGGGGGAATGGGTATCACAAGGAAAGACATTACCCACAGCAGTAAAGAACCTGACAGAGGTACTAACATTTCCCACTCTGAGAAACAAAAATCTCCTGGGCTTGAAGGTGGGCCCAAAAGAGGTGCTTGTCTAGGCTTTTGTTCTGGCAAATCTGGATAGGTAGTAGGGATGCACCGATCTGACTTTTTTGGTCCCAATTCTGATCCTTTGCTTTGTGAAATCGCCGATCCCGAGTCCGATCCGGAAGTACTGTTTTGTGAGCTTATAACAAAATAATACTTCCGGATCATTATCGGTAGATATCTTATAACATTGTGCATTCAAAATCTAAAATGTCATGGGTTTAGTCTTTAAGAGGTTAAACTTCCCTCCTCCGGCAGAAGGAACGAAAAGATACATTGTAATCATTGTGTTTACTTAACCACTTGCCTACCAGGCACTTTCACCCCCTTCCTATCCAGGCCAATTTTCAGCTTTCAGCGCTCTCACAATTTGAATGACAATTGCGCGGTCATGCTACACTGTACCCATATGACATTTTTATCATTTTTTTCACACAAATAGAGCTTTATTTTGGTGGTATTTAATCATCTCTGGGTTTTTTATTTCTTACAAAAAAAAAGAAAAAAGACAGAAAATATTGAAAAAAAAAAAAAGTTTCTTATTTTCTGTCAGTAAATTTTGAAAATAAATTTTTCTCCTTCACTGATGTGCGCTGATGAGGCGGCATTGATGGGCGCTGATGAGGTGGCACTTATGGGCACTGATGAGGAGGTACTAATATGCCGCACTGATGAGCACTGAGAGTTGGCACTGCTGGGCACGATGGGCACTGAGAGGCGGCACTGATGGGTGGCACTGATGAGCACCATCAGTGCCCACACTCAGTGCCCATAGTGCTGCCAGTCAGTGCTCATCAGTGCCTAGATGAGCAGGCACTGACTGGCAGCACTATGGGCACTGATGGGGGGCACATTGTATTTTATTTACCTCTGTTGTAATCAGGGCACTGGTGATCATTTCCCCCGATTACATTTGTCTGTGTCCCCGAACGGCTGATCGGCTCTGCTCCTTCCTCACACTGCAGTCTCTGTGTGAGGAAGGAGAGCTGGCGATGAGAGATGATCTCATATGTTTACATATGAGATCATCTCTCATTGCATGGGCCGATCACGTGGTAAATGGCCGCTGTGATTGGCCATTTACCACAATCTGTGATTGGCTGTGTCCAAGGGACACGGCCGACACAGATTTTCCCCGATGAGCGCTCGCGGGAGCGCGCAGGGAGCCTGTTTCTGGGAGGCCGTTTAAAGACGGCCTCCCGGAAATTCGAATCCGCGCTGCAGCCGTACTTCGGCTATAGCGCGGATCTGAAGCAGTTAACTGGGAGAGTTGAAAGGCATTTGCATGAGGCTCTTTTTTTTTTTCTTTGACAGCCGTTCTCTGCTCCCCCACAAGCTATAAAGAGCAAAACCGGATCGGCCCGTGGATCTGTTAATTTTACCGATCCCCCGATCCAGCTATTTTACCCGTATCGGGGGCCGATATCCGATCCGAATATCGGATCGGTGCATCCCTAATAAGTAGCGCCTTGCTGCCCTCAATAGACTGGGGATGTCATTGAAATCATAAAAATGGAACAGAGGGTGCACAGGCCTAGTGCATTATCCTTGATAAAAATCTTTAATATACATAGAATACAAAAAAAATACTCACAAAAAGTACACTTGTTTTACAGCTTTACAAACAGCAGCTTTCCATCTACAGTACGGCATGTAGCATGACGGATTGCACGTGATGCTGCAGGACATGCCATCAGTCATGCTACATACCATACCGTAGATGGAAAGCTGCTTGTTTGTAAACCAAGTGTAATTTTGTGAGCATTTTAGTATTCTATATATTTAAGATTTTTAGCGAGGATAATGCACTAGGCCTGTGCGCCCTCTGTTCCATTTTTAGGATTTCCCACTCTGACCCCATCCTAGTACAGAAAGGGGAATACTCACCACTGAGGACAAGAGTACAAATTGACAGGGGCCTCAAAGTAGACCTAGAATCAGATATTTGGTTTGGCCAGCAACAGGTTGTCTAATCTGATTTTCTTTCCAGAAAGATAAAGCCATCTTTGTTCCTGCATCATCCAGGGTCAGGATACTTCCTAGATGGATATTCGGACACAAATCCTGGTGCATGTGATGGTCCAACTGCATTCACAAGTGTCTGGCACAGGTCAGTCTCTGGTACAGCCTCCCCACCTTGTGACTAGCTAATATCTCCTGCATGACTGATTACCTCTCAGCCTAGACAAAGCCACTCCATGAACTACATTTTTTTTAATGCTAAAAACGGAGTCTGATGAAGACTAACTACCAGTACTGACCCCGGAGAATTGCAAGCAATTGTGCTGACTCTGGCATAAAAAACAAAGTAACAGATCCTGCACAAGTGTGCTGTAAAATCAGATCTTCAGTATATACTTTTTCTGGGCAAGTGACTCTGGACATCAAAGTGGATCAGCATGACAGCCAAGCAATTAGCATTATCATTAAAGAAAGCCAGGGTAGTTTTCACATTTTCCTCCATACAGACCTTCCTTAAACACAGCAGCATAGTAAGTGGTTAGTAATAGTAAAGTTCAACGTTCACCAAGGACACCATCTGTTTGAGGTTTTCATTTTCTCTTCCAGTGTTACCTTGTAATTCCTTGTTGTACTCCTGTGTTTTTTCACAATTCAGCCTAGGTTCACACTGAGGCGGGTTTGAAATTATGAGAGTTCAGCTAAACTCGTATGATTTCAAACTGGCATTTTTAGTCTGACTTCGGGCGGAGATTTCACAGACATCTAAGGGGATTCCTACACAGATGTCTATTGAAATTGAATTCACCAACCTTTATCATTAGTGAGCCACAAGCAGGGATGGGAAGAGGCAGAGATAAAAGTCAAATATGAAAGCCATTTATAAATTAAAAAAAAAATAAATAAATAAACCAACATCAGTTGAAAATATAAAATTAGACAGCCTTGATTTGTTTTAATGCCTAGGAGTTGTATAATGTAGACAGTGTCTAGATACAGTAGCCAGGCACTAAGCACCAGCTGAATTGTTAAAGGAATCCAGAAAGACTCCTAAGCCACACAATTTGAGGGCCCTTGTAGTTGGCAGCAATCATATGCTTTATGCTTCTGGCTGATCAAGAGCACCCACCTTCAGTCCAACTTTCATGAATAGAGGCTTTCTGTCGGAACTTCTCAGCCAAGTGGTCCAACCTCTCCAACCTACGAATCTCATTTAGGAGCCATTCCTCATAACCCTTTTCTGCCTGCTCCAAATGCTGCCAGCCATTGTTAATGTCCTGTAAACATGGAAGAAGTAAAAAATTCACATTAATGCTACGCTACAATATTCTAGAGTTTTAAAAGTTTTCTCAAGGCAAACACCTTTTACATTTCATTTTTTTTCCAGTTCAGCCAGCATTATTACTTAAATATGCCTTTATACTTAGTTGTCATATGCTAGCTGAAAGTCAGACTTCCCTGGGCTACCTGCTCTGTAGCTGCGGGCTTGTATGAGGGGACAAGTCAAAGTAGCACACCAGTGTAGTAACATTCACCAACAGTCCAATCTGCAGGTTCACCAATAGTTGAAGGGTGGTCAGTGGCAGTCCTCAGAACTCTATAAAGCATTACCACCATGTTTATGCAGCCTTACAGCACAGAAGAGATGGGCAGGTCACAAGACCACGTACATTACTTTTAGGTCTCATAGAATGTAGTGGTACCCAAGTGCTATACCACATTGCATTTAGCGGTTTCAGTAGGCGAATATGCTGCTTTAAAGAGCTGTTTTGACAAAAGTTTTCTTCAAAATGGCAAACCTGCAAGACAGCACTGGAATTTCTTACCTTTCCTGCTGTCTACGCCAGTGAACACTGCTTGTCTGCAGAGCTACCCCCTGTTAAAAGGCTTTTCTGAATTAGACCTCCAGGAATGTTTTTCACCTGTATTACCTTCAGCACTAAAGAATTCTTCCTGGTGCACTCCATGCCCCCACAGAAGATGGGAGATTGACATTTTTGATTTTGGAAGACACGTCACCCAAGGCAGCAAGAGTGGTATTCTTACCTTATACTTTTTTGCATGCATGACATTTTAAAATAAAACTTTAACCACCGACAGTCATCCTAACCTTTCATCTGATTGAAAATAGCCCTCCTACATAACTAAAGACACTCACCGACACCATCTTCCCCTCAGATGGCATAAAAGCTGGCCGGTTACTGAGCCTCAGCTTGGTTTGTAAGGTGTTAAAGTTAATCTCCAGTTGACATTTCTCCTGCACTTTTGGTGGTTTATGCACACGGCGGTAGTCCCGGAAGTCCTCTAGTTTTTGCTGCATGTCTTGCATGGTCTTCTCAGGCTGACGATCTTCCAACCATGGAATTGTGCGGCGAATCCATTCCAAGAGCTAAAAGGAAGAACAAACAGTTAAAGGGGACACAGTCACCAACAACATAGTATCCATGCAGCCCATCATTAAAAAAATAGATGTTTAATAGACACAGATAGGAAATACCATTCAGGCTGTGTTGAAGAGCATCATTAGTGCTGCAAAAGGGAGTGGTACAAAGGCTTTAGATTTACCAAAACTATGTAATATGTGGATGTGACCAAATCTATATCCAACTCAGGCAGGCTCTTGCATTACATAGTTTTTGTTAGATCTAATTAGACCAATGTGTTTGAGAAGCGCTTTAGGCCTTATTTTTATTGATCAGTGCAATCAAAACTATGTTTATGAGAGAATGCTTGTGGGCTGAGCCTGCTTGCACAGGGCTCTTATGTATTGCAGATGGCTGCCATCACACAAGTGATGGCAGGCTCATTTCCTTCAACTTTCCATAGGATGTCTATGTGTAGCCATGCGTATGCTGTTAGCCAAAGTGAAGTCCTGGATGGTACACAAATGAGGACTTTGGTGTGGAAATGTACCCAGAGGACAGGTTTGTTATTGGACATATTTGAAGGGATCGCTATCCTAGTTTTTGAAGTAACGATAAAAGGACTTACACTGCTGGCTAGTTTCTCATAATCCTCCATCAGATGCTCATTCTCCTGGTTTACTGCCAGGACTTTGCAGATTCTGTTGGCAGCTGTCTCAGCCTAAAGGAAAAAGGATTTAAAAAGATACATATATACATCATTATTATGCATAAAGCATAAAGCGTTAAATGTTAACGACACCCCAGTTTGATTGCATATCGCAGTGCGATTTGACAGTTTGCACAGGATCGGATCGCACAAGTGTGAACCGCTGTGCGATCCGATCCTGATGTGGCTGGAAAAAAGGGTCCTGTGTGTCTTTGCTGCGGGTGCAGTGCAAATTTCAGCCAAAGTGTATGGCTGAATTCGCATCCGCACATCCGATCGCATGTAATGAAGGAGCAGTGCGCTCCGAATTACATGCGATCGCCGCAGCCGCACAAATGTGAACCGACCCTTATTGGGTCATTTTAATCATACCATAAGTATCGGGCCCAAAAGCAGCAAAGCAATTGAGATGGCTTATCCATTTTCTCCGATAAATCCTGAAGACAGAAAAAAACAGGCTGCATGCAATCAGTTTCTGAAGGTGCTCATTTCAATACATTGCATTTTAACCTGTATAGTGTAAATGTGAGCCCAGAAACTGGCAAGGGGAACTTTGCATTTAGCATAAATACAAACATGTATGAAGCACATAATCGCTGGCCACAACCATAGCCCTTTTTTTGGAAAATAAATGTGCAGCCTATCAAAGCACAGTACCACCAAATGCTGTGCTGACACCAGTTAGCAGTGAATTGTTTATTCAACAAAAGCACGGACACCACTATGCTTGGGTGAGCGGTACACTTTAAATCAAGATGCTAAGACAGCAATTAAAGTGAAAAGTGATGCTGCTTTATTACAGCAATACATTTATCTGTGCGCTGCTTGGAATCTAAGTGGCAACTCCTAATGCAATTATTTGGAAAGGTCATAGATGAACCACTTCACTACAAACAGATGTTAAATGTGTTTTTACATTAGGAGACAAATCACTTTGTAGTACAACATTCTACTTCAGCTGCACATTAAGACAAGATAAGCACAGAGTCTGGACTGTGGAGCCAGTGCTCTGTGATTCTGCCAAGGGGCTGGACAGTTAAGCAAGTTACAAGAAGCAGATTACTGTGTTAAAGGCAATACATTACAGCCAGCTCATTTCTTTAAAAAAAAACAGCACAGTGGGAGAGGGACTGGCAGACTTGCACACTCGCCCCTCCTATGGCCCATGATCACAATGCACAAAGCGCAACCTTGTAAAATCCAAATTAGACAAAAAAAAATCCATTAAAGCATGTCTAATGAATATCTAATTAGTTAAGTTTTGGATTTGGGTTTAGAACCCCTGCCAGGTTTTTGTAATCCTGCTATTGGCTCCACTACCTAGTGACTGACCTAGAGCTAGCACATAGGATTGTGAAAAGTATACACTATATTGTGAAAAGTGTTGGGACGCCTGCCTTTACACGCACATGAACTATTCTAGGAAGGCTGTCCTCAAGGTTTAGGAGTGTGTCTATGGGAATGTTTGTCCATTCTCCTAGAAGCGCATTTGTGAGGTCATGCACTGATGTTGGACAAGAAGGCATGGCTCGCATCCCAAAGGTGTTCTACCGGGTTGCGGTCAGGGCTTGTGCAGACCAGTCAAGTTCCTCCACCCCAAACTCGCTCAGCCACGTCTTTATAGACCTTGTTTGTGCACTGGTCCAAATCATTTGGTGGGGGGGGGGGGGGGGGGGGTTATGGTGTGGGGTTGTTTTTCAGGGGTTGGGCTTGGCCCCTTAGTTCCAGTAAAGAGAACTCTTAAGGCATCAGCATACAAAGACATTTTTGACAATTTCATGCTCCCAACTTTGTGGGAACAGTTTGGGATGGGCCCTTCCTGTTTCAACATGACTGCACACCAGTGCACAAAACAATGTCCATAAAGACATGGATGAGTGAGTTTGTGGTGGAGGAACTTGACTGGCCTGCACAGAGTCCTGACCTCAACCCGACATAACATCTTTGGGATGAATTAGAGCAGAGACTGCGAGCCAGGCCTTCTCGTCCACACCTCACAGTGTCTAACCTCACAAATGCGGTTCTGGGAGACTGGTCAAACATTCCCATAGACACTCCTAAACCTTGTGGACAGAACCAGAAGAGTTTAAGCTGTTATAGATGCAAAAGGCGGGCCAACTCAAAATTGAACCCTACGGTTTAGGACTGGGATGCCATTAAAGATCATGTGCTTGAAAAGGCAGACATCCCAATACAATTGACAATATAGTGTATGTTCAGGCACCCTATATAGCAGAAAGACATCAGGCCTGAACACTAATGGTGTTTATTTACAAAGGTTGGAGTGCACAAAATCAGGCTCACTTCTGCGTAGAAACCAATCAGCTTCTAACCTCAGCTTGTTCAATTAAGCTTTGGCAAAAAAAAAAAAAAAAAAGCAAAAAACAAACCTGGATGGAAGCCAATTGGTTTCTACGCAGAAGTGTGAGCCTAAATTTGCACGCTTTAACTTTAGTAAATAAACCCCTTAAGGGTACAATTTAGACTAGAGACCGGATACCAATAATCAACAGGACACTGGTAACAAATACTTTGCAACAAAAAGGTTAAAAATGCAACAAACATGTTAGGTGCTACAAGACTATAGTGCATAATGTGGCAGAGAGAGCCAGTGTGGTAATCGAAGGCAGAAACAAAATGTGTACAGAATCAGACAGGACAGGCTAAAAACCCAGCATAAGAGACGAGCAGCAGCAGCTCACCTTCTGAGCCCCAGAGAAAGCGTGGTAGAAGCAGGAAACGTAGGTCATTATGGCCTTCTCATCAGGCCTGAGAGTGCCCACAATATCTGTGCAGAGAAGAAAGAGAAAGGACAAGTGCAGAATGAGGAGGTGCAGAGCCAGCCATGGAACTAATGAGGGGCCTTCCCGTCCCAGATCTGCACCTCTCTGCTCTCAGTCTGTGTCAGGAATGGCTGTGTGAGCAGCAGGGCTCATTGTGTCTCCTTGCACCTGGTTCTGGGAACAGTGAAATTCCTGACACAAAGTAAGGCGACAGCATGCCGCGAATCTGCAAGACAAGCTGGAAATTAGGCATGCGGAAAATAAAGAGAGGAGACAGGTGGGGGCACTTTGGCCGCCCCAGACGCTACCTTCTGGGCTCCTGAGAAGGCGTGGTAGAAAGAGGACACGTATGTCATGATTGCCTTCTCATCAGGACGAGCAGTGTTGACAATGTCTGGAAATGAAGGGAATAGGTTAAGACACAGCAAAACAAAATGGCTGAACTCTCAGGCGTCTTTTCATTCTGGAAAAAAAAAATAGCTATAGCAAAACCTGGGACTTCAGAGAAAAACCCGAGGACTTTCAATGGAAAAATCACCCTTTTGTCAGCAAAAAACTGATTTTTGTTTTTACTCATTTTAAGAACCAAAAAATCCCATGTGTCAATGTACCTGAAACAAACTGCCATCAACTCCCACTGCTATTAGACTTCATAGTCTTTTTTCCCTTAATGTGCCATGCCATGAGGTCATCAGGGAGAAGGGGGTAAGACCTTGACTGTCTAAATTCAGTGGCAGAAATACTAGTCAATTCACTCACTGGCACCTTATTAAATGTAGTAAAAAGCCAGCACTGAAACTCACAGCATCCACTTGCTGCACCAATACACCTCCAGCTCAATGCATGATTTTTCATTTCTTTACAATAGAGAATGCATAGAAATAACTGATATGCACTGGTACAGTGCTGTGGATTGTAAAGAGATAGGCAGAAAGATTCTAATGATCTTGCTCATCAGGGAGTTCTACTGTAGCTCCCATACAACCATCAGGGAGATCTAGTTCCTAGACAACCATCGGGGAGTTTTAGCTTCAAGGGACCCATATTGGTGTAGGGACACATTTTTTTTTTAAGGTAGAATGAACACATTAAATGCAGAAACTGCAGCTCACCTTCAGCGTCTAACATCTTGGGGATATCCAAGTACTTCTCTGCCACCTCAAAGGCATTGTTCAAGTTAGTCACAGGGTCATCCTAAATAAATAGATCATAAAGGAAAAGGTTTAAATTAAAGTATGTGAAAAATAAAATGATTCAAACAGATGTTTAATCCTATACAGAATTGTTGGTTTACCTTTCTTAGTTTATCATATTCTATAAGCTCTGGTCGGTGTCTGTGAATCAAGGCATTAAAGGCCAGGCCATCCTTCCAGCTGGGGAGAGAGAAATTAATCTTTCTGAATGAATCTATCAAAATGTTCAGTTTTACTACAGATTCAATGTGATTATGAACACTAAACTGGAGGATGTACAATGTAGTCAGAGTATAAAAAGGTCTGCATGGTGGGGAAATGCAATAGGTTGAAAATGTGCAGAGAGATTAACCACTTAAGGACCAAGCCTATGTTTAAAAGTTAAAATCAGTATTTGTTGCTAGAAAATTACTTAGAACCCTTATATATATATTTTTTTTAGCAAAGACTCTGGAGAACAAAATGGCAGTCATTGCAACATTATATGCCACACGGTATTTGCGTAGGTCTTTCAAACAATTCTTTTTGGAAAACAAACTTCACAGAATTTAATAAACGAAACCGTAAAGTTAAACCAATTTTATTTGTATATTGTGAAAGATTATGTCACGCCGAGTAAATAGTTTCAGTTTAAAATTGTGCACACTCATGGAATGGCGACAAACTACGGTACCTAAAAATCTCCATAATTTAACAGTTACCAGTTTAGGGATACAGAGGTCTTTTGGTAGAATTATTGCTCTGACAATCGTGGCGATACCTCACGTGTGATTTAAACCCTGTTTACATTTGCGGGTGTAACTTACATACGAGTTTTCTTTGGTGCACTTAAAACTAAAAAATTTAAATAGGGGGGGGGGGGGGGGGGGATTTTTTATTTTTTTTTTTTTTTTAAATCTGATCACTTATTGCTATCACAAGGAATGTAAACATTACCCTTGTGACGGTAATAGGCAGTGACAGGTACTCTTTATGGAGGGAGCTGGGGGACTTCCAGATACATACATGTGCTGTATTCTGCACTAAAATGACTAGATTGGATTGAAATTATTTACTAAAATTGTTTAGAGTATGTGATTAACCATTAGTCTAAATCATAAAAAACATAGGACAAAAGAACGTCACCTTTCATTCAAGAAAGCAGTGTAGAGCAATTCATGAAGATTTGCCTGGTGTCCATTACATGCATGGAAATGCATAATATGAGGGTCACAAACTTGAGTCTTTCAAATGCAGAGCTTGTGCATGTCGCAAAGCAAAAGCAGTACATGCCAAATGGGATACTTTACCTTATGTGGAAGTTCTGTACATTGACATTCTTGTAAGGCGCCGTCTTTCTCTGACACCACAATAATAATCCTTCCTTTGCAGAAGTTTCTGTGGAGCCAAAAGAGGAACTTGATCACGAGACAGAAATTTTGGGGCATAAGAAAACAGGCAGAGAAACCACAGTCACAGCACATACCTTCCACAGAGATGTCCTGAATGGCAAACCGCAGAATGATGGTCCAAATCATACCCAGTGTCATCTTAGCATTGCCATCAACGATTTCTAAAAGAGATATTTACAAAATTTACAAAATTGACCCAATCAACATCTGCTGCTGCAAGCTGTTCTACTATGCTCTTCACACACATTCCTCTAATAGAGTGATCCTACAACTTGATTCACTCAGAGAAAAATGGTGAAAAATCAACATTGGCCAAAAAGCTTAAAATGTTTGTTTTTAGAAGACAGAATCCTTTACAGATTACAAAAATGGCTGCAACACAGATGGATAACAACTGGAGTTTTAAAGTGGTGGAAAACCTCAGACATGAAATATGAACAAAGCAAATCTCTCTAGTGTGTACTTGTCTCAATTCAGAGCACCAAGTATCATTTCTGTCTGCTGGCTTATTCCTCTGCTATAAGCATGAGTCACTTCTGACGAGTCTTCCTGACACTAGGGCCGAGACAACTAATCGATTGACAACTAATCGATTATGAAAATAGTCGTCAACAATTTTCATAATCGATTAGTTGGTTAGCAGATTAATAAGGCCTGCAGACAGAATGCATTATTTGTTTACATGTCAGAAGACAGTGCAGCACATCATACATACATGTCAGTAAGTGCCCGAGAACGTGTGAACGTGAGAGAAGCAATGCCTCATGGGACAGGTAGTCCTGGGCAGGAAGTGAGTGGTTCTAAAAGGCAGAAGGTTTATTTATTTATTTTTTAACCTTGCTATAGGGGCACTCAATACTTTGCAGCTTGCTATTGAGGCACTTTGAAGGCAGGAGCAGCCAGAAGCCTTGGTGGGGGACCCCAGAAGGGGAAAATCCGGGCTGCTCTGTGCAAATCCATTACACAGAGCAGGCAAGCATAATATGCACAGTTAAAAAAAAAAAAAAAAAAAAAAAAAATCACTTTAAAGACCCAGAGAAGGTGGAGGCTGATATACTGGAGGTAACAAGGCATTACAATTACATTTAAAGTAAACTTTTATTGTGCATTAGTTCTATCCATGGGGGAAAAAAAAAAAAAAGTCTCAGCTTTTGGTACTATAATGTACAAAGATTTAAACTCCCTTTCACCCTTCATATAGCTTCATGTCCGACGCCTAGTTAAATTTCCCATAAATCCTACATCTGGGATATATACACATACATACATACACACATTAATATCTATATCTAGCTATACACACACACATATACATAACATACACATTATTATATTATAGGTAATTTATATTACTTTCACTGTTTCACAGTATGAATAAACCCCTTATAGTAGCAATTATTTGCTCTTTTTGTACTTTAAAGGGCTATTTTTTTTTTTTTTTTTTAAAAACCCATTATTACATAACATCCAAAAAAAAAAAAAAAAAAAGAAAAAAGAAGCATGCTGCAGCTAAACATCCTAGGCCTGGTTCACACCTATGCGTTTTTTGTAGCTTTTTACAGAAACGCACCTCAGTTCATTTAACATGGTTTCCTATGGGACACATTCACATCAATGCTTTTTTCCAGCCGCTGCATATTTGGAAAGGGTCAAGGACCTTTTTTTCAATGCAAAACTGCTTTTTTTTTTTTTTTTTTTTTTACTTTTTTGGTTAAATAGATTTCAATGAAGAAGCTGCAGAAAAGCATGTACTGTATTGCACTTTTGCCACGATTTGCGTTTTTTAATCTGCCAAATTGGCCGGAAAAAAAAAAAAAAAAAAAGCATAAAAAGTGCAAAACTCAAAAATCGCAGCAAAATCACGTGCACAAAACGCACTGCAGAAATGGATCAAAAACAAACTGCATTAGGTGTGAACCAAGCCTTATGCTGGCCATACACGTATCGATTTTCGGACAAGAATATTCATATGAAAAAGCTTTCTACATTTGTTGAATGAAAGAATGTAGTTTGAAAATTTCACTTGCCTTTAACATTCGGTTTTAAAATTAATGTAATTTCTGAATGAAAAACAGTCTGAAAAACTTGGATTTTTGTCTTACCGTAAAATTATTTTTTTTGATGTTCAATGACTGACCGCTCCAGAATCTTGACCATTGGGTTATGCTGCTCCCTACAGGGGTAGGACCCTAGGCAGGAAAAAGCTTTACCACAGTCCCAGGGGATATACTCCCACCTCCTGCTATAGGCACTCAGTTTTGTTGCAAGCAGTGTAAGAAATATAACCCAACTCAATAGAGGGGTGGGTGCTGTGTCCGTCAATGAACAGAGTAAAAGATTTTACTGCGACACAAAAATCAAATTTTCTCTTTCGCTCATTGGTGGCTCCAGAATCATCTTGACCATTGGGATGTCCCAAAGCAATGTCAAACATGAGGGGTGAGAAAAAACATCAGAAAAAAAATTCCCAAAGGCTAACCCCGGCCAACCAGGTAACATGAAGCTCAACCAGGAACTGGAGCTTCACCTCAAACATACACGCTCAAAGAGGACTAGACCTCTCAAACAGCAGCCAGCAAAACCTTGCAGCCAAAACAGCATCCACAGATGCCAGCACATCCACTTTGTAAAAATTTTTGTAAAGTGCACAAAGATAATCAGTGGCTGCCTTGCAAACTTGCATTACTAGCGCCAGATGGCGGAAGGCCCAGAAGGCACTAAGCGCCCGCGTAGAAAGCGCCTTAGCAGGGAAAGGAGAACCTGACCCTTAATTAAATAGGCCTGCACCACTGTGTCTGTTCCATCTGGAAATGGTCTCAGCAGATGCATCCAAAACCTTGCAAGGTCCATTCATAAGGACAATAGGGAGTCTGATTTCCTAAACAACTCGGTTGCCGCCAGGTACAACCTGAATGCCCGAACCACATCCAGAGAATGCAAGGCCAATGCCTAGGCTGAGGACACAGGGAAGGCAACACCATGTCTTCATTCAGATGGAAACCAGAAACAACTGACAAGGACTAAGCACCACTTTATCTCTGTAAACCACCAGTAAGGTGAATGGCAAGACAAAGCTACGACACCCTACGTGCAGAAGTAATAGCCACCAAGAGGACTACCTCCTGGGACAATGCAAGCAGAGGAATCTGGCAAATATTTTCAAACGGCGGTTACTGAAGAACTGACAGCACCAAATTGAGACCCCACAAGGGCAACGGAGACCACACTGGGGGAACCAAGTGATGAACCCCTTGTACAAAAGAATGCGAAGCCAAAGGACGTTAAAATAAAAGCACCAAGGCCTAACCGGTCCTTGATGGTACCCAAAGCAAGACGATGCTCAACACCTCGTAGTAAAGCCAAACTCTTGAGTCACCGAAAAGGAGCAGAGGAGAACCCCAAGAGATTCATACCTGCAAAATACGCTCTTCAAACACGCTGGTAAATCTTCCTTGAGGTAAATTTACTAGCTTGCAGCACCTGGCTTCCCACAACCAAGCCGCTAAAGCCAGCACCTGTAAGGCAAGATAGAAGATTGGCCCTTGAGCCAACAGGTCTTGGCAGAGGTTCTAGAAGAGGAAAGACGCATCTCAGACGATACAGGTCCCAAAGGAGCTACCAGTGCATCTGTGGAATCGGCTAGAGGATCCGGAGACCGTGTCACTAACCCAAGCACCTTCCTGTTGAGAGATAGGGCAACAGGACCACCTCGCGAGTTCCCCACCAGAGACACAACTGATGAAACCACTCGGAGGAAATGTCCAGTATATCGATCTACTAGTAGTCTGGATTCTTCCAGAGTCCAGACCCCCTGAGCACAACCCGTGCCAAAAAACACCACCCAGTCGGACAGGTTGGCATCCGTGGTGACCACCGTCCAGTACAGGGGAAGGAAGATTCCTGTCAAATCGCCAGAGAGTAAAGCCACCAATCAGGGACCCTCTTGTACCACGGCTCAACAGAAATCTGATTGTCTAGAAACTGTGGATTCTTGCCACACATAGCAAGAATCTCTCTTTGCAGAGGTCTCGTGTAGACAGATTTTGGAATTTTTCCCATAGGAGGAACACCCTGGCTGAGGCAGAGTCGAGAACGGACGCAGATAGTCCAACTAGGCGGATGGAACCAGAGCCAATACCTGGAAAATTTCATTTCTAACCGAACTCCTGCAGAGTCCACACAGTATTCTCCTGGCTGTCCTTCAGAGCAGTCGGAGACTCTGTTCACAGAAGACTATCAAGGTACTCCAGTACCGCAATCCCCCCGCTGGCGCAACAATGCCAACATCGGGGCCAACACTTGCAAAAACCTGAGGGACTGAGGTGAGACTTGATAATGCTGAACGCCCACGGCGCAGATGACCAACATATCTGAATATAAAGGCAGGCGTCCTTAATATCGATAGTAGCCAGAAGATCCCCTGATGTAGGGATGCCACTGCCGTACGTATGGACGCAATTCGAAACATCTGTACCTGCACAAAGAAGTTCAGAGCTTGCGATCCAAGATTGGATGTACCTCGCTTTTCTTCCTGGGACTTGCAAACCTGTTTGAATAAAACCCATGAAACGAACGTATTGATTCTGAGACCGGAACAATCACCCCTTGTAGTAGCAAGTCTTGCACCGCCCCAAAGAGACCTCGCAGGCGGCCTGGGGATAAACACAGGTTGGAATGAAAGAACCTCTCAGGATGACAAAACCGAAAACTCAATCTTGTAGCCGGAACGAATCAGCTCGTGGACCCACTTGTCTTGAATCAGGGCGGTCCACCGGTACGGAAAGCTAAGACATCCTCCCCCACCCCAGATACAGGCGAGGGTGCCCCTTGAGGCAGAAGAGGCGTTTGTCTGGCTGGAAGGACCCGCTCTCAGCAAACCAGGTCCTCATGAAACCTCCGGAGGTAATCTTTCTAGGGAGGCTCCAAACAGGCGATTCCCCTCACGGATCAATTGCATAGAAGCCACTATATACAGTTGTGATCTGCTACTGGTAAGACCAGCTCTGAGGAAGGGGACTTGACTCCCGAAACGCGTTGGCGGTCCTGACTTCAAGGACATGTTCCTGTTTATGCATGGTGGATTCTTGTAACACGCTTTTATTATCTTCATGTTTGCGAGTATGCATTTGGCATTTTATTAAAATTATTAACAGTGACCACGGGTAATGCACTAGGTGTTTGCGCCTCCTTTCTCTCCTTTTCTTATGTACCTATGTTGGAGTTCCCTGCCTGAGGAGAGCAGCACGCCAGTCTTCCCCTTCGGAGTGAGCGCTTGGCTGAATTTTTTATTACGAGGCGTTTAACTCGCAGGCCAGACCCCGTCCGGTGGACTATAACGCAGCTGACCTAGTATGGAGCTGAGGTCTGCGCGCACTCGCTAGCAGACTGGGGTGACCACTGGACCTAGATTATCCAGCCAGTCCGGTAGTCGATTGTAGTTCACACAGGAAAGAAAAAAAAAAAAAGAAAAAATCTATATCTAAAAAGAAAAAAAGATCCCAGCAAAGAACTAGGTCCTTACTTCTGACTAGGCAGAAAAAAAAAAAAAAAAAAAAAAAGAGTACGTATAGCAGAGAGGAGGAGTATACCCTCCTTGAACTGCCCATAGGCGTAGTCAAGTTATTTCTGCCTAGTGTCCTACTCCTGTAGGGGGCAGTATTACAATGGTCAAGAAGTCAGGAGCGGTGTCCGTCAATGAATGAGATTCCTTTGACCAAGAAGTCTTTTCTGCTCCTTCAAATTTTCCTGTCACTGTGGTCGAAAACTAAAGTCAATTTGACCCCACTAACAATTAGGAAAGTGAACAAAAATGAAAATTTTTTTGAATGAAGACATTGTTTTTGTATGGCCACTTATGGCCAGCATAAGGGACCGCAAGCACAGGTAGCTTTTATCAAGCCACCTGCCTATGTGCGATGTTGCCGCAATTTCCGCCTGCCGAATTGCGGTAACACCGCGCAAACAAAATCGCGGGTCGCATGATGCCCAAAAAAGGTACAAGAGCTTCTTTAGGGCATCATGCGACCCGCGATTTTGTTTGCTCGATGTTACCGCGATTCGGCAGGCGGAAATCGCAGCAACATTGCACAGCGTTTGGGGTGCCATTGCAAATCAACGGCAACGCACAGGCGTCCCGCGATTTGCAATGATTTCCGGATCGCGGGCAGAATCACGGTGATTCTGCCCACGGTCCGCTACGCTAACATGTGAACGTAGCCTAACAGAATATAAAGTAGATCTCTTCTGTCAGTTAATCTCAGTGTGGATTAATGATTTTGCTCCCTAACCATATAGTTGGTTATTTAGATTTACCACTGCATATAAAGATTTAGGAATAAATTGCCTTTTTTTAAACTTTACGTTTGAACTAAATTATACAAATCACACTTTTTTTTTTTTTTAAGGTTATTATCCAATTATTCAAAACGATCGGCCAACTAATCGATTAGAAAAATAATCGTTAGTTGCAGCCTTACCTGACAACAAAAGGAAAGTGGTGACGGGGGGACTCCAGCTGATTGCCAGCTTCAGCTCTGTTCCTGTGTGCAGGGATATGTGTCCCCTCCCTCCAATCACCTCTCCTCACAGATGTAACTCTAGCTCTCCGCCCCCTGCTTTTCAAAGCAGAGGGATACTGTGTAAATTCATCACTTTGAATGGATGTAGGGGAGAGATGACAGTAGATAAGCAGGTACAACTAACAGAGATGAAACCAATCCTATATATCACCTGAGGCCAGTCACTTCACTGGGTATATGTGAGGGTCTCTCTGAAAACTGTGGCTTTGCCCCCAAAAAAATCAGCAAGTGAATGTATAGTAACTGTTGCATGGATACATTTTTGGAGCCTGGTATATTGTATAATGCATGCAAACGTTTACAACTGGCACCTTAAAGGAGTTGTAAAGGCAGGTTTTTTTTAGCTTAATGCATTATGATAAAAAAAGTTATCTGTGTAAAGCAGCCTCCCCAGCATTCCCCAATAGCTACCTGAGCCCCATCTCTGTCCACGAGTCCCTAGGCCATCCGGGACTCTCCCTCCCAATTGGCTGAGAGTCACCGGCGTCATTTGCTCCTGCAGCTGTAAATCAACGTCAGTTAGCCAATCAGGAAAAAGAGGGGGCAGAGCCAAACCGCAGCTCTGTCTCTGGACACACAGAGCTGCAGCTCGGCTCGGGTGCCCCCATAGCAAGCTAATTGATATGGGGGACCCAAGAAGAGGAGAATCTAGGCTGCCCTGTGCAAAACCAAATGCACAGGGCAGGTAAATATAACAGTTTTTTTTTTTTTTTTTTAAACGAGACTTTACAAATCACTTTAATGATTTAGGAAGCACATTGCCTAGTTCAGTTTCTCTGCTGGCTTCCAGACTGGACTGCCTGTCTCTGTAGCAATTTGCCTGTTGTATGCCAAAATCTTTCAAATAAGTAAGCTCCCTTTAATGGATGACAGACTTATCAGAATGAAATACACTGCAGAAGGTGGGGAAGCAAGGAAGTTATTTAAAAGAAATACTGCCTTTATTGTAACAGAGGTTAAGATTTCAGAAAAAAAAAAAAAAAAGAAAGAATAAGAAGAAGTACCTTCAGCTCCAATAGAGACCAGCTTCACTCCTTTACTTGTAATGAAGTCCAAAGCTTTGTTGACATTATTAATTTTATGGACCCTCATTTTTCCTCGTTCCGGTTTCGGAAGCCTTTCCCCTGAAAGATAGATTGAATCAGGATAAACATTTTATAAATGATTTTCAATGATCCAAGCCCTGCTGGCTCCTTCTCTCACCGGATGGGTGTCACATGTCCACAGAAGAATAAGAAGTCGCAAGTCCGAGAAAAAAAATATATTCTGCATGTGTTTTACACATGCACACTATCTCAATTTCACCTTCTCTGGTAACTATCAACTGTAATGGGCTTAAATCGTAAAGATTGTTTGTTGGATTTACTGGAGCATGGCTGTTGCATATGTGTACAAGGCAAAGGATTGAATGAACAGAAATACAAATCATTTGACATACAACTTTCCCATATTTCTGTTTTATCTGTGTATTTAGCAGTTTGCCTTGAGATTAGCTTTAATAAATCTGCGAGTTCAATAAATATCTCCCCCTCTGTACAGCACATATGGCAGCAGTGGCTGTTGAGGCTGCAGCCTTTGCTCTTTTTTGCCTAAGCAAATAAAACTTTTTGGGAATTAAACTTTTCGGCCTTGAATGACAATGATCATTGTATTCCTAAAATGTGTTAATCTAGTATGTAGTGTTTCAGTGTGTATTGGCATAATATCAAAATACTAAAAACCCCAAGGTGAGTTCCAAGTACCCAGCAAGGAAACCAGTTTGGAGCTTACCTGAAATGACTTCCAGAAGTAACATGAGCTTCAACCCATCTCTGAAATCCTCATCGATGTTCTCGATCTGAGTGCCAGCTTTCCTCAGGTGGGAGTTACACCAAGCAGTGAAAGTCTGTGGGGAGAGAAAGTAGTTCAGTCATGGGTTCAACACAAACTGCAATGTTTTCAGGACTTCTTTCATGCTGTGACTGTTCGTGGAAGACTACGCCAGTGGTTGGCTACCACAAATGCAGCAACCACCAACTTTACAAAAGTTGGAATTTCATTTTTGGATACAGAAAGAGTTGGAACCCTTTGGATCTCGGACCATGTTTATGTGGGGGGAAGATTTCCCTAAATTCTGGTCTATGGCCATTATACAGGTGTAGATAAATATCTTAACTGAGGTCTTCACTATGAGGTTCAAACTCTTCCCCTCAAATCCAGATTGAATAAAAAGTTGAGGGGTTTTAAGGTCTACCATTTTTTTATTTTGCTTAATAAGAGAACCATTTTATTTTAATCACTGACTGTTTGTGGCTGATAAGCAGCCAGACACCCCCAGCACTAACATAAGCTGTGCCTAGTAGGCCACCCTAAATAACCAATATAACGGCTGTTTGCATACCTAGTGTAACAGTGCTGACTGTTCAGATTTAAAGCTGAGCTTCAAACAGGAAGGAAAGAAAAAAAAAAAAAAAACTAAATGATATACATACAGTATCTCACAAAAGTGAGTACACCCCCCACATTTTTGTAAATATATTATATCTTTTCATGTGACAACACTGAAGAAATGACACTTTGCTACAATGTAAAGTAGTGAGTGTACAGCTTGAATCAGTGTGTAAATTTGCTGTCCCCTCAAAATAACTCACTACAACCATTAATGTCTAAACCGCTGGCAACAAAAGTGAGTACACCTCTAAATGAAAATGTCCAAATTGGGCCCAAAGTGTCAATATTTTGTTTGGCCACCATTATTTTGCAGCACTGCCTTAACCCTTTTGGGCATGGAGTTCACCAGAGCTTTGCAGGTTGCCACTGGAGAGTCCTCTTCAACTCCTCCATGACGACATCACGGAGCTGGTGGATGTTAGAGCCCTTGCGCCTTTCTGTTTGAGGATGGCCCACAGATGCTCAATAGGGTTTAGGTCTGGAGACATGCTTGGCCAGTCCATCACCTTTACCCTCAGCTTCTTTAGCAAGGCAGTGGTCGTCTTGGAGGTGTGTTTGGGGTCGTTATGTTGGAATACTGCCCTGCGGCCCAGTCTCCGAAAGGAGGGGATCATGCTCTGCTTTAGTATGTCACAGTACATGTTGGCATTCATGGTTTCCTCAATGAACTGTAGCTCCCCAATGCCGGCAGCACTCATGTAGCCCCAGACCATGACACTCCCACCACCATGCTTGACTGTAGGCAAGACGCACTTGTCTCTGTACTCCTTGCCTGGTTGCCGCCACATCTTGGTCTCATCAGACCACAGGACATATTTCCGGTAATCCATGTCCTTAGTCTACTTGTCTTCAGCAAACTGTTTGTGGGCTTTGTGCATCTTTAGAAGGCTTCCTTCTGGGACGACAGCCATGTTGACCACTTTCATGCAGTGTATGGCATATGGTCTGAGCACTGACAGACTGACCCCCACCCCTTCAACCTCTGCAGCATAGCTGGCAGCACTAATACGTCTATTTCCCAAAGACAACCTCTGTATATGACGCTGAGCACGTGCACTCAACGTCTTTGGTCAACCATGGCAAGGCTTGTTCTGAGTGGAACATGTTCTGTTAAACCGCTGTATGGTCTTAGCCACTGTGCTGAAGCTCAGGTTTCAGGGTCCTGGCTATCCGCTTATATACTAGTCCATCTTTATGTAGAGCAACAATTCTTTTTTTCGAATCCTTGAGCCTTTGCCATGAGGAACCATGTTGAACTTCCAGTGACCAGTATGAGCAAGTCAGAGCGATAACCCCAAATTTAACACACCTGCTCCCCATTCACACCTGAGACCTTGTAACACTAATGAGTCACATGACACCAGGGGAGGGAAAAATGGTGAATGGGGCCCAATTGGACATTTTCACTTAGAGGTGTACTCACTTTTGTTGCCAGTGGTTTAGACATTAATGGCTGTGTGTTGAGTTATTTTGAGGGGACAGCAAATTGACACTGTTATACAAGCTGTACACTCACTACTTTATTTTTATTTATTTTAGGTACTTATATAGCGCTGTCAATTTACGCAGCGCTTTACATATACATTGTACATTCACATCAGTCCCTGCCCTCAAGGAGCTTACAATCCAAGGTCCCTTATCCACACACATACACAGTAGGGCCAATTTATATATAATCCAATTAACCTTCCAGCATGTCTTTGGAGTGTGGGAGGAAACCCAGGCAGGCACAGGGAGAACATGCAAACTCCAGGCAGGTAGTGTCATTTCTTCAGTGTTGTCCCATGAAAAGATAAAACATTTACAGAAATGTGAGGGGTGTACTCAGTTTTGTGAGATACTGTACATAAAATAGGAAGTTGGACATGTTTACAAATGCACTAAAGAGCATGTGCCAAGATTAGGGCTGAGTTCACACTATTGCGAACATAAGACATTGCATACTATTTGATCCGCAGAGTTTTTGTATGGCTGAACTCGCATCCCAGGGCGACTTAGGTGAAATTTACTGGCTTCACCAAGTGGAATAGGTTAGATAGGGATGGGTTAAAAAAAAAAAAAAAAAATTGTGAGTGGATTTGGGAATGCGTTATACTCTGAATGAGGCAACAGCGCAAAGCAGCATATCTTAAAGTGCAATCTTAAGACAAAAGGGTAACTATATACTTAAACTGAACTTTACCCATAACAACTTGATAAAAAATAACGTTCTTGAGTAAGGAACATACAGTGCACATTAATAATTATGCTACCAAAATGAGTGTGTGCTGTAAAATTGCCTCCAGCGTTGCTCCGGTTTCTTCTTGCTTAAGCCCAGAGTCCTGGAACAGCAGGAAATCAGAGGAAATAAATCCTTTGATTTTAAGGTTTTAAAATACTGGGAATGCTGTCAAACCATCAAATAGTTGGAGTCATAACTAATCACATGAGCAGCAGCACCATGGCAGTTACAGATCAAACTGAAGCAGTTTCCTTGGCTGTAAAGGATAGGAGGGCTTAATTTAGCTTTAAGGCTGTCAGCAGATCGGCCTCTACAAACTTGGAAATGCCTAAAAATAGAGAACTAAGCATTTGCAGAGCAGGGTGAAACAGCATATTACTAGATTTAAACAGCATAAACCCTTTTTACATAACTATACCTGAAAAAGAGGCAAGCCTGAAGTGATCTAGCAGGACTAATTTTCTGACTAGAGTTCCACTTTAAGACACATTACAAGAGCCTATAAAAATGGGACCTCCTCATAGTCAGAGACCAAAGCTGGCCATAAACGGTTTGTTTTTTTCATTGTTTAGCCCGTGGGCATAAATGAGGTAGACGGAGGAATTACCCCCACTGGGACATTGTATTTCAATAGCGGGACCTGCTGCTGTCAGAATACAGTGATCTGCAGCAGCCGCTGAGCGACAAAAGTTTTCCCAGCATGTCTCTTCGACAGAAGATGTCAAACAGCTGGGAAAGCCACACACTGTTTGAATTTTGCCAGGTCCCTGCTGCATTTCGACCAGTGTATGGTCAGCTTAAGCTACATGCATACATTGTGTGCTTAGTTTGAAGGCAGCCTAAAGATTGATATAAAAAGCGATTGGTGGACATTGATGAGGTGGACAATTTCTAAAAAGTACACAGAATAGCAAAGCCTTCCAAACAGATAGATGTGGCTAATGGATAACTTGCGGTCCATCCTTTCATGGATATTCAGCAAACGTCAGACAGCGAAGCTTGAAAGTAGGCGTAATTAAAGGGACACGGCATCCAATTTATGCGCCTTCACAGCCAATTTCATTCGATACACGACTGAATAAAAACTAAAGCCCAATTTCAGCATTTCCTCCCCTGTACTTCCTTCTTTCCCAGGCATTTTTAAGAAGTCTTCAGTCTGTCAAGTGACATTGCAGGGCCCTTAATGATGCAGCGAGCAGTACTGATGTAATGATGTCTCATCATCCTACTACAAACATGGGATTGCCATGTTTACTCCCCCTGGGAGGCAGGTCCATGGTACCCGTACTAACAAGGAGTGCAGGAGGATATCATGAAGATCGAGGAGATATAGTGGCAGAAAAATTATTGCGGGATGCAATATCAGAGAGGTGGTAAGTAATGAAGTCAAAGATACTTTTTTCCTTAAACTATGGCTAGGCACTCAATTTAATGTTGTCAAAACTATAAACTGAAATTGAGCTTTAAAAGAAAACTATCTGTGGAATATGAAAGTAGCCAGTGATTACTTCTGAAAATGCTGGTTGCTTGGTAATCCTGCGATTTTGATAGCTTCAGTACCTAAGCATTTGACAGAGCTATAGACCTGGAGCAAGCATGTAGATCAGAAGTCAAAGTACTGAGGACAGTCAGGGAATAAGAGCAATAGCTTCTCCTTTACTTTAATTCTTTTTATCTGAATTGGAGAACATCCAGGCATGCTCTGGAACATGGAATCGAATAGTAAATAGCGAAACACACTGAAGGACCTGACCTTTACCCAAATGCTGGTGATCCCTAAAGCCCCGTACACACGCACAGATTGTTGGCCGTAAATTGTCGGCCAACGTCCGATCTGCCGATTGTAGGCTTGTTAGTATAATGCTTCCGACAACCAACTGCGAATTTTCGGCCGAAAAAAATCTGGTGTGCATGCTATAAAATTTTTGTTGGCCAACAAAAAACGGCCGATTGTTCCTCAGTCAGTACAGATTTCGGCAGACAAAAAAATCAGATGAGCAAGACTGGGCATGCTCAGAGAAGAGAAGAAAAAACACACTGAAAGTCAACCATCACATGACATCACTTTTAAAGTTGGTTTTTGTTGGCCAACAAAAGTCCAGTGCAAGTCTAGAGCACATTTCAACCAACAAACACTGGACAAAAGACGGCCGATCGGTCGGCCAACAATCTGTGCGTGTGTACGAGGATTTAGACTGGAAACAAAAAGGTGCCTCATCAGTGGCAACATATGGGTGGCACCTGAGAAAGTCAATACATAAAAGAATAAATGATTTTCAACACTAACCAAAAATACAAGAACAAGTTGAAAGGTCTTTGAATCGGTGCGTGACACTGAATGACAGTCCCATGACATGGCACCACCCAAGATATGCCAGCTGGGCAGAGCCCGGGGGTGTAGATTCTGCCCTATTGCTGGAATCAGGTGCCAGCCCAGAAATCTCTAGTAAGAAAAACAGATCTGGGTCATTTCCTGAGCTCCCCCCTCACCCGACTGACTCACAGCTCCTGAAATAGGCGCACAATTATCGCTCACAGCTATCCTCTGCACACACAATACAAGCAGTTAACCCCTGTGTGCCACATCTCCATGTGCAAAGTAAAGTACTGTGATCTTCATGTGACAAGTCACTTAATGCAGTTGTAAGCAGCATTCAACACCAGAAAAAAAAAATAATACATTACACACATTTTTATTTGTATATATGTGGTAAAAAATAGACATATGAAAAGAGTAGGTAGATTGAACATTTCAATGTGTGGAGACCCCGTGAACACACCTACAGAAAGCATGGTTCCAACAAATTTGTACTGGAGATTTAGCAGCAAGTTATGCAGCAAAATGCAGGTGGTAACATTTTATCAATATCTATACCTCCTGCCCCAAAATAAAACTAGCTAAAAGTTTTGACAAAACTGGCTTCCCCCTTCCATGCTGGATATATTAGCTGGGAGAGCTGGATTTGCTCGCATTAATTTGACATTGATGCAATAACAGCCTAGGGAGGGGCACATTCGTGTATAATTACATGAAGGCTCTCGATACAGAAACAGTCTCAGGGCGTAGCACAGGGGAGAGACCCTAGATACACCTCTTTATTGCATCAATACGGACAGAATGAGGACATCTTGGACGGAGCACCTTTTACAGCATCAAGACTTACTCATACTGTGCTGCCAAATTCTTTCACCTGCGGATTACACATTTCCATTGTTGCACAGTAAAAAAAGAAATACAACACCCAACCCCCATGCTGGGAGCCCAGCCCTACGAGAGCATGCAAAAAGACTAATTCCTGACATTCTTGCACCTTCCAGGTCACAGTTTCAGTGGCAGGGGAGGGAGGAATGTCCTTGAGAGGGACAGGTGAGCTGTGTCTAATGCAATTCCACTGAAGTCACAAGCACTTCCTGCAAACACGCCTTGTGCTCTCTGTGCAAAGACTTGCCCTGTGCTCCTTACTAGCTGCCACACCTAATGTGCTTGACTGGCTTCTGAAGGTCCCTCTGCTTGTCGTTTAGAATCTGAATCAACAATGCAAATTGCAATGCAAAGTTGACTTCAACTGCCTTTTTTTTTTTTTTTTTTTTTTACAGGACAGTTCACCCAAAATTAATGGGAGTTTTTGTTGCTAGAGCATTAAATCACCTGGTTTCTCGATCTCTCAAGCTGGGTTCACACTTAAGCGAATTCACATGACAGGAGAATGTCATGTGGGGATGTGCGGGTTCACATACCCCATCCCCTTCCCCCGGGCGGCCATGGTTCACATTTGGAAAGGGCCCTGTGTGTCTTTGGCTCTGAATCAGGTGCAAATTTAGGCTCCTTTCACACACTCCGTCCGTGGAGTCCGTTTTTCTCAGCGGGGGATCGAGCTGCCGATCTCCCGCTGAGCAGCAGGAGGACAGCTGTGTCTCCGCGCTGTGTGCGGAGACACAGCTGTCAGTTCCCCATGCATCTCTATGGGGCAAATCGGATGGGAATGGACCGTCTGACCGTTCTCATCCAATGCCATCCGATCCGCTGGACGGATGGAAAATAGGGTTTCCATCCGTCCAGATTTGACGGATCGGATTGGGTCGGATGTCAGCGGACATGTCTGCCTTAGGCCCCTTTCACACATACAGTCCGTTCAGTTCATCAGTTCAGTCATGTCAAATGTATCAGTTTACCATCCGTTTTTCATCCATTTTTCATCCGTTTTTCGTCAGTTGTCATCCGTTTTTCGTCAGTTGTTATGGCTCTTTCACACATACGGTCCGTTCAGTTCATCAGTTCAGTCACATCAAATGTATACGTTTTCATCCATTGTCATCAGTTTTTCATAGGTTGTCATCAGTTGACATCCGTTTTTCATACGTTGTCATCCATTTTTCGTCCGATCCGTGTTTTTTGACGGATGAAAAATAGGGCATTCATCCGTTCAAAAAAACGGACATTGACGGAAGTGGATGAAAACGGATGTTAACTGATGATCATCCGTTGTCATCCGTTTTTACATAGAGATGCATTGATGTCCGTTTTTCATCCGTCAACGGATGGATGAAAAACGGACAGCATGTGTGAAAGGGGCCTTAAGCAGAAAACCCAGCCTCAGACTTTGTAATGAGATAGTTTTCCAGACCTACACACCTGCACTGGTTATAATAAAAGGCCATCCCCGTTGGGTTTTTATCTTATACTAATGCAGGGCTCGACAAATCCCAGGCACCAGGTCACAATTGCGACTAGAAATTGCATTCTGGCGCCTGGGCTTTAGTCAGCCCATTCACTGTGGGCACCAGCATATCAGGCATGAGAATCGCTTGCCAGAACGCAGGAGTCGCCAAATGATTGGCTGCGACCCAGGTCAATCACCAGGAATCTACATTCAATTCCCTCCTCCTTCTACCCTCTATTGGCAGTCTCCTTGTGGTCTTTTTTTTCCCCTTCTCTCTCACAGGCAAGGCCCGCCCATGTATTCCGAGCGCTAGTTGGATGGGCTGCAGGCTTCTTGCATGTGATTGGCTTTGATGGCTGTCAATCATGTAAGGTGTCAAAGTGGCTGGGCTCCCCACGTCTCCCACTATTGGCTTGGCAGACTGTTGCTGGTGCGGACGGCCGCGACAGCTCAAAGCCCTGTCGCCCCCCCTTCACTCTTTTACTGAAGTTAAGAACTCTCTCATATGACCGACTAAAAATTGTATTTTGTTGGAGTTTTTGTATTTTATTTGCGAACGAAAACTGTACTGACTAAATGAAAATTGTACGATCTGGTATTGTACGAGAAAAAACTTTTTGTGCTTGTCTGATTGGATTATACTGGATGAACTGTCATGATCAGCTCTTAAAAGCTGTGTACTAACAATCAGGATAACATATGATCACTTTAAAAGCGGTATTTTTTTTTATACGATTTTCTGATTGTGTGTACGGGTATTAAAATTAGTGTAAATTTTTTTTTTATATAGTTAAAAATAACAAACATGCTATACCTGCCTGCCCTGCGCAGTGGTTTTGTACAGAACAGCCCAGATCCTTCTCTGGTCTCTCCCTCCTGGAGTGCCCCCACAGCAAGCAGCTTGCTATGGGGACACCCGAGCAGAGTCACAGTTCCGTGTGTCCATTCAGACACAGCTACGGCCCGGCCCTTTTTTTTCTTCTCATTTACTTAATGACTTTGATTGATAGCAGCGGGAGCCAATGGCACTGCGCTGCTGTCTCAGCCAATAAGGGGAGTCCTGGGCAGAGGATGCACTGCTGCAACATTGCTGGATGTAGATGGGGCTCAGGTAAGTATAGGGGAGGGGGAGGGGGGGGGGGGCTGAAGAGGGCTTCTGCACACAGAAGGCTTTTTAACATAACGCATAGAATGCTTTATGATGAAAGAAAAATCACTAATGAAAAAACAAGTGCATTGGGAACAACCCAATGAATGCGAATTCCCAAGACCCGAAGGTAGGAAACAGTTCATTAGACCCCATTCACACTTCCAGATAGGGCCATTAGTGATTACATGCGGGACATGCAAAGTGAATTCCCAGCAATTAGCTACGTGAAGCAGCACCACTGACAGAAATGAAGCGGACAGCTCCTCTGTAAGTCATGGACTGCTTACCTACAAAAGATCAGCCCTGGACAGCTCTTACAGGTAAACGCGGGGAGGCCTAAGACCCTCTATAGAGATTTAAGAAGTAAAACTTGAGTCTAAGACTATATCTTAAAATGAAAGATCCCTTTATTGGACAAGCGTTTAAAATGAGCACTGCAAAGGTATTTAGTATAGGTGTGAAGGGATAAGTTGATACCTTATACTTAGTTCTAGTAGCAGCCCTCCACCCTTGTCATATACAATGCAGGGTTAATAGCACTGCACATGACACCTGACAGCCCAGAATGGAAGAGAATAAAGCTGGAGGAATAAGGAAAGTAATACACCAACTCTGCACCCCTAGATAAAACCAGCATTTAACCCTTACAGTGCAAGGGCCTCCACTGCTAGGGTACTTTTTTCGACTCCCAGAGGTCAGCTTTAACCTAAAAATTGACTGCTTGCTGCTCAAAACTACTTTATTTTTAGGTTTTCAAAAATGCAACCCCAAAGTAGATAGAAAAAAAAATAAAATGCACACATACATTTAACAATACAAACCAGATTCCACTAATGTATGTGTGGCCTGATTTACCAAAGGGGCAGAAGAACAAAGGACAATGTGACAGGAAGTAACATCAATGGACAGAAAGTAAGGGCCTTGGTTAAGATATCCACCACCATGCTGAAACATTACAGAAAGAACAGTGTTTGGCAGATAAATCATTTCACTGGTCACGCCTCGCACAGCCCAAAAAAAAAAAACAAAAAAAAGACTGGCAGCAACAAGTGTTTGGTCATTTTAATAAGATTTTTTTTATAAATTTTATTTACAGAACTCTGGAATAAACCAAAACCTTCCTACATAGTGAAATAGTTGTTAAGTGTTCTCATTATTAGTCTGAGTTTCTTAAACAAAAAAAGCTGCAAATTAGTTGACCATCTAAACGCGTGCAAATTTAATTTTGTCACCCTGCTGTAAAGAATCTCACTTACGTGTATATTGTTGTTTTGATCACCTAGGGACAAAATACATGCAGCATTTTCTCCTATGTGCCATACAAACAGATCACAAGGTGGACAGCGCAACCTCTCAGCCTTCTTTCCTATTGCCGGCTTCCAACCAAGCAAGATCAAGGAGACAAAATAAGGGATTTTATGCTGAAAATGATTATGGTTCATTTATATAAAAAAAAAAAAAAAAAAATTATATATATATATATATATCTATCTATATCTATCTATATCTATATCTATAGCTACGCGTCGACTACGAAAAATCGTCGACGTGCGTGAAAGGCGTCGACGCATCAACACGTGATGTCACACGCCCCCTGGTCGGCCGCAGCGCCGCTGTAAGCATTGCCGGCCAGGTGAAATCCCCCCTCCCCCCCGGGCTCCGTCCACACCGATGTCGGAGACAAGAGGACCATGAATACCTGAGGAGCTGTTCAGGGTGAGCGCTGACCGTCTCCAGCACCCCCTGTACTCCTCCACAGCTTCTGCCGCAACACCTGCGCCACCCTCCCCGATCACCCAGGTACTCAGAGATGTCACATGTGCGGCGCTAAACCGGATGTGGCTTGTAATTGTCTGTACTAGGTGGGAGGGCTTACTGAGGGTTCTGCACTGGGAGGGGGGGGGGGGCTTACCAAGTGGTCTGTACTAGGTGGGAGGGCTTACTGAGGGGTCTGTACTGAGAGGGGGGCTTACCGAGGGGTCTGTACTGAGAGGGGGGCTTACCGAGGGGTCTGTACTGAGAGGGGGGCTTACCGAGGGGTCTGTACTGAGAGGGGGGCTTACCGAGGGGTCTGTACTGAGAGGGGGGGGGGGCTTACTAAGTGATGTGTACTAGGGGGGAGGGCTTACTGAGGGGTCTGTATTAATTACAGGATTAGCTAATCAAAAAAAACACTCAATTAAGCAAAAAAAAATAAAATAAAAATAAATCGTTATATTAGTCGACTAATCGTAAAAATAATAGATAGATTAGTCGACAGACAAATTAATCGTTAGTTGCAGCCCTAATATATATATATAATATTAATAAAGGTATAGAGACATGCTTTTAAGTATCATGAGAGCTGTTCTTTAAGATCGCAGACAGTGGAACCAAGTGGACTCTCCACCCACTACCACCATCATGACTGGCACATAAACAGTAAAAGCTACTGGTTCAGGGGAATGGACCTTTTTTGTTTCCAATTAAGACCTGCTTCACATAAGGAGATGTGGGGAAAAAAAATGTCTTTCATTTACTACATATGTGTGACCTGGCACCTGCAAGATTTTTTCCCCTACAGAAGGATTGTGCCAATGAAGCTGCACCGGGTTTGTGCAGTCAGTTTAGATGCTGCTGTCAAAGTCAGTAAGCCAATGGGGAGAGAGCAGGGGGCAGGGCCGAGCTGCAGCTCTGTATGTCTTATGGGTGCATAGCAGCTTGCTTTAGGGGGCAATGGTCTGGGGAGGGGGGGGGGGGCAGGAGCAACGGAGGAGGGTCTGTGAAGAGGAGGATTGGGGCTGCTCTGTGCAAAACCAATCCACAAAGAAGTATAACTTTTTTTTTTTATCACTTTAAAACCACTCCTACATTTGATACTCTGATATTCAGAATGCATTTATCCAAATGTCATACAATACCCTTCAATGTTTATGGAAGCTTCGTCTCGCAGAAAAATGCCTGCCAGCACCCAGTTACATCCAATATACAGTCCAGAACAGTATTGAAATGCCTAGGCGATTGCTATAACAGAGCATGAGGAATGCAAAAAACACTTTCCAAATACTAGAACTATTCTAAAGTGTTTGGGTAAAAAAACCTTGTATGTAAAGAGAATAATGTGTATAGGAATACTATGCCTCTAACAATTGTATAGAAGAGTCATACAATGTATGCCCTGGCTCTTCTAGTTCAGCATGTCATAGATGTCACTGGTGGGAAAGAACATACACAGCGAGCCTCACCACTTCCAAGGCAGTAGGGCTCTGATAAATTATTCTGAGAGTTTGCTTTAGCAGATCAACTCCCTTTCACAAGAGCAGCCATCACAGCTTCAGAAACAGGACACAAAACTTTAGTTTATACTTGTATATCTAAACACCTCTACTTTAGAACCGACAAAAAAAATTCCATTTACACCAAGTTTCTCTCCCCCACCCCAAACAAATCCAGTACCAGAAAATTAAAGGTTTAATTTACCTTTTTTTTTTTTTTTTCTGAAAAGGTGATCATACACCCTCCCCATTCGCTCCCTTCTGTATATGCCTCAGTGGGTGATGAGCCATCAGAGCCTGTGCAGCAGCCCAGGGATTTGTAATCCCTACAGTTCTCCCTGTGCTTTCTGCAGGACTTCTGGGACAGCTCAGAGCAGTGCTCTGTGGCAGCACTGACCTGATTCACTCTGATGCATCCTAAAAGCCCTGCAGAAAGAAGGGGAGAAGAGAGGGGATTCCAAGTCCCCAGATTTCTGCAACAGTTGTGTGAGCACCAACAGCGCATCACTCAAGGAGGTAGGTACGGGACAGGGAGGTTGTAGGGTGTTAGTTCACTAGCTAAACAGGCCCAGAGTATTTGTTTCTGCAGCCGCTCATAGTTTGGGGGGGGGGGGGGATTTGGGGGCTTTTTTATTTTACATTTACCCGTATACACTTGGTTTTGAAATATGGATTGTGCACCAAGTTCCAGCTTTTATTACACTCTGATCAGCCTATGCTTGGATTCTGATGGAGCAGCACTAGTATGAAACACAGGGGAGTTGATCACTCCATTACCATAGAAACTGAAACACCAAAACAAGAAGCAGGCTTCTCAATAGAAACAAAAACAATTTAAAAAGCCCAGGGAAGAAGAAGAATGCCTTGTTGTCAGTACCACTCGGAACATCCAGAAATAAAGGGGGAAGACCTGAAGTAGGTTATAAAACCTGTGCAGATATCATGCACACACTTATAGCATCCTTATCATTGCTGAACCTGCTGTGGAAGTTATATAGTCTCCTTGTCTTTGTGGGCAGTGCCTTACTCCTCCCCACTTTAACCCAAAGACTATAAAAAGTTCTGGCAAAGTTCCACTTCAAAGACTGATACATCATTAAGGTATTTTTTACAAACAGGCGTTGCTTGCTCCTGGTCCTTAACCCATCCACCAAGTCTGAAAGTGATTGACGGATGTGAAGAATTAAATCCAGTACTTGGTAAGAACATAGCGATCCATCTTACCTTTCATGAGTCACAGGCCTTTATTTAACAAGTATGCAGGTTGGAAGTTATGACTTCACCAGCTGAACACCTACACTGGGTCAATGAATGACTTGCTAGGTGAGAACAGATACGGATGACATCCTGGAGTTTGTATAGGTTTTCAAAAAAGTCAGCAATGGCAGATGACATATCTATCATGACGTTACCTTAATCCCAATAAGTTCAGCATTGATAAGTGGGAGCGATTGGCTTCCGTCAGAGCACTCCACTCCCAAACACTGCAAAACAGAGGAGACTTGGGAACAGCGACACTTCTCTACAAGGACTGATGTAAAAGAGGAATGCCAGGCGTGGAATATTTTCACATAGTTATATTGTTCAAGCTTGGGCCAATGTAACTATGTACATACACCCCATACCTGACCGATCCCAAAGAACAGGGGTCTTCAAACTATGGCCCTCCAGTTCAGGAACTACAGTTCCCATCATACCTAGCCATGTCTGAATGTCCGAGTTTTACAATGCCTCATGGGACTTTTAGTTCCGCAACAGCTGGAGGGCCGTAGTTTGAAGATCCCTGCCCTAGAAGCTGGAAATAACTGAAGCAGACAGAGCTACTCCAGTGATTTCCATTTGCTTCTGGGTCTTGTGCCAGCCTATTGCATTGTGAACACAGGAGGTTGGCCTCTCGACAGAGGCAGCATTTAGAGAATGCTTTGTATTTTCTGAATGTAAAGCATTTTCCGATTAGACGAGGTGCAGCGGTGGGGCAAAGACATCATGCTCTCCACCTCATCCAATCAGAGAATGCTTTGCATTCGTTCAGCAGATGCAAGTTATTCTCTGAACGGCACCCATGCCAACTTACTGCATTCATATCGCTATAGGCAGGTCATTTAGCACAGAGGAAAGTGGAGATCACTGAAGTAGTGGTGTCCGTTCCAGTGATTTCTAGATTCCAGGGGCATCGACCAGGAATGTCATAATTATAATAATAATAATAATAAATATATATATATATATATATAATGAAAAAAACATATCTGGCGCACGTCACAGTTCAATCATCTTGCCGTATTGATTGTTGTATGCAGTCATTTTGTTGACAACTAATGTCTCCCGGAGTGGTGAAACATGTCAAGGAAGGTTGATACCCAGGAGAGACGTTGTGTGCAGTCCTTTTGTTGACAACTAATAAATATGGCAAGAGGAATGAAGAATGGAATGCAGCCGATACATTTTTTCATATGTCCAATAGAGAGTGGAGACAGACTACAGTGGATGGCACCCAAATTGTCCATGTAAAGAAGGGGCGAGTCTTGAGCAGAGGTGTGGATTTGGGTATTGTATATATCGGTTCAAGCGGAACCAATATATTGTGTAAAAATATACGACACCTGGAATCTATAAGCTGACCTCACACTATACAATCTGATCTCCTTTAGCGTTACCAATAACTACTGTATGTAAGGTTGCAAAAGGTCCTGTGTGACTTAAAGTAACGGATTAGATTTCCTAATATTGCACTGTTTTGGAAAGTAAATGAGATTTACAGGGACTGTACAATCAGATTATAGTGTTTATGGTCACCCTTACAAAAAGGAGAGACTCATTTAAATCAGAAGTCATGTATTTATTTTGTAAGGACTTTGTATCCTCCACTAAACCTAGAAGTCAGCTGTAAAGTGCAACAACTAAGTATAATCACCAATGTTGTAGAAGGGACAATAGGAAAAAAGGGGCCATATGTGCCAGCTGCACTAGTAACATATTCCTGAAACATGTGTGGCCCTGGCTAGATCCTGGGCAGTCACTGCAGGCTATCCAATGTCAGTTTAACATGTCCCCAGGGAGTTGTCTCATGTTATAGCACAGCTATCAGAGGACGAGTCAGGAAAAACACTGACTGAATGAAAGAACACACTGCTGACTAATGGGAGGACTGGGAATCAAGACATTTCCATGTACTAATAGGCTGGGCAGGAGATTTCCCTTCCAATCCTGAAATAGTTTAGTTTAAAAACAAAAGAGTAAATGGCTGACGAGTGATACATTTATAAAAAGGTGATATCTAGTTCCCCCCCCCCCCCCCCAGAGGTGGTGTTTCCACTGCAGCAGACATACTAGTTACGACCTAAAAGGCAAGCAGACTGCCAGACATCGACAGACATGCGGGAACTTGTAGTAAAGGTCAGTTAGAGCTAAAGTACTCATTTTTGCTTTGAAAACTTACAAGTACTTGTTGGCTGTTCAAGGGACTTATGGCACTTTTCCACTGGATGGTACGGATCGGTTTGGCGCTTTTCCACTGCATGGTACAGGTTAGAACGGTTAGGTACGATTTGGTACAGCGGCGCTTTTCCACTACATGGTACGGTGTCGGTACGGCTTGCTTAAACCGTACCACCTCGGTTGGGGTTCCACGCAGGCCTTACCATATACCACAATCCTTTGCATGCAGCATTGATTGTCACTACTAGCCACTGACTGGTCAGAGAATCATTGTAATCCCACCCACTTACTACTAAGTACTACAACAGTGGAAAAGCAGACCAAGCCGAGTAGAGCCTATACAGTGCTGAAAGGTGCCGACTCGTACCACGCAGTGGAAAAGCAAACTGAGCCGAGCTGGGTCAAGCAGTGCCGAGTGGAGCCGAGCCGATACTTGCAGTGGAAAAGTGCCAATAGTTCATTGATAATAGAAGACGGTGAGTTTTGTATAGTTTTAAAACAGCAAATACCATTAAAACAGGCACCACAAAAAAAAAAAAAAAAATCAGATGTGAAAAGTGCCTAAAAGTACAGCAAGTTAAAAAAAATAAATAAAATAAAAACTGGGGACTTGGAAGTCCTAATGAAAAAAACAGGGCAAGACGCTAAGCACTTAGGGGACAGAGCAGTAACCAAGCCATGTTATCCTGCACAGATTTGTTCCGGTGAGTAAGGCTGGCTATACTTTACACAATTTCCTTGTACAGTTTTCCTTTAGATTTACCAAAACCACATAATTAGGTCAGACCTAAACACTTTCAAAATGTATGCAATCAGGCAGGCTGTTTCACTCCATAACCGAACGTAAACCTAAAGGAAATTGAAGAAAATTTGATAATGTATGGCCAGCTTAAGTTATGATGGGTTGCTCTGGGTTACTTAATGTTTTATTCCCATCCTTGTTTACTGGATGAACCCCACTGATCTGCACTATAAAAGTAACATGACTGGTTACTAAAAGGCAACAAAAAATTCCACTGTGGAACATTTTTGAATGAAGCCCAATATCTAGATATAGATATGAGGGAGGAAATCAGCATATACAGGGTCATCAATCAGCAGCCTCATGCAGCACAAGAGATGGCACAACACCTCCGGGTGGGTAGACTGCTATAGTGGGCAATGTACTTGGTTTCCCTCGTTTCAGGTAAGACAGGGATGCCCTGAAAGAATACAGGAGCCGAGCTGTTCTCCACCCATCCTGCCTGAGGCTAGCCAGTATGGCTGACATTAGCTCAGCTTAGAGGAATGTGGCACAAGCAGATCATGAAATCAGCCATTCATCTAAACAAGCACAGGGAGGGGAGACGATTCCCATGAATGTGGCATCAAAGCTGCAGCTCGTTAAGGCTAAATACACAGCCTTGCCAATGGTATGTGTGCCCCTCTGCAGGACAAACAAAATACATTTACATGTTTGGCCTGACAAAGGCCTCATGGGATGTGTACTGCTCACATGGAGAGCATGCTGGAGGGAGCGGTCGCATGGTAATTGCAAGGTCAATTTGCATTTTTACAGAATGTCAGATGGACTGGGGGGAAAAAAAAACTGCAAACACCCACAGATTTTATTGGTTAAACCTGACAACAGCTATTTACAAAAAAGCCATTTCCTGTCCCCAGACTAACAAACATCTAATAAAACTCAGAGTTGAAAGGTGCGGCAGGAAGCTCTCCTGGCCCTCCTATAAATGTCTTGCATCTCAAAAATGTTGTAAGCAACTTATCAGTCGGAAGGTGAAAGGCAAGGCAGGAAGAAAGCTAGTAAGCACAGAGGGGTCAAGGCAATATGCCTTGGCAAAGATGGCAATCTGCCTTTCATACATACACTACTAATATGAATCATGGCTGTTTTGGAATGTCAAAAGCAGAAACAAAAGTTTTCTAAGAGAATGATGCACCATTTCCTGGCTGGGCCAAAGTCCAGCAAAAGCACACAAGACATAATCAAGCTAAAGTCTTCAGCGACAGGAGGAATTTTAAGCACATGGGACAGGAAGGCCAGAAATGTGTAGGACAGCGTGAAACCACTAAGAGCATTCAGTGGCCCCTGGATTCACATAAACAGCAACCAGGACTCCCACGCAGACTTAACCCTGCAGTTGCTAAATGAGAAGTTGCAGCAGCAGCGTCTCCAAACGATTTAGGTGTTGAAATCACCCTCTATTTTACAGAACACTCGCAAGCCTAGCAGACAAATATTTCCTGCTGTTGAATATTTCCGCTGTTATAGATTTGCAAGTTAGCAGGCTTTGAGCACTGACAAATGTCTTGCGTCATGGCACTTGTGAATTCCATTCTGGATGGAGGAACAAGAGATTTAGCGTGACAGAAAGACCAGGGATTACTATTAATAAACATGCGGAAACTATGCAATAATGTATACTTTGCTTTTCTAAAATGTAAACGGCATGAGGCGCTCAGACACAGACATACTGAACTCGTCCTATAGGTGACATCTGTGGAATGCTGTGGAGGAGCTCAGAGAGAGCATTAGACAAGACCACAGGAATTCCATTAAAAACAATATCCGCTATTTACCACTCATGCCCTTGGCCTCAGATAGATTTCTGACAATGGAAATAAAAAGCAGAGCATTTTCTTTCAAAAAGGTCCTAGGCTCATATCTTTACAGCACTGATGGGCTAAGTCCATATTAGCATTACATGGGAAAATTGCCATAAAACATGGCTGAATCCTAGTAGCCAAAGCAGCTAAACTACAGATGGGGGGGTTAACTTTCTTCTCCAGCTTCCTTTAAAGTTATTATAAAGTCAGAAGGTTTTTATCTTAATGCATTAGGATAAAAAAAAACAAAAACACCTTGTGTGTGCAGAAGCCCCCCCCCCCCCTCAGCCCCCTAATACTAACCTGAGCCCATTTCTATTCAGGGATTTTGAAGGAGAGACTAGGCCTGCCCAGGACTCTCACCCCTAATTGGATGAGATGGCAGCGCGGCACCATTGACTCCTTCTGCTGTCAAAGTCAGTGAGCCAATGAGGAGAGAGAGTGGGGGGGGGGCTGAAATCGCGGCTCCATGTCCAAATGGACACACACAGCAGCAGGCTGGGTGCCCCCATAGAAAACTGCTTGCTTTGGGGGCACTCAACAGGAGGGAGAGGCCAGGAGTACAGAGCAAGTATAACATGTTTAAAATTTTTATAGGGGGGAAAAAAAAAAAGGAGCACTTTAAATGGCCGCTGTCAACCAGGACGGACTGACTGTAAAGGGCAACTGCACTGAACTGTCATTAAACCCACATCATAAAATCAATAAAAATGGTGTATTACATGCTGTTCTCCCCATTCTGTTCATGTTCCCAATTCAGCTAGGGATTTTGCAGAGGAGTGTTGGCAGCTCTGCACATGATTTTCTGTGTTTCTATGCTGAACATTTCCTTCCTATCCCATCTGAGCAGCCAATGAGACTATGGAGTCACATGTGGGTGTATACATAGTGGTAAATGACAGCCCACTCCCTCCCTCCATGCCCACTAACCAGCTAAACACAATGAGGGCGGGGTATTACACATAGATTCATGGAGGCTTCACCTCTTCTAAAACACAGGCTGGAGGAACGGCGATTGTCAGAAATCTGCCCACATTTTATGGCCCAAAAAAATAGTTTTACTCTGTATTCCAAAGGCTTTTTTTTTGAACATGTGACCAGTAACAGAGGTCTAGAAGCTCCTCCTGTTTACGTTTCTCTGCACACAGGCTAAGAAAGAGCTGTGTCATGTGACAGCTGTATATATTGATTAGGAAAAATGTAATTTAAAAAAAAAAAAAAAAAAAAAAACCTAAGTGTCATAACACACATACAGAACTAGAAGGGACAATGTAAACTAAACTGCGTGTTTAGTATCATTGACTCTTCAGTTTTCCTTTAGATGGCCGCCGTCTACCAGAATGGATTGGCTAAATCAAACTGTACAGGGGAACTGCAGTGAAGTACACAAAAGAAGGTTAAAACTTAATATTTTACCTGTCATAGGGAGGGTAGCACCTCTGCCCTACTCGGTCTTGAGTGTCCATAAACTACCACATTCTTCCTGCCCATCAGCCAGCAAAGCAGGCACTACTGCAAGCTAGAGTCAAACTTTTGGCTTATGGCCAGGAGCTAGATATACAGGTGTAAAAAGCAACCAAATACGGGTATTAAGGAATTGCAACCTTTGACAAAAAAAAAAAAAAAAAAAAAAAAACCCTAAGTCCCTACCCACTGCAAGTATGGGTCTGAATTTCTCCACAGCTTACAAATTATTGGGCCTTTTCTTTCTGGTCTGCCAATCCAAACAGAGGTCAGGTGATAACAGTCATGATGTTTCAGGATTTTGGTTGACACTAGGTTACATAGTACCTGTTCTCCAAATGGTAGAAAAGGAGGTACAAGCACCAAATGCCTTTTAACAAGGATCCTGATACTACCAAAATGGATTTCATGCACTACAATTAACAGATGGAAGTCAGCAGAGATTTGTAGGCTTGTGCCTTTGAAGCACAGATTAAAGGAGGGACCCCCCTCAGTTTGGTGCCATCTGCTTGGACCCTACAGTCCACACTGTACAGCATGTAATGTAGAAAATCTGTGGTTTAGAAATACAACTTCCTGTCCTGGTGTAACAGAGATGCACTTTTTTGCAAGCTCACTAAGTCACTTATTACTATGTCATCCAAGGACTTGGTATAGACAGTTTATAGCCGCTTTTATGAGAAGCACCTCACACAATGACTACTCACAAACTGGTTTAACAGCAAAGCACAGGTCTCCAACAGCTTCCGGCTGAAACTGGGAGAACTCGTGTGACAACTGGGTGTGGACAAATAGGGCCAGGGTTGACGCTACACCATCTGCTCACAAGATGGGGGGAAAACGTAAAGATATTTTAAGACCAAACATGTAGCAAGCAAAAAAAAAATAAAAAAAATCTAGCTGCAACACTAAAAAGAGAAAAAAAAAAAAAAAAAAAAAAAAAAAGTCAAAAAGCCACCAAAAGGTTTAAGAAAAAAAAAAAAAAAAGCAGACCATAGCATCCTGCCCAAGCTTTCATAAACCTGCATGCCCTTACAGCAGTGTTAAATTTGGCATCAAATTTCGATTTGGTTTTAGTCATAGTCTTTTAAGTTAAATGCTATTTTAGTTTTAGTCCCATTTTAGTCATCTGCAATTGTGTAAGTCGTATTTAGTAGACTAAAATCTGCAGTACATTTTAAATCAAACGGTTTTAGGTAAATCGTAATGCATTATTTAAGATATTTCTCTAAAATTTCCAAACTCCTATATACTACTGGGAAAAAAAAAATAAAAATCTATTTATGGTATTAAGGTTTGAACAAACTCAGACACAGGATTTAGCCGCTACGGACGGTGGTCTGAGGAGGCCTGTCCTGCTGCACATGGCTCCGGACGGTGGTCTGAGGAGGCCTGTCCTGCTGCACATGGCTCCGGACGGTGGTCTGAGGAGGCCTGTCCTGCTGCACATGGCTCCGGACGGTGGTCTGAGGAGGCCTGTCCTGCTGCACATGGCTCCGGACGGTGGTCTGAGGAGGCCTGTCCTGCTGCACATGGCTCTGGACGGTGGTCTGACTCTGAGGAGGCCTGTCCTGCTGCACATGGCTCCGGACGGTGGTCTGAGGAGGCCTGTCCTGCTGCACATGGCTCCGGACGGTGGTCTGAGGAGGCCTGTCCTGCTGCACATGGCTCCGGACGGTGGTCTGAGGAGGCCTGTCCTGCTGCACATGGCTCCGGACGGTGGTCTGAGGAGGCCTGTCCTGCTGCACATGGCTCCGGACGGTGGTCTGAGGAGGCCTGTCCTGCTGCACATGGCTCCGGACGGTGGTCTGAGGAGGCCTGTCCTGCTGCACATGGCTCCGGACGGTGGTCTGAGGAGGCCTGTCCTGCTGCACATGGCTCTGGACGGTGGTCTGACTCTGAGGAGGCCTGTCCTGCTGCACATGGCTCCGGACGGTGGTCTGAGGAGGCCTGTCCTGCTGCACATGGCTCCGGACGGTGGTCTGACTCTGAGGAGGCCTGTCCTGCTGCACATGGCACTGGTCAGAGGCGGCCTATAATGCACAACCCATGCATCAACCAGTCCAAAAATGGATTATACATTTTGGCTTGTGGAATCAACCTTGGGATGATAAATCTTTGCACATGGTTGGGGTGGGTGGGTGTTATATATATTTTCCCCACGTTGCTTACAAATAATTAGGCATCAGTAGATTTTCTTTTATTTTTTTTTAATTGTAATTAAATTGATACATTTTCATAGGTTTAGCACTTCTAATTTAGTGTACAATATAACCTATATTCCAGTGTGTGTCACATAGGCAGACACTGGGGCAAACCGAGATGCCAAACAGTCAAGAGGAGAATTTGTCAAAACTATAGCACCTAAAATCCGAAGCCGATCGGTTGCCATGCACAAATTGCTCGGTTTCATTTTCAAAGATTAAAGGGTTAGTTCACCTTTACCAAAAACTGCCTATACAGATAAGGGGCATCTGAAGAAATATTTAAAAAAAACTGCAGCTTTGACTAAAGTTGAATATTTCCCTAGGTGTAGGCCCTTTACTTCCCTGAGAAGCCTGACCTGAAAACTTCCAGGGTGTTGCCAAGCAAGGCCCCGCTGTTACTGTTCACCTTCACAGGAGTGAGCATTTTCTCTGATTTAAACCCCCTTGCATGCTCTGTCTCCCCTGAAGCAGTGCTCAGAGTTTTGACAGCTCACGCCTGGGACTTGCTTAGCAACATTCTGTAAGTTTTAGGCTCTGTACACACTATGGTGGTCCGGATTGCAGACATAATCACCGCGACTCTGACAGTGTTTCTGAATCCCCACAAACCGCGGGACACCCTTACGATCCCCATTATTTTGAATAGCACTTAAAACGCTGTGCGATTTAGGGATTTGAGTGCCATTGAAAATATCGGGGATCTTCGAGGGTCCCTCTTCATTGCTCCTGGCCCCTCCCTCCTGTCGAGTAAGCCCAGAGCAAACAGCTTGCTATGGGGACACCTGAGCCGAGCTGCAGCTCCATGTGTCCATTCAGCCCCGCCTCCTCTCCCGATATGCTGACTAACAGCAGCGGGAGCCAATGACGCCATTGCTGTGTCTCAGCCAACCAGGAGGGAGAGTCCTGGACAGCTGAGGGACTCGTGGACATCGCTGGATAGAGATGGAGCTCAGGTAAGTATTAGGGGGTGCTGGGGTAGCTGCTACACAGAGAATGTTCTTTATCTTCATGCATAGAATGCTTGAAGATAAAAAAAACCTTCTGCCTTTACAACTTTTAAGGTCAGGCCACATCAGGTAACATAAGGTACGTAAATGGCCTATACCTATAAGCAAGGGTAATAAATTCTGGTGAAAGCTGCAGTGCTTGTTTTCATCTACAGACATCCCTCACATGGAAAGCCAGTTTTTGGTAAAGGTGAATTAATCCCTGTGACGGAACAAGCTAGAGATAGAAGCAGATTGGTTGCCATGCACATCTGCTCCAGATTCTGGCTTCCCCAGTTTTGATAAATTCCCCCCAAAAGTATTTTACAGGATTGTGCGGAAAAATAACGGTAACAAGGAGACCCATGGGATCCTAAAGCAAGCACATTAATTCCTTTGTATCACAATCTACCAGTACAGATACTACAATGTCAAAATATCTGCCTTGTGTAGAGAAAGGTACACTAAGAAATCAACAGCCAGCTGATTGTGTGTTACTGGATTACAGAATTTAAGGTCAAGTTCCCCTAGGGATCCCAGAGTGATCGCCTGCATGTTTTTACATGGTGCCTGGGACCATGGTGAGTTTACAGTTCATACCTTGACAGACAGAGCCTGTTTTTTTGGGTAATTACAGCATCACTGGAGAAGTCCCTAATTGTCTATTGAATTTTAAAAATTAGCAGAACCAAGACACATACCTGTATGGCATAAAAACACAGACTCATTCACTCTTAGGAGTAAGGGGCCTGGGTTTAAAACATCCCAAATTAGAAAAAAAAATAATAAAAAATGCACCAAAAAGGTAAATTAGACAAAATTACTAAAAATGTTTTTGAAACCCTTGGAAAAACTGTTGTACCTTCCAAAATATCTGTATCGTAATTGTGACCATCTTGTGATCCACACACCCCTGTTATACTATTTGGCTGCAAAACAGAATGAAACTTCCATGACTCAATGCCACTCCTGGCTTTCCTACGCCGTATTCATAACTTTCACTCCACTGGCGACACACCCTGGGCTGTCTCTTCTGTAAGCCCACAGTTTTCTCCTCTCCCGTTTATCACCATAAAGACAAGACCTCCCATTACAAGACTGAATTTAAGTTTCTACCAACATGGGGCAGCTCAAAATATTATATATACATACACACACACACACACACACACACACACACACAGAGTTAGGTAATTGGGTAATTGCACTACCTGATCTAAAAAATTAGACCAATGTCTTGCTGAGGAACAGAAGACAGGACTAAAGGGGGCCTTCACATATTTGTTGAGTGTCGCTCTTAAACTCAGTTTCCTTTCTCCCTCTGTCTGTCCACGCTGATCGGCCTTGTTTAGGACACAATACCAGCATCTTTCTCCCATGTATCATGTAGCACAACACTGCCAGCCCAGTATATCATCACCTTATTCTATTTGGATTTTCTGTATAATCCCATTTGAAGCTGCTGAAATTCCATAGCTGTTAAGTGAAAGCAATGCGAGCGAGAGAGCAAAGGATGGGGAATGTGAGACAGAGGGGGTTTGGATGGGCACTCGAGACATGCCATATTTGGAACTGCGGCTTGAGAGATTTTAGAAATATTTGTGACTTGTGTGTCAGGGCTACAGCAGGTTCAAAAGAAGCCATCGTTCAGAAAGACAAATGGCTGACGCACAGTATAACACACGTGTGTTAATAATGGTAAGAAGGATAGGGGGGCGGGGGGGCAGTGTGAGAAAGAATTTCCTCATCTAAAAATTCAAAAGTTTGCAAATGCCTAATAAGGATGAAGAATGAAGAGAATTCCCATGACTTGATCCTTGTGGACAAATCCTATTAAGCAGCTGCTCCAGGAAATGTGAGCAAGGAGGGCAGTATCTAGAGGAAACAGGAGTAGCTTGTAGTCCAAACATGACTGGGGATGCTCTCCGCTGCAGGATTTTTACACGGCTGCTTAGACGCCTTCCGCTGAGACAATTAGCGTGAATAGCTCAGATGAATACATGAGCCTATTTAAACATAGCAAGCAAGAAGCAATAAAGCAACTATAGTAGCCGGATTTCACCATTCATCAGTTTAGAACTGAACTATGCTTTAGCAGCATATCACCATGGAAGAGTATGTTACTGCTCTATAAGGGCCAGAGTCTCCACATAGAAGACATGGCTACTGCTGCCCCGTGCGTGCTACAAGTCTCAGGACACAATAGGGGACTATAAAAGACGAGAGAGAGAGAGAGAGAGAGCGCGAATATACCAACAAGGGGCATAATTTCTCCAACTGACGCCAAAAATGGGGCACTATTCCTCCCACTAACACCAATGATGGGGCACTATACCATAGACTGATACTAACGATTAGGAACTATTCCTCCAAAAAATAACAAAGACGAAGCACTATTCCTTCCACTGGTACCAACATTTGGAAACTATTCCTCCCAGCAATACCAATGATGGGGCACTATGCCTCATCCTACTGATCACAGGCCTTATGCAACTGAATGCCACACCTCAGGCATTGTTTACTCTCACTGATGCAGGGCCTGGGATATTTTCTACCCCCACTGGCCCCAATCTAGCCCCCTAAAAGTTTGGAGACCCCTGTCTTAGCACAATAAAACAGGTTTAGTAGATTATAGACCATAACACCAAAAGAAAAACAAACAAACAAAAAAAAAAGGTTACACCCATAGGGATTCATGTCATCAATCAGATCTGGTAAGAGGGCTCACAAAGGCTTACAGACTGACAAGTGTAACTGGCCTCCACAAAACTGCCATGGAGAACAGGTCAGGACCTCAAATAAAACAATGTCAATAAAGAGACGTGATAAGCAAAGAAACAATTTGCTACCTTGAGGTAATGGGAACCAAATTAGAAAAAAAAAATTTATATTATATATATATATATATATATATATATACACATACACACACACACACACATATACATATACATATACATATACATATACATATACATATACATATATATATATATATATATATATATATATATATATATATATATATATATATATATATATATATATATATACACACACATATACATACACACACACACACACACTATATATTTTTTATTTTTAAACCCACTTTCACTCAACACATTATACAAACATATGATATAATGAGACGGTTACCACTGAGCCTTTTCAGGAATTTTGTGAAATTATTTATATCTGTTTCAATCCAATGAGCAAGAAGCCCCTGTGGGGAAGAGGGGGTTACTATAAAAAAAAAGACATTTTCAGCTATATATATATATATATATATATATATATATATATATATATATATATATATATAAATAAATAAAAAAAAGTGCACGTAGAAATCCATTAGATGAAGGGATATACAACTTGTCCTGATTAGCATTGGAAAGAGTTGGAACCAGAATCAGAATTCATTACTATTAAGAGATTTATCCTCACTTTCTGTACCAGGGACCCCACATGCCTGCCGGAGCACCACTGCAACACCACAATCAATTTCTGAACAAGCAAAGGTCCAAAACAAACACCTTGGCAGTTTTTGAAAATGCCCACCCCATACACATTTGTATTTTCCAATGACATAGGCATCATAGAGATGGGCTAAGAGGAATGAGTGTTGGTAGAGGGAGCAGAACAAGATTCAGTACAGTGGCTGGCTCTCCTGCCTTGTAGCACTGTCTAAATGGAAAACCAGCCAGGACACTGTCCGCTCAGAGTTCACTTGCATGGGTTTCCTTCGGGTACTCTGGTTTCCCCCCAAACTCCAAAGACATGCTGGTGGGTTAATTGGCCCTAGTATGTGTGTGCAAGTGTATTAATACACGGGGGATCGGAAACTAGGACTGTAAGCTCCTCATGGGCCTGGACGGATGCAAATGTACAATATATAAAGCACTATGTGAATTATTAGGGCTATATAAATGCCGGTAGTAACTTTCAAGAAGCGGTAAAGCTTTTCCTCCCTCAGCAGAACAGTTCAAGGATTTGAACCTAGTAGTAGACTGCAGAATCAAGTTTCCAACCCATCGCTAAGGATATAAAGAAACTAGAAAATGGAATGGGTCATGTGTTGACACAACGGTCACCCAAAAAATATATATTATAGGATAGTGAACTGTCGGGTATTATGCTATATACTTCTAATTGTGACCACTTAATTTAGAAAGCCTTTCACTAGCTCCTCACTAGCGCATCTTTAAAGCTCAGAGTCTGCAAAGTGTCTGAGGCAGTAAATTCACAGCAGATAACAGCTTGAGTTCTGTTCAGCAACATGCATGCTCACTCTGCAGAGTTATAAACTATACTAATCATATAGCCAGAGCCAAGGAATGTTGAGATGATGTGGCTTGCTTAAAAAAAAAATTGGCAAGCTCCACTCTGCTGACAGGGGCCCTTGAAAGCAATCAGTGTGTTTATCTGAGTCCTAAAGCAAGGAAGTTCTGACTTCCGGATCACATAGCCCCTATGAGACAGGATGGAAGAGGAAAGGCTCCATTTGCATGATTGGAGGGCAGAAAGAAGGTTCACTGGTCACTGAAAGTCAACTTCTATGATTTGCATTGCAAACTGCCCTGTGTATGGTGTTCAACAATACCTCATAGCTTTGTGTGCAGACTAGCAGAGCCGAGTACGCAAACCACATCATGCCTGTCACAGTTTCCTGCAGGTCTTGTGTAAAGATATTCGACTCAACCCAAAGAACAGGTCCGTTCTACATGAGGAAACAGCCACAAATATCTGCAAGTTCAGGCACGCTCTCTGCTTTCAGTACAAACAGCACCTATGTTGGCTGCAGCACCAGACTTTATGTTTACTACTGGTCAAAGGATACGCTCATGAGCTTTTTAGACAGCGCTCCCGGCACAGTTACTCCAGTCACTTTAATTATATGGAGAGGACTGATGAAGGATGCAGTGCACGGGAGGTAACAATGCACAGTCTCACTCCCCCAAACCCCACACTAATTGGAATCTAATGGGAGTTGTACAATGAGCTCTTTGCTGTGCACAGCACTGTTCTGGCTACACATCACCAATATAGGAAAAATATTTTCCAGCCTCTGAAGGAAAAAAAAAAAAAAAAAAAAAAACCAACACACACGATCTAAATTTGCCAGGTTTTTCTCATGCTGCACACTGCAGATTTTGTATCTGTACTAAAGTGAATATCACCTTGGTAAACTGCTGCAGGTATACATGCCTAGTGGCGCACATACCTGCAGGAGCCTTCGAAACCAGAGGGATCTAAGGCCTTCTCTGCCAGGCAAAGCTTTGTGCATATGTCAGGGCCAAATACATCTTTGGAATACACGCCCATTTCCCCCATGTTTGAGCCTCTTAAAAAGGCCCTGCAAGAGCACAAACACCGTGGATCTGCCAGAAATGCACTTCCTAATTTCCGGTTTTTGAATGACACCGCGTGGCTTTTTTGGGATGCAGCAAAACACATTAGTTATGAATAATGGCATTGTATCCCATTACCTGCAGGTGGCTGCTTGTGATAAAAATCTTCCCTGCAGTGGCTCCTTCACAGCAGCCACATATTGTACTGAGCAGCTAACCTTTGCTGCTGAGAGTTAAAGCCTTAGGCCAGCCATAGACATAGGAACCGGACAAGATTTGAACCATGTGTGGGCGGGCTGAATGTACCAAGTTGATCGATCAACTGGTGTACAACCTGCCTGCTGGATTAACTTGCGATTATGGCTAGCAGCTACTATATCTGCTAGTAATAATCACTGTCTTTTCCAGGCAGGAATGGCTTCCGCCGCCCAGCTCCCCTGCCAGGAGCAGATAATTGCCCACTAGGCGAGATTCCCCAGTCAGCACGGTCTGTGTTGGAGGAATCATGCAAATTTCTTTCCTGCAACCCATGGCTGCAGGAAAGAAATTTGCACCATCTATGGTCTGTATTAGGCCCCTGGCACACAGGACAGGCTCCATAATGCCTCGTTTCCACTGAGTGGTACGGTACGGTTCGGAACGGTACACATTGCGTTTCCACTGTCAATAGTACCCTTTCACGATAGGCGTGGTGTAGCAGGAAAGCTGTGATAGACGATTCTCTGTCAACCAAAGTTCTGCAGAGTGTAGCTCCACCCTGTTGGTACAGTACTAATGTGCTTGGTACCCCAACTAAAGGGTACCAAAAAGTGGTACGGTTCGGAATTAGGGTACCATTCATAATGGAAACTGCATAAATAGCATACTGTACCAGAAAGCTCAGTGGAAACGAGCCATTAGAGTCCCCCTGCTCAGCAGGGAATCTGCCCACTAATCCCTGCTGAGACAGGCGGATGGCTAGTCCATGTCCTCTCCGCTGATGCAGAGAGGACAGACACAGCCCACTCTCCTCTATGAGGGGTCAGATGTAAACAGATAGTCTGTCTGTTTACACCCAACTGCCATCTGAACTGATCCACCAGACAGATGGGGGGGAACACATCCCTATCAGTCTGTTTTTTAGTGGACAGAATTGAATGTAGACAGGTGTCGGCTGATTGCTGTGTATACCTCGCTCATTGTTTTACTCTTTTTTGGGAGTACAGTAAACCCCCCTCCATTGCGGGGGTTACGTTCCGGACCCAGCCGCGAAAAGTGAAAATCCGCGAAATAGGAAAACCCTATTAAAATGCATTGTAGGCATGTTTTTTTTACTGTCACTGTACGTGTAAAAGCATTTTAAAGCGGAGTTCCACCCAAAAGTGGAACTTCCGCTTTAGGGAGTCCTGACCCCCTGACATGCCACATTTGGCATGTAATTTTTTTTTTGGGGGGGGGGGGGGGGGGGGGGGAGCGGGTACCTAGTTTTGACAGGTACCCGCTCCCACTTCCGCTCGGAGCGCCGCGGCGCCCTGAACGGAAGTTCTCCTCTCCCCCTCCCTCCCTGCAATCTTCTGAGACACGTCAGAGGTCCCAGAAGATTGCCGGCCAATCACGGCGCGTAGCGCGACTCGCGCATGTGCAGTGGGTACCCGGCTGTGAAGCCGCAAACTGTCACAGCCGGGTGCCCACAGCAGTGATGCCGGCACCGAGGGAGAGGATCGAGGCTTCGGGTGGCCGCATCGATGGACCGTTGGACAGGTGAGTGAATGGCTGGAACTCCGCTTTAAGGTCTTTAAACACACTTTTAAAATAGAAACTCATTTAAACACACAAAAGATACTGAGAGACATAGCAAGAGCTATGGAAAACACAAAAATATTTAATTTTTAATGATTTATATAGTAAAACATTACAAAAAAAAAAAAAAAAAAAACGGAATATACCGGGACCGCAAAAACTGAACCGCGATGGAGCGGGGGTTTACTGTATATCTTTTGCCTTTAGTCAAATAAACTGTTGTAAAACGGGCTTCACTATCCTGGTCCCCTTTTCTCTTGCCAACATTGTTTGGAGGAAACTAAAGACTGTCTATGATGGGAAGGTGTATCCAGCCCCTAATCCTTGAGGAATTAACCCGGATATTAAGAATTTTTTAAAGTGTCCACAAGCTTATTAGACCCTTGCTGGGTCCATGCTCTCTGGTGAGTAGGGGTCCTGGAGGGGTCACCACCACTTGGAGCACGAGTGTTTGATCTGCACTGGAGCACTTTATCACCATTTATTTGGACACTTTCTCTTATCACTAATTTTGGACATTCTATTGGAATTTTTGCACATTATTTGTCACCTTTATTAGTTCTTTATTCACTTATGCTAGCGCTGTGTAAATTGATTAACTACATCCTATCTGAGTATATACTTGGTGAACAGCAGCTGCAACTTTTTTATTGCAATTTATTAATTTTCAGTTGTAGGGTTAACGCGGGTCTAATTTTGTTTTGCATTCAGCAGGGAATCTGCCCACTGATCCCTGCTGAGCAGGCGGATGGCTAGTCCATGTCCTCTCCGCTCATGCAGAGCGGAGACAGACACAGCCCGCTTTCCTCTATGAGGGGTCAGATGTAAACAGATAGTCTGTCTGTCTGTTTACACCCAACTGCCATCTGAACTGATCCACCAGACAGATGGGGGAACACATCCCTATCCGTCTGTTTTTTAGTGGACAGAATTGAATGTAGACAGGTGTCCATGGACCCATGTCCATTGACACCCACCGCTCTATTGTAGGGTCCGATCGGGTCTGCCTGAAAAACTGACAGGTGGATCCGATCAGTCCACCCATGTGAAAGGGCTCCCAACTCCACAATTCAGTGAATTTTAAATTGTTTATCTGGACCAAGTTGGTCCAAATGAACCATTTTCTCCAGTAACACACGCAACGGCTGTCAGTGCTTTATGATCTGTATGTAGCCTTAGCTAGACACATTGGCTGAGGTGGACAGAAGACGTCACAATATCCACCTCATCCAGAGGAAGCCTTGCATTCATACATAAAATACAAGCCTTGCCGTTAATGGATGATCAGTGCCCAGCCCAACTTGATTTTATTACAGAAGCGGGATGGGAGAGGCACATCCTACTGCTGGCACACAGCGCTGTATACTGTAGGTAGCGGAGACTAGATACAGTTCATAGAGTGCTGACACCCGCTGCATGTGTTCCAGAAGGAATTAGCTAGTTTGGACCAGTTTGGTTCACATCCCTGCAGGTGGAGAATGCACAAAATTGGACACATTCCAAATCCGCAAAGAAATGCACTGACGCTGTAGCAGATGCACAATGGTGCCATCAATTCCTAACGGTACAATGCAATGCATTGTAGGAGTGTAGTATTACAAGCAATGTGAATGGTGGAGAGAGCAAAAAAGGGCAGGCGAGAGGAGCAACGTTTCTCAGTAACAGTGGCTGCTGTTAACTGACAGCACCTGAAGATACCTGCTCAGGCAGTATCTGACAGCTATAAAAAAGCAGGCACTGCAAACTTTTACAAGAAGTAGCTACCTGAGGTAATGGGATACACCAGTATATGTAACTGTGTTTGGTGCTGTATCTCAAAAATACTTAAAGCGGAGTTCCACCTAAATGTGGAACTTCCGCTCATTTACTTCCTCCTGTTTTTGACAGGTACCCTTCCCCACTTCTGGGAAAAGCACTGCGGTGAAGTAAGGAGCCCTCCTCCTACCCTCCGCCGCCGAGCCAATCCGAATGTGCAGCGCGCATGCGCAGTAGGGACCTGACCGTGAAGCCGCAAAGCTTCACTGCTGGGTTCCCTGATCGGCAATGGCAGCGGGAGCACCTGACAAACCGCTGCGGTGCCGACATCGCTGGACTCCAGGACAGGCAAGTGTCCCAATATTAAAAGTCAGCAGCTACAGAATGTGTAGCTGCTGACTTTTCATTTTTGGAGGGGGGCGGAGCTCCGCTTTAAGTAAACTTGAGCATTGGGCTGCATTGCTGAGACACACACACACACACACACACACACACATTTTTTTCCCTTCTAGGTATAAGGGGTTAATTGAAAAATGAGCATTTATCACAAGACTGGAGGACTAGCTTGTGAAACAGAGGAAGAATTATCACTAGCATGCCTTCGGACAAGCTTGTGAAACACAGAGGAAGAATGGTCACTAGCATGTGTTCGGGCCGAAAATGTTCGGCCCGAAAATGTTCGGCCGCTCGGTGATCACCCGAATTTGCAGGGTTTTCGACCCAATGAAAACCCTGCAATGCACGGAGCGTTGCACAGTGCATTCTGTGCCTCCTGAACCGATGAGTCACCAGCTGTCAATGGGTTTCCCTGCTAAAAGCTAAATAAATAATTCCAATAAGCCCCAATTAAATGTGATTTGACTTTTTCCCCGTCCGAAATGTCATTTTTTTCTGCAACATGTTTTATGTATGCTACAGATGCACCACTTTGCAGGCACATTAGGGGGACTCCCCAGGCACTATATTTAAAGGAATTTTTCATTTTTACTGTTCCACACATACATACATTTTTTTTTATTGATATATGTCCCCTCAGGGCAGTACCCAGACCCACATATCCTTTTTATGGTCAATTACTTGCATATAAAAGTTCAAAAAGAGCACTTTTGGATTTTTTCCTGTTCGGCTCCCATAGACTTCAATGGGGTTCTCCGTTTGGGTTAGAACATTTCCCCTGTTTGGGAATTCTGCTGCGAACCGAACGGCGGAAAGGGTGTTTGGTCCATCCCTAATGATCACACACGAGTTTTCAAAACTGGAACAAACAGGAGCCAATCAAAGCCCACTTCCGGCCTTTTTTATTCTCTTTACATCCTATTTGACTGGTATCATACAGGGTAGGAAGCGAGACAATCCTCCCACTTCCTGTCTAACAGAACAGCAAGAGAGGGTCAGCTTGGATGTAAAAGCTTAGCAGCATTTGATCAGAATAAGTGCATTTTTAGACAACATGCATACAGACCTAAAACAAAAAGGGACCCATCACCCCTCAAACACAATTGCAGAACTTAACTCACCCTTTTTCAATGGGCATCCCTTCAGATGCTGTACATGTTAATTTTGGTGTTCTATGCATGACTTTTCTTGAAAGGAAGAGTAAAATCAATGGGCCTAAACCAACAGTCTTCCAACCTAACATCCACATAGGTAGCCTCATATCGCACAGCACGCTGTAAAGATTCTTCACTGGTCCTAAACAGGTCAGGCAGTGGACACCTCACTTTACAAAAGCCGCAAGTTCCATTTACAATACAATGTAGCGAAAAGTAAACAGGGACAGAAACTACAATGTGGCTAGAAAAATGTACTTCGAGCCCTTTCACACTGAGGCGCTTTTCAAATGCTGTGGCGCTAAAAAAAAAAAAAAAAAAAAAAAAGTGCCTGAAAAGCTCACAATGAAATCAGTTAATGCTTTCACACTGGGGCGGGTGCGCTGGTGAAAAATATCCTGTAAGCAGCATCTTTGGAGCATGTTTGCAGTGCTAAAAAAGCACCTAAACACCCCTCTCCATTCAAATGGATGGAAAGCGCCTCAAAATGGTTCTTGAGCGACATTTCTATATGCACAGACACACGCACATAAAAAAAAAAAAAAAAAAACGCACCGCTAATGCCTCAAGGGCGCCTGAAAAGCACTGCAAAAGCGCTCAGAAATTTATGGGCGGTTTTCAAGCGCCTCAGTGTGAAATGGCTTTTATACTTTTAAAAAATGCAATGGATACATTCTGCGGTACATTTCTGACACAGGTTTCACTAAGACAAAAGTCCAGTGAAGGCTAAAGATGTCAAAGCCAGTCAAGGTTGTGGTTTGTAGCTTTCACAAGGCTTTTTCTGAGAGGTACCAGAACAGTATACAATCTAGCCTGGCAGTCGAGTGCAAGTTTCATGATCTTGTTCTACCACATAATGGACACATTCTGCACATTCTAGGCCAGAGGACACATAACACACTCTTGAGGTTAATGTGATACGGATCTGTTGCAGGAGGTGTGAAGTCAACTATATGTGTAGGGCTATATGTCAGCTAGCAGAGTAAAGTCAACATACTACCTGCCTAATAAAGGGAGAGGCTCTAACACCAACATGTCCTTACTTGGTAAAAGAGCAAGGACGATATGTGAGAAAGCCAAACCCATGCCTGTTTGAAATTCAGCTGCAATATCCAATTTACATACACAACCAAACAGGGTCTGCAACAATACATCAGCACCTGCAAGCTCAACGAAAATCGCCGCTCCCTGTCTAAGACTTTTATGTCCTGGTAAAAAAAAAAAAAACATTAAAACCGTTTTTTTCTTTTGCATATGTACATGGTCATTGTCTCCCATCAATCCAGTCTCACCTATAGGTTTCTCTCTAACCAGTAAAAAAATTAAAATAAATAAAACATACGAAGCTCCTGAAGCTGTAGACAGCATCAATTAAATGTAACAAAACTGGATGAAAGCTTTTGTGCCTTGGTACCATCGCTAGCCGAACGCTAAACTTGCCCTCATTTCTCACTCCAATGAGCTGCGAGTGGGAATGATCTGCCCTGCAGCTCCAAGGAGTAAAGTAAAGAAAGGAGTGCAAGTTCCCAAGTTTAGCTAGAGATCATCTACTGCACGTGGCGATTATTTGTCACTGCACACGCAGCAGTCCAAGGATTTGAAAGCCCTGCCCTTCTTCCCCCTGCCAGGATGGATCAGTGATGCCGATTGGTCAGGGTGGTCACATGCCACCGGACTAATCAGTGTTGCTCTGATCTGTCTTAGAAGTCCTAAAAAAAAAAAAAAAGGACCATTGCACCAGCTGTGTGGGCAGTGACAGCTAATCACTCATGTAGGCAAGTGCAACTGGTACTGGGGGGGGTGTAGGTTGTTCACCTTTTTATAGTTTGTGAAAAAGCAAACTTATGCCGGCCATACATGGGCCACAATTTAGCTTGTTTGGCAGAGACTGGACAAATATAGATTCATGTATGGGCATCCAAATTGTTCAAAAACGTTGATAAAATCGACTTCTGTCAGGTTATTCCTGAATGACCAGTGCTGCCGGCTATAGCCAGCAACACTGATCATTGTGCTATGGTGGGGTAGGCTTCCCTGCTGTGACAACACATTAGCACAGTGGAAGGATTTCCCTATCCACCTTGAATGTGTGGGTGGGGGAATCAGTTTTTTTTTTTTTTTTTTTTTTTTTTAATTCAAACCGATCAACTAGAAAAAATTATCAATGTACGAGCAGCTTTACACTTCAAGTGGCAGGTTTCGGTCATAAATTTGAACCATTGGATCTTCACAATGAGGCAGCAAATGTGAATGATTTACACAGACTTCAGCCATTATCGGTGTACCTTTTTAATGGCAATGTGGAAATCTCTCTGTTCAAACTAGTGCGGGCACAGAAGCCCATTCATTTGAAGAAAAGAAAAAAAAAAAAAAAAAAAAAAAAAGAAGAAGAAGGTGCATTCACCTTTTTAAGAACGCAACCGCAGGGAGATGGCATAGTCAAAAAGACCATGCCATATCCCTGTGCTTCCCGCACACACCCTGTGGGCTGAAATGTCTCCTAAGAGCAGTGTGATTTGCCTGTGAATGGTTGCAGGGTGCGGGAACAGATTAAATTCTGGCACCCAGCCTGCACCGTGTGAACCAAGCCTAAAACAAAATTACAAAAGATCTGCTAGTATGTAACAAACCGAGCTTTACACAACATACAAACCCGTCTGAACGTAACCCCCCTAAACAGGGCTGGAGAAATCCATGGAGACGATTACAGTATGTACCTATAAGATCTATAGCAAATAACGTTCGGAAATAAATTTCTATTGAGACTAGTGGAAAATACCCTGAAAAAGCATTGCCTTTAGAGCAACACTGTTCAATCTACAAAGGTTCTCTAAGGCTAGCCATACACGGGCTAAGTAAGAAAAATAAATTGGTTCCCCCTCCATGCCAACAGCATTGATGGAGGCATCTCCACTGCAAGCTGAGAGGATGCAGTCACCGCTCGGCCAATCATTTTGCAGCCGTGTCCAGACTATTTTAAAATTTTGTTGAGCCGGGTGATGATTGCACACCTACCCACAGCTTGAATTTCAGCCAATTTAACCACAAATCTGAACCTTCTATGGCTAGATTAAGTCTCAGGGCATGTGGAGATTTATAACTCCTTAACAAAAAGGAAGCCAAAGGTCTGCTATTACTGCTTTACCTGGAATATGCCTTTTTTATGCAATATCCCAGCAGTAAAATGTAAGTGGAGCAACAGCAGGCCTCTATAATCACAAGAGCTGAAAGAGGATGTTGAGATAAGTGACTGTATTCCAAGATTAAAAGCACAAGATAGCATAAGGATGAAGAATCATATGGCTCAAGGGTCTGAATGACACAAATTACATAAGTGATTTGTGTCAATCAACTACTTAGGCTATACAAAGCAATTTGGCCTTAACTGCGGAGTGAAGAGGCAGCCAGTGAGGACAGTAGCAGTAACAGAAGTACGCCGCATGTACATGCATGACGTTTTAGTAACTTGTCAGAATGTTCTGAAAAAAAAAAAAAAAAAAAAAAAAAAAAAAAAAAAAAAATACAATGAAAATTATTTTTATTCTGATAACTATATGCAGTCGATACATTCATATATATACATAACACACCTCACATATACATAACACACCTCACAAAAGAGCAGCAGTTCCAGACATCACATTAGGAGTGAGTTCATTAAATGTTTGACCAAATATAACAGGCTAATTCTTAAGTTGATAATTTTGTACGGCCCCCGAATAATGTTATAAATATCCAAATGGCCCTTGGCAGAAAAAAGGTTCCCCACCCCGGATTTAAACAATGCAAGCAGAAGTAGCCATAAGCCCTAGTTGACACCAGAGCGACTTGACAGTTCAAAGTAACATGACAAGTCGCTCCCTATTTGCAGTAATGGAACTGTTCAAATTGGTGCGACAAGTCGCAGCAACTTCGAAGGTTCTAGCACTATTTCTGTGCAACAATGAAATTGCACTGAATGGAGGCCTTTAAAACACGCTGATGTAGCGCAACTTTAAAGCCGCACTAATGTGAACCAGAACTAAAGTAAATCTAAAGCCAAAGCTTTTTTAAGTTTGGATCGAGTAGGCAAGAGTTAACATTAGTCAGTTTTTTTACATCTGACTAATTTCAGATATTTTGCCTCACTTCCTGTCCTGAAGACTCAACAAGTAGTAAGAGGATCTCTTTTCAATGCAAGGGAAATCCCCTCTTCTCATACACACAGGCTGGTTTAGTCCCCAAAAAAATCCCTGGCATTTAGGTGCGGGTGGAAGGCACAGGTGCACCTCCAGCCCGCTGCAAAGAGGCTATAAAAGCTATGAGACTGAAAGCTGCTGCAGCTGGACAATGTACTGTAGTGAGTGGTATTAAGGTTTAGGGCAGTATTCACCCAAAGATGAATGCTTGGAATGCAAACTGCTTGCGTTCCAAGTATTTGTCACTGGGTGCATAATGCCCCAAACGTTAGCTGTACTCGGTGCACTGTCCAGCCACAGCAGCTGTCACCATCTCAATTTTACAGTCTTCCAGCTAAAAGCCCAGTGTGCATGAGGCCTTAGACCGTTATCATGGAAACAAGTGTCCACAATGGAAAATCCCCCCCCCCCCTCTATACACTAACACAACGAATTTCAGACCAAAAAAAAAAAAAAAGGGATTTTTTAATAAAGAAATGTTGGCTTATTGAAAAGTATATCCATGTACAGTATAGCATGTACTCAATACTTGGTTGAGGCTCCTTTTTCATGAATTACTGCATCAATGCGGCATGTCATGGGGGTGATCAGCCTGTGGCACTGCTGAGGTTTTATGGAAGCCAAGGTTTCATTGATAGTGGCTTTCAGCTCATCTACATTGTTGGGTCTGGTGTCTCATCTGCGCTGACTTTGGACTTGATAAAACACAGTGAACCAACACCAACTCCCCAAATCATGACGGACTGTGGAAACTTTACACTGGACCTCATACAAACTTGGATTAGGTGCCTCCCCACTCTTGCTCCAGACTCTGGGACCTTGATTTCCAAACGAAATGCAAAATTTCCCACCATCAGTAATGATTTAGGACAGTGGTCCTCAACCCTGGCCTACAGGGTCCACTAACAGGCCAGGTTTTAAGTATTACCTTGGGGAGATTCAGACTAGAATACTGCAATCACTGAGCAGCAAATGATATCACCTGGGATGTATTTCAGTTATCTTGCAAACCTGGCCTGTTAGTGGGCCCTGTAGGCTAGGGTTGAGGACCACTGATTTAGGGCACCATGTCATCTGCTGGTGTTGGTCCACTGTTATCAAGTGCCAAGTCAGCACAGCCCTCTACCAGGAAATTCTAGAGCATTTCATGCTTTCCTCTGCTGACCAGCTTTATGGAGATGCCGATTTCATTTTCCAGTAGGACTTGGCACCTGCCCACACTGCCAAAAGTACCAATACTCTGTATAATGATAATGGTATCACTGCTTGATTGGCCAGCAAACTCACCTGACCTAAACCCCATAGAGAATCTGTGGGTTATTGTCGGGAGGAAGAGGAGAGACACCAGACCCAACAATGCAGATGAGCTGAAAATCACTATCAACTGACATTGGTCACAATAATGATTCTGAATGAAAATGAATATTAAGATTGTATTATATGTACCTAAATATATATATGAGTATAAAGGACGCTGTTCTTTTCCATAGATGAATACTATGGTCTTTGCAACCCTGATGAAGCAATTGGTGAAACACATCGGGGACCTAACACGGTGTAACCAGAGGATGAGCGCTATCATATGCAGGAAACGGCTTTATGAGTTTAATACAAATGGATGCGTTGGCATCTTGGTTTGATTTTTAATGTTTTATATGTAATAAACTTTAATATTTTATCAACTTGATGTATGCTACATTCTCTGGCCTGTACAGTCCAATATCCTCTTCTTTTGTGTTTACTTGTATACATAAACGGACGATGGCCATAGATGTCACACTAACTTCTAAACACAGTACACACACCTTTTATTTTTATATATATATATATATATATATATATATATATATATATATATATATATATATATATATATATATATATATATATATATATATATATATATATATATAAAAATAATATATATATATATATATATATATATATATATAAAAAATGACAAATGAGTCCCAAAGCATTACAGGATAGCTAAAGAGACAGCATAGGCCTCTTTTTTTTTTTTTGCCAAAAGAAGGGCAGATAGTGCTATACAATAAAGTGCTATACAATAAAGCCGAGTCCCTACTGACAAGTCACCCACTTCAGCTAAGGAAGGCTATAAACAGAAGAATCTTGTCAACAAGCTGTAAAGCGATGCATACAAGAAAATGAGCATCACCACACCTGCTACTCAGAAAGAGAATGCAAACTTTTTTTTTTTTTTATTGATTTTTTTATTCCTCGCAATAAACTTAATTTTATTGGTTCCTTTGCGCTCTTAAAAGCAACCATGTCGCAAAGCACAAACAAATCAACTATTTTAAATGCTAACTTGGCGTTTTTCCTTTCCATAAATTTTTTATAGGCTTGCAATTTTTCTTTAAACTTGCTACAAAAATCTAATTACTCCAGGGGAGTCAATACCCTGATAAGGCCCCTCCCTCTTCTCCACCCCTTGCTACATAACGGCCTGATTGGCGGGTGATCTCTGCTGATCGGTTTGTGTCTGCTCCGCTACGCAGAGCGGACACGGACACAGCCCATTCTATATAGGGCAGTCATGTGGCAATGAACCATCTGTACATTTCCACCTGTCTGTCATCCAATCCGCCGGACAGATGGCAAATGTATTCCCATCCATCTGTTTTTAGCAGATATGATCGGCAGGATGCAAATGGGACATCTGTCTGCTGACATCCGTCGCTCCATAGAGAGCAATGTGTATTCCAATCGGGTCTGCCTGAAAAACGGACATGCGGTCCTCATCGGTCCGCTGATGTGAAAAGAGGCCTTATGTTGCGGGGGGGGGGGGGGCTGGGGGGAGTAAAGGGGAATGCTTTACATTATCTGCAGGGGCTGCTGACATCACATCAAAGATGGCAGCACACAGCAGCCATCCCAGAGCTTTGGATATATACAAGGAAGGCTAAGGCCTTGAACACGTTTAGCGATTTGGAATCACAAGTAGAGTCATCTTGATGTGTGCGATTTCAAATCATGCAAAAAAAAAGCATATGTGGGTGCCATTCAATCTTAATGGCACCCCAAATGCGATGTACTTTTGCCACCATTGTTAAGCGGTCACCTTCCTGTGCCCTTACACAAGAAAACTAAGCAAACATGTCAGGGAAAGGAGATATCTATGTCAGACATTCAGTAAAAACCCTATAATCATATTTTCTTCGATCATATTTATTCTTTATCAGAAAATGCCCATTTTGAATGGTGCAGTGTAACCAAAGCTAGCATTATTGGTAGCGCAAGCAAATTTCTCCCCCCCCCCCCCCCCGACCACACTGCTCCGAAGACATAATTACTGCGGATTGACAGTGCAGGTCTCGGGCACCAAGCACTTGCCCAAGACCAGCAGCATCACAGTGCAAGAGGAAGACAGCGTGTCAGAGTAATGCCCCGTACACACGTGCAGATCGTCGGCCGAACGATCGGCCGTCTTTTGTCCCCGGGCTGTCGTGTCTGTTGAAAAGTGCAAAAGACTGCACAAGAATTTTGTCCGCCGACTACAGCCGACTGCAGAAGTGATGTCATGTGATGGGTAACTTTCCCTGTGTTTTTTCTTTTCTGAGCATGCCCAGTCTTGCAAATCTGTCTGTCGGCCGAATTCTGTATTGACTGGCGAACAATCGGCCGCTCTGGTGTCGGCATACAAAAATTTTAATGCTTGCACGACAGATTCTTTTTGGCCAAAAGTGCGCTGTCGGAAGCATCATACTAACAAGCCGAAAATCGGCCGATCGTTCGGCGGCCAACAATCTGCACGTGTGTACGGGGCATAACTGCCTGGAAATACCAGAGACATGCTCACAGCAGATGTGAGTGGGTATAATCACATCAGCGCACCCAGTCTGAGCAGCTGAGAGCAGGAGACTGTGCTCACAGTTTACAGTAGGTGGGGGCAGCTGAAGGTGTAGCGTAACAACTTCAATGCCCATTTGTACATTTACATTAACAGGGAACACAGGACACAAGCTCAAATAAGAACGCCCACAAATCGAGCTTCTGGCAGGGGAGGAGCTGACAGGCAGCAATAGGAGAATGTAAGAAAAGATTCTCGGCACATTACATTATCGTTTCTTTGGAGAATAAAAGCAATGTATTTTACCATAAATTTGTAGTCCAGCACATAATTTTTCAATTCTTAGGAGATTTCTTTAACATGAAAGATGAACCTGAGAGCGGCTCACACCGTTCTGAATATTGTATAGTTAGGAATTAAAGAAAAAAGGTGCAATTCCCAAATGACTTGGTTACAACATTCTGCAGTTTTAATTCGCTATGGACTCCAAAAATAAAAAAAATTTCTGGTTCAGCTAATTAAATAATGTTAAAGACAAGAAGGCAATAAAATGTGCATTTATTTTTTTTATAAAAAGAACATATCTTTTAATGACACCCCAAACGCAGGTTGCAAACAATGCGTTTGCCTGCACCAGATTGCATTGTGCAGAAGTAGTTTCCAAAAATAGTACATGCACTACTTTTGGTACGGTGCAGTGTGATGGGGGCCCATTCAACATGAATGGGCTCAAACCGCAATGCATTGAACAGCTGTGCAACTCCTAGTGTGACCCGACTTTAATACTAGGTCAAAAACGTTATTAGGACTGGAAGCATCCTGAGATGCTTTATTAATAGATTCGATACAGAAACTACTACAAGAAAGAAGCAGCTGATTTAGGGAGGAGTACGCAATGCAATGGATTTTTATTGTGCTTCTGTATAAAGACATCAAAAGGAAAGAATGTTTTATGGCCAACAACTTGGAATAAATTTACTGACATCCCTTTAAAATATCACAGGGAGGCTTGGCATCACACAAAGTTAAACAAGGGTCTCCCCACCCCTCAGCTATAAATAAAATGGGACTGAAAACAATGACTCATAGCTAAAGGTTTTTACACGTTTAGTGCACATTAGAGGCGACCAGAAAAAAAAATTGTAATAAACAGAGGATACACAGAGTGCTAAGTAGTCACTGCCTGTCGTTGGAACATCTCTCCTTACTTGCCACACCCTGGGGGAAAAAAAAAAAAAAGACACTGCAATGTAACTGGCAAAGTTTAAATTCACACCAAGCTTGGGACTGGAGAAACCACATTCCCTGCCCCCTCCCATATGCCTCTAAAAAGGGATTAAGCTCTCTTTATGGCCTTTCCAGGCCTGCAGAAAGTTTTATACTTACTGCAATTTAGAAGTCAGCCAGGTGGGTAAAGTGAACAGAGGAATGCCATCAATTTCTACATTTCCTCATATCACAGCTGCCTGGCAGTGGCACAGGCGGCAAAGAGGGGATTGTTGTGACAGTTTATAACAAATCATACACAGAAGGGAACAAAGGTTACCAAACATGGAAATCTGCAATTCCTGTGAGCTGAAACCACCAGCAAATTCATAACTGTTGGGTGCAGAAAGGCTAAAGCTTGACAGTGAGCCTGGCTGGATAAGCTGGTCCTAGAGGCTAGACAACATGTTAACTGGCTACCACCCGTATATCATTATAGATGTTAATCAGGGCTGCCAAGCAAGGTCCACTCCACACAACCCGTCTAAATTCCACTGCAGAGATAGAGGTAGTGAAAATACTGGAATTCCTCTAAAGAAAAAAAAACAAAAAACAAACAGCCTACATCAAAAAATATAGAGCAACCAAACAGTGTATGAGCATTCCCACTAAAGAGGGTGAAAAGGGTACCCCTGCTTGTCAAACTATTCACCATGGCAGAGATAGAATTACCATTGGGCAATTTGCATAGACATTTTTGAAGGCCTTGGCAAACATTGGTTATAAATTACAAATACACACAAGTAGCACACACCTTTAATGTAAGCTTATATTAACAGATTTAAAATCAAGAATTTGTATGCATTCTATGCCAGCAAAAAAGTGAGAGGCTACCCATAAGCTGGAGCGGAGAACATAAGGCAAGTATTACACCTAAAACCCCTTTCACATGGGGCATCTGTGCGCTGAGCAGGAGGGTGGCTTGTCTGTGTACGCTCCACTTATACAGAGCAGACACTGCCTGCTGTCCTCTATGGGTGGTCGATTGTAAATGGACCGCCTGCCCGTTTACACCCAACATCCATCTGATCCAATAGACGGCTGAGGAATGGATCCCCATCTGTTTTTAGCAGATAGGATCGGATACCTGTCTGTTGACACCTTCCGCTCCGTTGGGGGCAATGGATGGTCCATTAGGGTCTGCCTAAAAAACTGACAGGGGCCTTACTCCTCTACCACTAGAGTTAAAGAGGAAGTAAACCCTCCTCAGGAAGTTGTACCTATAGGTAAGCCTATGTTAAGGCTTACCTATAGGTACTGTAAATATCTCCTAAACATGCACCGTTTAGGAGATATTTACCTTTAATGCAGCCAGTGACGTCACTGGCGCATGCGCTCTGAAGGAACGGCAGATCGTGCCGTTCCTTCAGAGCCCCGTGCCGTGACCGTCGGCTCCCGCGCGCGGGAGTGACGTCACCGCGGCTCCGGCCAATCAGATGGCCGGATGCCGCGATCCCGGAAGACGGGCGACTATACATGTCGCCCGTCATACAGGTAAGCGGACGGCACGGCGGGGGCTCGTTCTAAGGTAAGTATTTCATAATGAGCTAGTATGCGATGCATACTAGCTCATTATGGGTTTCTCTTTCAGGATTTAAAGAAGAGAAAAAAAAAAATTATAGGTGTACAACCTCTTTAACAAGCATTTCACCCTTGCCGGGTGGGAGACACCGCTGCAAGGGTTGTGTTTTGTTTTTCATTTCAGGAGTTGGCCTTATGTAAATCAGACATACCTGTCTGCTAGAATCTGCCACTGAACGACTTACAACTTCTACTACTGGGCAGCTACCTCATTCAGCCCTGGTTCACACTGAATGCGGCTTTGGAATGGTGTTACTAAACCTAGGAGCCTGCATTCACTACATCTACTCTCCCCCACAGTACACAGAATATAGAAATGCAAATATAAAACTGCTAGTAACCCTTTCTCAGCATTATATAGCAGTTGTGACTTCTATCAGTGTCTGGTTAAAGCTTGTAGGAGGAGATTTTATCCTGTCCTTACTGTCCCTGTGAGGCTTCATGACCCCCCAACCCTCTGTCTGGGTAGTGTTGATCACATGGACCTTTCCAAGAATAAAAAATACACACCAAACTTAGCATGAGTAGAGTGTTCCAAGGCTCTGTTCTATCAGGAGATGGACTGGGAACAGTGGAAGGAGGGGAGGATCAGAGAAGACAGGATCAAATAGCCTTATCACTCAATTCGCATAATTAACCCCCTAGGTTCCTCAGTGAGCATAACAAGCATGCTTTACTGCTAATGCAAACTGATTTTACTGTTGTATGTTTAGTAACAGTCTACGGGGCAAAAAATGCTCCAATATGCTTGAAAAGAAGCCCATCTACTTTTTTTGAGCAACAGGCATTTGTCAAAATGCTCAGAGTTGAACAGGGATCATGAAAATGAATGGGATTTTGCTTGTGGATTGTCTTGGGGGTTCAAGCTCCAAAACACTTAAGGCAGAACTCCAACTTTTCATACATTTTACATATTGTTTGGGCCAGCTTGGCCCAAACAAACTATGTCCCTCACTAACATGCGAGGCATCTGGATGTGGTGTAAAAACCTATGTAGCTGAGTCTATACCAAGAACACAGTATCTAATCAGCACTCAGCCACTCAGAGAAAGCAATGTATTCTAACAATGAATACAAAGTTTCCTCTGGCTGAGTCAGATATGACATTAGCCCACCTCTCTGAGGAAGCTTTGATTGCTAGAATACATCGCTTTCTCTGAATGGCTGAGCACCGATCAGATAGACTATTGTGTTCCGGGTATGAGACTTGAACCCAAAACCGTGCGGTATGCTGTATGTAGCCTCAGCTACAGTTTATTCAGCGCATCCAGCAGCCTCATGTGTTAGTGAGGGACATAGTTAGTTTGGGCCAGCTTGGCCCAAATGAACAATGGTGTTTAAATAGCTGGGAGTTAAGCTTTAATTTTGACAGCAAACAAAAGTCACCTGTACTACAGTAGGAACACAGCACTGCTTACTGTATGCAACCAATGCTACTACAGTCCATTACAGCACACAACATGGCCGCATTGTTCAGTAATGGAATTAGTTTGTTTGGGCCACCTTGGCCCAAATAAAACATTTAAAGTAAAATTGAACCTGGAATCCTACCTTAAGGGTATATACAGAAAGATTTTTTGTTTTGAGCCGAGTAGGGAAGTGTTAAATCCCCTGGCAGTTTACTTTTTGGTTTGCACCATTGGAGAGAATTTTCCCTTTACTCCCAGAGACACAACAAGAAGTGAGAGGAAATCTGCCGAGTGTAAAGGTCAGGAAATGTTTAAGGACTAGGAATACAGAACACCCCCACTCACCTTATCAGAGGAGAGGTGTTCTGTAGTTCAGAGGGGAGTACACAGAAAAGGTACGAGCTTGCCGATATTCAGGGAAAAGCAACAATTTTTTTTTTAATTGAACAGAAAAACAAGTTCAATCATATGTTTACCAGAGCCAAAAGAACTCTTGCTTAGGGTTAACATACACTAAGGGTTGGAATAAGGTACAGGACTGTGCAGGCAGAGAAACTGATTGGCTACTATTCACAATGTGAGGGCCAGTCTATTCTGCAAAGATTCCAATACTTCCTGGGTGTAATGAAGCACATTCTAGAGATTTTTTTATTTTACAAACATACCCACAGTTGATTAATAGCAAACACTGAATAACTGTGTAACCTCGTAGCTGCTGGGGTCCAAAGCATTCCTTACTACAACCTTCTGGCTCCATTATTGGGTCATTAACACAATGCAGGCTCTAAATACATCTTGTGTTTCTTGCCTGGCCTGCATCCAGCCACAAGTTGGAGCAAACACCAACATTACTCCCACAGCAATAACAGAAAGGAAAGAGCCTAGTTGCAGCCAGGTTTGTGGAAGCAGGGACAGGGTGCTGAGCAAGATGTCCCTCTTCTGTGCTCCCTTTTCCAGCCTGGGAAATGCTAATTATAGTGATATGGCAGCAGTGATGCTGGAAGTAGAACAAGAAAGCTGGAAATGCATCTTGATTGGCAGAATTTCTGGTTTGTTGGAGTTTGGGAAAACAAGCAAAGGGCGCACACATTTTTGCTTCGCTGTGTAAATGAAAAAAAAAAAAATGCATAGCTGAAATTCTTGTCCAGCAACACGAGGGAACCAAATAGAGAAAAAAAAAAAAAAACCCAGAACACGAAGGAGAACTTTTGAAGCAGCAAGCTAAATATTGCTTAGAACAGGAGCACACCTTGCCAATGGCAGGACATCCAAGATGTTTCGGAGTACCTAATGTACCGATTCACAGATGTTCATCTTATCACTATAACCCAGAGGCATACAAAACCTGACATTATGAGAACTTTGCATGTTTGGCTTCTAGAGTTTCTATGTACCATCAGGTCGCTGGGTTGGGGCTAATAAACGTCATTAGATTAGTAACTTTGAAATACACGCTTTTGTCTAGCTCAATATAAAAAGAGAAGTCCTTTCAAAGCCATACTTCAGTTTTTGTTAGCTACTGAGGAAGCCGGCCATAGGCGGTTAGAATCTCGCCCAGTTCAGCAGGAACCGGTCGAGATTCAAATATCTATGGGTAAGCTGGAAGTATCAATCAATCAACTTGGGTAAAACCAGCCTGCCAGAGTTTACATTTGATTGCAAGCATTTTTATAACAGCTAGCAATAATCACAGTCTTCTCCTACTGTTTGTGTTGGAGGGAATCGAGCAAATGTCTTTCCTTTAACCTGTGATTGCAGACAAATCTACTCCATCTATGGCTGGCCCTACGGTGTACATAAAACATTTTTTTTCCTTTTGGATACAGTAGTAGGGAATCAGGACCTTTGTTGGGTTTTTATCATTTGCATCTCCATTCACCCTTGCTATTAGCCCTGGTGAACAGGTGGTGAGGTGAGATCTTCAAATGAATAAACTTGTTCTGATGACAACTATCCAAGATGGGATATGCGCTAGCTTCGGAAAGATTTCCCTTTCCTGTACCAGCAGGAAAAGAAAAAAAAAAAAAAAGAAGCAATCTGACTGGACACAAACTGATCAGGGCAGGGGTTTAAAAAAAAAAAAAAAAAAAAAGTTGCTTTTGATAAACTAACTGAAACAAAAGAGAAATCAGGGGGTTGCAATTGTTGTTCTGAAAGTTCTAGCTCCCTGGCCTAAATGGCGACACTGGCTTCCATATGGTTGGGTTACTTATATTTTTACAGTGAAGTCAGTGCTGACTGTCTACATAGTTCTCTTAAAGAGGAAGTAAACCCTCCTCGGACACTTGTACCTAAAAGGTAAGCCTATGATAAGACTTACCTATAGGTACTGTAAATATCTCCTAAACATGTACCGTTTAGGAGATATTTACCTTACATGCAGCCAGTGACATCACTGGCGCATGTGCTCTGAAGGAACGGCCGCTCGTGCCGTTTCTTCAGAGTCCCGTGCCGTGACTGTCAGCTCCCGCGCGGGAGTGACGTCACCGCGGCTCCGGCCAATCAGATGGCCGGATGCCGCGAACCTGGAAGATGGGCGACTGGACATGTCGCCCGTCATACAGGTAAGCGGACCGCGCGGCGGGGGCTCGTTCTAAGGTATTGCATAATGAGCTAGTATGCGATGCATACTAGCTCATTATGCGTTTCTCTTACAGGTTACCAAAGAAGAAAAAAAAAAACTTTGTAAGGGTTTACAACCTCTTTAACAGATTTAATTAAAGCCACTTGGTTTTTGTGCATCCCAGGAATATTAGGCGAGATCTCTGAGCTCCTGAGCCTTTAGTGCCGGTTCACGCCTCTGCCATGCAGGAACCATGCAAATCCACTGCGGGTTACCGCATGGCATTGAACCCACATGGCAGTTCACACTGCCATATGCGAATCGCTGGGGGTGTCAATACAAACCTAACGACACCCTCAGATCAGTTGAAAGTTCGCACATGAATCGGATCGCAGTCCAGTCTGATTCAGACGTGAATTTAGCCATACAATCAGTATGACTGAGTAGTGCGCTCCGAATCAAATGTGATGTCTCATCGCAGAAGTGTGAACCGGCACTCACACCTAATTTTATAATTACAAAAAAGGTGTCAAGTTTAATGCACAGGAATTAAAAAAAGACAAACATGCATTTTTAGCAAACCTTAAAGCCAAAGTGTACATCTGTGAAAAATATCCCCATGTTTTGTCCCTTTGGAAATGCTACAAGTACAAGCACAGTGAAATACCTGTTGACCTGTCAGAAATGCAGTGTGATCCCAGCTATAGGAGCTGACAACACAGTGTCTCTGCTGCATTGGAATCCCAAGCAGTGTTCTCTACCCTATAATTTCCCCCCTGCTGGGCTACAGAACCTCTCTCCTCCTCTTTATCGCCATAACACTAGGGTGAGGTGTTACACAGTGCTCTGATGTGGCAGGGATTTCTGTGCGACAGAGGCAGAGTGCATAGAAAGTTAGTCAAGTATTTTGAGACACTTGCAGTTTTTTAAATGGATGAAAAACATGGGAAAATGCTCATGTATTGCAGATTCGCTCTATATATTTTTACAGATTCTTACATCCACACAAGCGAAGTGGAAGCAGGAATGTTGCCCATTGTGCTATTGTATTTGGACTTCAGGGACTCCACAACATCCCCCCCCCCCCATCCCATCAGAATCCACCAGCAGGACCATTCCAATAAAGGCCGCTATAAAATCTGATCACAAAACAAGTTGCCAACTTCTTATTTACAATAAAGTTGTACACAAAAACAAATGTCTACACAACAAGTGCATATTCCCACCTAAGGTGATAATGCCAAAAATGATAAAAGCAGTCGCATATTAAAGCTACATACTAACAGAACTGAGGTCAATATCTGTTAGTTTGTATGAAGCTACAAAGTAACAAACCACGCCTCAATGATTTCTGATAGGATCTGACAAGACGTCCATTAAGAATTCCTAGACAGTAGACCATGTGACCTGCTTCACACAGACAACTGCAGCTCTGACAAAGACCCACGTGTGACTGAGGGGCACGTCTTCCCCTAAAATACCCAAATTTATTTCCTGTGCATTGTATAGGCTGGCTAGGCAGGAGTTAAACCATTTCTGCTTGCACAACTTGGCAAATATACACTCATTAACCTTTTCCCGCCTGACTAGGCCTGAAACCATGTTAATGATTAAAAGGGTTGGAAGGTTAAAAGTACAAGCCCACGTTATACTAAAGAGCAATGACTAGTAATACCTAAAGCTTGGGTTTGATTTATTATAGTAACACAAGCAAAACCATCTCTACAAATGCTGATTAGCTTTTTAGCAGATCTTCCCAAAAGTGAAGTGTAAATGTTCGGCTCACAACATTTCTGCTTGAAAGAAGTGCAATTCCTTTTTTTTTTTAATGCCTTTTTCCTAAAATGAGGTTCTGAAAATAGGATATGAAAACCTAAAAGCATATGTAAACCACCTTGTAAAACAACCCATTCAGTTAAAAATAGAAATGAATACATTTGTGAGTATATAAAAAAAAAAACCCACACATTAAAAAAATAAAAAAAAAAAAAAAGGGAGGGGGGGGTGAGGTATTTTTAAACAAGTGACCACATACCTTGTTCTTAGTTGCATACCAGCTCAGAGAGCTAGGGGGCAAGAAACAGCAGTACACAGGAACACCAGGGATTTCACACAAAGGAGGCAAAGCAAAGAACAGCATACTTTTCTACAGCAGGCACACATCAGGAATATGAAATGTTGTGTTTACATATCCTTTTAAAGACTTACCGCTGACCTCTACTGGAAATGTTAATTATCTGGTTGTTAAATTGACACTTCCTTTAATATGTCACTGACCTGGAACAAACATGCAGATAAGGAATTATTTCCTCTAATTTTCCTAATCTTCATATTTGTTCTGGGTAAGGGACTCCCAAGTACTAAGGCCAGTGACTATCCTCTCCCCCCCCCCCCCCCCAAAAAAAAAAAAAAAAAAAAAGTGTTTTCAGGAGGATGGCTTGAAATTGCAGCCTCCATAAATCTCATAACTACAAAAACATAGGTGATGAATTCCATAATGCACATGTCCCGCTCAAACAAGGCTGCCAGTGTCTGCACATGCCTTGGTTTTCTCCATTACCGCTTTCCTTGCAAGAGCCTCAAACCACTGTAGGCGCATCTTGACATGCAACCTCCATCTCATAATGCAATGTGTCCAGCCCTTCACTTTAGGTCACTTAGGTGCAATCATGGTATTGTAGAAGGAGGGCAAGGAATGTACAGTGCTTCGGACTTGGAAATAAAGTTAAAGCGGAGTTCCGGGCACAAAAACGATATTTTTTTTTGTGCCCCTCCGCTAGTTCGACATTACCTGAAAAGGAATTGGATAGTTTTTTTTTTGTTTTTTTTTGTTTACTCACCTTGTAATTGAAGATCGTAAATACTCACCTCAGAGTACTTCCTCCCTCGGCGCCGCGGCTCACCCCGTCACTTCCTGTCTCGCGATGATTCCTGGGAGCTGAACGTCATCGCTCCCAGGAATCAATGCGACGGCACTGGCTCCGCTCGTCACTTCCGGGCGACGCCGTATTCCCCTGCTAAACAGCTTCTGGGCATGCCCAGAAGCTGTGGAGGAATGCGGCGCCGCACCGGAAGTGACGAGAGGGGCCGGTGCAGGCGCATTCTGGGACAAGAAGACGCGGAAGAAGACACAGAAGAGGACCGCGCCGGCTTCAGCTGCCCACAAGAGAGATGGAAACGCTGTGGAAGAAATTTTATAAGTAAGTATTCCTTCTAAAAGGTAAGTGCGAACCGGGACAGATCAGAGGCTAGCCATTGTGGAATGTACTAGCCCTGACTGTCCCGGGGGTATGTTTATTAAAAAATGACTTCTGTGCCCGGAACTCTGCTTTAAAAACTTGCATTATTGAAAGTTATGGGCAGGGGCTTTGTGTGTTCTTGTTTCGCTGCTCACCAACTTTACTGGATTAAAAGTGCAATTAATGCTGGCCATACACTAGCCGAAAAATCGTTTGAAAATCTGTCATTTGATCCATTTTTTTCGTCCAGTTAATGGGTACAAAAAGAAAATCAGTTTTAAATTTTCAGAGCTGAAAAATCAAAAGAACAGTTTGTAAAATTTTGCCGAAGGAACAATAAATTGAAAGGGTAAGGTGTTTCTCGCCCAAGCCGTTTACACTATATGACAAAAAAAACAAAAAAAAAAAAAACAGATGTCCATTGAACAATTTATCGATCAATAGTTGGTCATTACATGATGGCACGATCGCCTGCTTTCACGGTGTTGGTTTTTCGAAAATTAATTAAAACGATTTCTCATTTAGTGTATGGCCAGCATAAGTCAGGTGCTATCTATACAGTCCTATATTGCAAAAAGTTAGTTTGGCTAATTTGGCATGCTGGAATTTTAATTGTCCAACATACTGTATTGGTTGAAGTTTGCACAAGCGCTCTTTTTAATACAAGACTCTTTTACAAGAAGGAAAAAAAAAGTGTGTTCGTTTTTTGCTACATAGCTCAAATCTACATTTCCATACAAGCAGGCACGTTGCAGCCCATGTGGACAAGAGCCTTGAATCTGATACAGCAGGTCTGGTCAGTATTTGAACACAGGGTACCCTTATCTGTGGTTATTGTCTGCCACAAAAAGGCAACTGTGCTGCACTTGGAGAGTCCCTATAAAGAGGCCTTTCACATGGGAGGGAGTCTGTGCCCAGCCAGGGGGATTTAAGGCACAAACATGAAAGATTTCCAGGCTCTCAGTTAATAGGTCACTGGTTTCACTTACAACTGGCAAACCAGGTTAGGACACACTAAACTGTTCACTGCCTAGAAGAAAGCAGATACGCAAGAAAAGGGACACAATTGTGTGCATTACACAGCGAGTTCACAGACTTTAACCACAGAATCCAAAGTCTTAAAGAAGTTATTCACAAGCATCTGAAAGAAAAAAAAAAAAAAAAAAGAAGCAGAATACACAGCGACGGATGTATTTATTCAGCTGAGGGGAAAAAAAAAAAAAAAAAAAAAAAAAAAACACTTTTTCCCTTCATCCTAACAAGGGTACAATTGTCACCTGTACAAACGATGACTCCTACACACTAGCCAAACCAAGCATGGCTTTATTTAGTCCAGTGGTCTTGTGCATACATGACATGTGGGTTAGGCTAAAGCCTCAGATGAAGTCCATCGTGCATAAGAGAACCAACTGTAAATAAGGAGTTAAAAATTCTTATAAAAAATTTAGATCTCACAAGCAGCCCCAGCCTTTTGACTATCCACAGACACAGGATAGTAGTCTCAAGAAATTGGCAGTTTCAAGTCATTTGCTCAATTGTCTTAGGAAAATTAATTTTGTGTAAAACAATCACAGCAGGATGAAACAAAAGAATTTCAACCACATTCCTTGCAACAACAATCTTTTTTAATTTTTGACCATAAGATTACCACACAATATGCATCTACACCCAGATGCACACATTTAAAGTGGTTCTAAAGTCTTAATGTTTTTCACCCTAATGCATTACGGTGAAAAATCTTTTTTGCCACAGCTCCCACCAGCCCTCCCTTTTTTTCCCCCAAGCCGACGACTGACCAGTAAGAAGCACTACCTTGTCAGGTGCAGCCAGTTCCAACACCTTGCGTGCAGAATTAATAGCCACTAAGAAAGCTACCTTCTGTGTCAAAGTGAGCAGAGGAATCTCACTAATATTTTCAAAAGATGGATTCTGAAGAACCAACAGCACCAAATTGAGGTCCCACGACGGAGGCAACCAAGAGCTCACAGGGGTGAGCCAGATTGCGGACCCCCTGAATAAAGGCTTGAACCAAGTTATTTGTGGCCAACGGGCTTTGGGGGGGGGGGGGGATTGTCAGGGCCGATATCTGGCCATTGATGGTGCCCAAGGCCAAAACACTAATCTACACCTCTTTGGAGAAACTCAAAGACACAGAGAAAGAACGGGGGGGGGGGGGGGGGGAATCCCCCAAGACTCACGCCAAGTAAAGCAAATCCTTCAGACGCTATGATAAATCTTCCTAGAAGTAGATTTTCTAGCTTTTAACAGCGTAGGAACCACCCATTCAGATATCCCTCTATCCTTTAGCACCTGGCTTTCAATAGCCAAGCCATTAAAGCCAGTGACTAAAGCAGGATGGAAGATCAGTCCTTGAGTTAACAGATCTTCTCTGAGAGGGAGTCTCCAAAGGATCAGCGACCAACCATACTAGGTCTGCGTACCAGGACCTGCGAGGCCAGTCTGGTGCCACTAGGAGAACCGGAATTTCTTCTGCCTCAATCCTTCGCAGAAGTCTCGGCAGAAGAGTCAGCTGAGGATAAGCGTACAGACGATAATTGCCCAAAAAGGAGCTACAAGAGCATCCGTGGTGTCGGCCAGAGGATCCCGAGACCTTGCTACAAACCACTGCCCCTTCCTGTTGAGATGAGAGGCCAACAGGTCCACATCGGGAGTTCCCCACCTGAGGCACAGTTGATGAAACACCTCCTGGTAGAGAGACAATTCTCCCTGATCCAACTTCTGCCGACTGAGGTAATCTGCCTGCCAATTTTCCACCCCTGGAGTATACACGGCAGAGATGGCTGGAAAAGTGATCTGCCCATCTTAGAATGCCGACTACTTTCCGGGGTCGCTAAGGCACTTTTGGTGCCCCCGTGATGATCGACGTATGCCACAGCCTCGGCATTGTCCGATTTAATCCTCACCAGGTGCCCCTGCAGACGATCCGTCCAATGGGTTAGGCAAAGCCTGATCACTCAAGTTCCCAGGATATTGATCGGCAGACTGGACTCCTCCAGTGTCCAAACCCCCTGAGCCGGATTCGTACCCAAGACACCTCCCCATCTGGAGAGGATGCCATCCATTGTGACCACTGTCCAGTACAGCGGGGGGGGGGGGGGGGGATTTTCCATGTGGAAGCACCAGAGAGCGTAGCAACCAGATGAGGGATCCCCTCGTACTCCGGCTCAACAGGATCAGATTATCTAGAGCCTGTGGATTCTTGCGCCATTTGACAAGGATCTCCTTCTGTAGAGACCTGGTATGGAACGGAGCAAACTGAATCACCTCAAAAAAGGTGGAGACCATCAGGCCCAGCACTTGCATGCAAGTCCTGAGGGATGATCACCGGTTTAACAGTAGCCGTGTCGCATCCTGCAACTTCTTGAGTTTCACCTCCGGAAGAAACACCCAGACTAATGCCCCATACACACATGCAGATTATCTGCAGACTTTTGTCTGCAGACTTACCTTTTCTATGTAGTGCAAGGGCCTGCCGGATTGCATACAAATTGAAAGTGTTTAGGTTTGACCTCATATTATATGGTTTTGGTAAGTCTGCAGACAAAAGTCTGCAGATAATCTGCACGTGTGTATGGGGCATTAGGTCATGTCCATGGTCAGGCCCAGATAATTCAGTTTTGTGGTCGGAACCAGAACAGATTTTTGGCAATTCAGTTTTCATCCGAACTCTTGCAAAGTTTGCACCGAAATGTCCAGATGGTCTTTCAGGGGGATTCGGAGACTCTGCTTGCAGGAGGAGATCTTCCAGGTACCCCAGCACTGCAATCCCCTTCTGCCTCATTAAAGCCAACCCTGGGGCCAACACTTTTGTAAACACCCGAGGAGCCGAGGCGAGACCAAAAAAGGTAATGCCACAAATTGATAGTGCTCCTCGCCCATGCCAAAGGAAAAGGAGACGCTGATGCCCGACATATATTGGGATATGAAGGTAAGCATCCTTGATATTGATAGAGACCAGGAAAACCCCGTAATGCCACCACGTGCAAACGGATTCCATTTGAAATTTCTGAACCCCTAAAAAAGCGGTTCAATGCCTTGAGATCCAGAACGGGACAGACCTTGCCTTTCTTCCTGTGAACAGTAAATAGGTTTGAATAAAACCCCTGAAAGCGTTCTGTTCTGGAACGACCCCCTGTGAGCAGATCCTGTACTGCCCCAAGAAGACCTTGGACAAATGCAGATTGGAAGGAAAGAACCTTGCTGTAGGCAAGGATCAAATCAACTAATGGACCCATTTGTCTTGAATCCAGGAGGTCCACAGATCCGGAAAGAAGCGAAGACGTCCCCCCACCCCAAGTACAGGTAAGGGCACCCCTTCAGGCAGAAAGGAGCAGGTCTGTGGTCCCAGGGCGGCCCGCTCTTGACACCCACTGCAGGGTTACGAGTGGATTTTGATCCCCGGTCCCTAGATCCTGAAGGACGAAAGGACCGCTTATGGGCTGAGAAGAAAGGACCACGCTTGCGACGAGTCTCTACTCCTGACAGCCTGTGGAAGCAGAGTACTCTTACCTCCTGTAAGACTCTTAATGATCTCCATGGAAGCTCCGAACAAGTGGTCTCCTACAAAAAGGAAATCAGTTAATACCTTCTCAAAAGCCTGGTCCGCAGACCAGTATTTCAGCCATATCATGCAGTGCAAAGTCACCACATCACAACACCCTGCAGGCTAAGGAGGCCGCATGCAGAGAGGCATCATAGATATACTGCAACCCCTGGACAAACTGTTCCACCAGGTCAGGAGGAGGTTGTCCACCTTTCAAATCCTGCCGCAGGAGCTTAGACCAGTTTTTCTCAACTCCGGTCCTCAGGGTTTGCAAGAAAACTGAAATACATCACAGGTGATCTCATTTGCTGCTCAGTGATTGCAGTATTCTAGTCTGCATCTCCCCAAGGTAATACTTAAAATCTGGCCTGTTAGTGTGCCCTGAGGACCGGAGTTGAGAAACACTGACTTAGCCCACTCCGGTAATGTCTGGGAAACCAAAGTTATGGCAAACACTGGCCGAAGAATGGAACCGGCCATGGTGGGAAAAAAAAAAAAAAAAAAAAAAAAAAAAAAAAAAAAAAAAAAAAAAAAAGGTATTGTACCAGATATTCAACTCTTTTGTTAAAGGGACCCTTTAAAGGACGGAGAGTCCACCACCAGAAGATGGGTGGCTTTATTTACCCTGGAAACCTGAGAGCCCACCACAGGTTTGCCTGTGCAGAACAAAGCAAGTTCACTCAATGGACCTACCTCCCCTCTGCATTTATGCACTTTTGTTTTCATACCCCGCTCTGTTTAATTTTAAGATAATATAACAGTGCTACTGCTTGGTGACTATTTTAGTGGTGGCACGTGAGGGCAGGGAGACAGTGCTCAACCCTGTGTAAACTCTGGGCTGGAATTTAAAATGGCATCTGTCAGCAGTGAATATAGTGGAGGGAGAGCAAAGGAAAGGTAAGTATAGTATTCGATCTACAGGGGCCTCTGTTTATTGTGACCATGTAGGTTTGCTGAGCTTGGAAAAGGGACTGATTCACTCTACAGAATAATCAGTCAAATGAAATCCTGGGCAGCCATGCAGACTAGCCAAGTGTGGCAAGCAATGACTGTTATGGCTTGCCAAAGACATAAAACTGTCATGAAAGGAATACAGGAGAAGGCTGCCATTGATTACTTGAACCTGAGAAATGCAATTTTCCAGGTTGCTATGTTGTTTCAATACTTGAGTCACTGAGCTAGGACATGTGTAGAGATCAGGATATGGAGCGTCAGGTCATCACTCAATGCCTGCAGCTTAATGCAGGGGTAGATAACATCACTCCAGTTGTTGTGGAACTACAGGTCCATCTTCTCTATTATTTTAGGGTCCTGGATGAGAGACTCATTCCCAGACCCTTTTAGGTGCGATTGTTGATAAGTCTAGCTAGGTCATCACTGACACATCCTTGAGGATTAATAGTTGATGTTCTATTAGAATATAATCAATCCTTGAATAAAACCCATATACCGAGGAATACCAAGTATAATCTCTCAGTTTTGAGTGTCTGACCCTCCACGCATCAATGAGCTGACATTTCCCCAGTAAGCTTTTAATTTAATTCTGCTATTGTAGTGGAAGACGAGAGCCCCGTCGATTAATTCATACGTGGGTCTAACCCCATAATAAAGTCTCGCCTCCCTTCTTTAAATATCTTCAATCTTTTCAAAATTTTCCTCAGAAATTTATTCGGCTCTCTATTGGGTGCATAGAGGTTTGCAAGAGTACACTCCGTATCGAATAGTGTTCCCTTAACAGAAACCTTCCCCCGGGATCTGCCAGCTGCTCCTTTAGCATAAATACGGTGCTTCTATCAAATCCAATTTAATCCCTGAGGCATGTGTGATATACGTTTCTTGTAAGCAGGCCACTCCTACCCCATAGTGGAGCAGTTCTCCAGTAACCTTATGCCTTTTAATTGGTGTATTTAGGCCCCTAACATTATATGATACTAGATTAACCAAAACCCTGGGCAGCCCCCAAAGCAACTAGCTAGCATGTCCTTTTCCAGAGAGAGGTTCTGTATAGAGAGGAGGGAAGATATGAAAAAAAGAAAAAACCCAACTATCCCCAATACCCTTCCCGAGAGGTAACCCCTCGGAGGGTTGGGCAAATGTCCAGATCTTGTTCCTTGTATGGACCTGGTGACCCACCTCCATGAGCCACCTTCCATCCATACCTTCCTATGGGGCAACCACTCTGGCAGTCTAACCCTACCCACTGGAGAAACAGTCTCCCAGCGAGGGAAGGAAGACAAGAAATAACCCCATGCCCCCCTCACCTTCCAACCCCCCCATTCCCCGCCCTGGTGTTCCTGCCAGTCCCTCTGCTTTCTGGGTAAAATCTGACAACACTAGGTGGGAGAGCTCACTGTGGTCAGTATTCCAGCTGTGCTAGGAATTCAGGCTGCTCTCCTCCAATGTTTAGCCTTTCACTGAGAAGCTCAGTGTGCTGCTGCTTCTCCTCCCTCCAGCTCTTATGCAGCTGAGAACAGAGGGAATGGGATTACTTACAAATAAAAGGTAAAAAATAAAAAAATGTTTGCCTTTCATTTCAATTTTAAACTGAATGGGCTGTCTTACAAGGTGAGCGTTTACAATCACTTTAATGTATTGATGCAATGACTGCCAGGAAAATAGCATGTACAAAAGGGGGTTCGAAGTGGAAGCCTTTATATTTTATGACAGTTTCCATTAAGATTCTGAGACATGAGATGACGGTTACAGCTTCTGGACATTTTAAAGGTGGACAAGACAAGATCTGAGGTCTAAGGAGCTAGCACACACGCTCAGTTGTGTTGGCAAAGATCTCCATAGCAGCAAACATGATGCTTTGAAGAGTCAAGCAGTCAAATTTGTTCAGTCAAGCCCAAGGGCAGACAAATCACACATGCACGCCAAACCACCATTCTCAGAGGTCTATAGGCATCATTATACAGAGGATAAGGCATGGGAGATTAGACAGCCATCTGCAGCCAAGTACCAATGGGACCCAGCATATTATCACCAGCTAGGCTGACATTTGGATGCAGAACGCATAGGATAAAAAGGGATGTAGTTATACCTCAGTCACAGAAGATTGCAAGCATGCTGAAAAATCTGTGATAGTTCAGGCAGTTAACTTCCACATTCCCTGACCATCCCAATTTGCAATCTAATCAGATGCAGTTTGCCAATATCTGGCCATATAGGGCTATCCTTATGTATAAAATGGTATAGCCAAATCAAAAAAGGGCCTATTTACACTATGTTTCTACCTGGCTAGAAAAGCAATAAAAATGTTCCCTTTAAATCCTACGGAACTCTTCACAGCAGTGCACTGCGTTTTAAAAGAGTGCTACATCTTTGGTGTGTTTTTCAAAACTGCACCAAAGACGCAGCTCCCCACTGAAATGAATAGAACATTAGTCAAAAGTGCACAGCATCAGAAAAAGGAAGGAACACTGCTCACAGACCCAGTGCATAAATGTGAATGAGTGCTGCTCCAGCCACGCCCTCTGACGTGTTTCCCCCGCACACCGGGGCTTGTTCACAACTGGGAGTGCCTGCTCCGTCCACTGCAACCGACAGGGAGCTCTTGGTTTCAGCATACAGTGGCACTGCAAGTTCTATCTGAAAAATGCTCTGCAATTGCATTTTTGAGTAACATGTCCATGTTTCACAGGTGCATGCCAACCAGAAAACGTCCCAGAAATGCATAAAAAACGCATGCGTTTTTAAAGTGTTTTTCTAACGGAGCAGTGTAAAAGCACCCAAGATGTAGGAGTCAATCAGTCCAATATAAAATAAGGGATCCCACAGCAGAAAAGGATCCGCTGTATTAATATATTGTTAATCTAGCTTTTGGTATTTGTCCAGTCCTGATAAACATAATAAGCAGCTAAGCAAAACATAATGTAAGATGTATTAGCTTTCTAAATGCAGTGTAAATCAAGGTTAGACAGGTAGACCTCCAAGTGACACCAACCACGTTTCGGCTGTTGAGTAACATGTCTTCCCCTCTAGTGACAGCACAGAATTGAAATGTACTGTTTGTAAGGTAGAATCAGTAGATATGTAATGCAAACATTCTGTCTGCTAGGATTTGTCCAGAATTAAACTTAAACCATAACTATTATACAACATAGTACATATGTATTATACAACATTATAATGTGCCACTACATCTCACACAGGCACTGCTCCCTTTCTGGTTATGAACGCCCTGCCAGTTGTAAAAAAAAAAAAAAAAAAAAAAAAAACACAAACCTCAGAGCAGCCCAGCCCAGATTGCGAAGCAATGAGAAGTCTGCTCAAAGGCCATTAAAAAAAATGACACGATTGTAATAACATATATACAATCATTCAGTCCAGAGCAATGACTGACAGCTTGGCAACACTAACTCCCACCCTGGGATTATATATGCCACCCCACGCAGCCCTGCTTAGCATGTAACTTGCATTTTATATGCGTGACTCTTCAATCATATCTCACTGACCTTCTGCCACACCCTCTAGTACTCCGACACCCTGAGAAGAGTCACCTAGCATTTGCATCCAGCCCAACATCAATACACCCCTTAGTAAATCCCTATCTCTTCAAGCCAACAGTAAGCATTTTACAGGTGCCTAGATAGGTAAAGCTTGTAGGATCTTCTTCACATGCTCCAAGGACAGACCAGCCAAGAGATAAAGACAAGTCAGGGGACATGATCTGGCACGCTTTCAAACCACTGGTGGGGGAATAAGAAGAATATCACCACGATAATCTTGTTGTTTTGCAAGACCGTGAAAATTCTCCTCTCAAGTGTTAGGAAATTTACAAATTCCAAAAAAAAAAAAAAGCCACACACACACACACACACAAGGTTGTGCAACACATTACAGGTGCCTCACCTTGTCCAGCTGACTCTGCAAAGTACAGCACACCCAACAAAACTTAATATGCATTTCTCCTCCATTAAAAAAAAAAAAAAAAAAAAAAAAAAAAAAGGCAAGACAAAATGATACTTTAATAGTAATGAGGAAATATAAGACTTTTTACCTAAAGTGACTTACAAATGTCTGTAAATTAATCTATTCATTTTTTGTTATCACAATCATCTGCCCATATAGTGCTTCTATAAATACAGAATGATTTTCATATGCATTTTTTATTTCCTGTCTTGTATTAATTTCTCAGTGCATTCTTCTTGTAAAACTGGAGAACACTACTCAAGTTCATAGTAACTTTATGCTAATACCATCTGAAAAAGAATGTGTCAAAATACATGTCTGTCACAGAAGTGTCCATTATTACGTAGTTTCTTAGATACAAAGTTGCAAAGTCTTGAGATTAATGTAAAGACTTTGCTACTGAGCTGATCTAACAGAACTCTTCCTGTCCAGCGTTCTCAGAGGAGGACTGAACACTGATAGCTTGTTTATAACAGCCAACCCTGCTTTGGTGGCTTATATTAAAATAAAAGCTGGAGTATAGGATATTGGACACACCATTTATGGGGAAGCACAGTGGCCTAATAGTACTTCTGCCTTGCAGCACTGGGGCCCTTGGTTTCAATCTCAGCCAGTACACTATCCACATGGAGTTTGTATGCTCTCTTTATGTTTGTGTGGGTTTTCTCCCAGACATGCTGGTAGCGGAATTCGCCCCTGGCATGTGTGCCATTTATTTATTTTTTTATGCAACGGCTTATAAAAAGTGTTAGCTGGGAGTTTGGCTTCAATTTGTTTAGTGTATCTAATTTTGCTATTACATCCAATGCTATTCCCCCCCCCCCCCCCCGACTGACAATTCTGCTGTCCAAATGTGCCCCTTTATCCAGAGTGGAGGCCCCTCTAAGGCTCTGTTCACACGGTCGTGGCCAAAAAAGTTGTGCAACTTACGGTGCGACTTAGACCAGGCGACCTCCTGGTGATTTGCTAGCCACTTGAGTATGACTTTGAACCAACTCTCAGAGAATGCCTGGGATATCTAATGACAGATCCTAATCACACCAATATAGATGAGGACCTGACTTGGAGGCATCTGCCAAAGTCTATGAGTGCAAGTCGGAAAGAAGTCACCTTGAAGTAGTACAGGAACCTTATCTAAAGTCAGAACAACCTCAGTAGTGCTAAGACAGCTCTCATTGACTAACATGGGATTTCACATCATGTGACCTGGGGACTCAAGGCAGATCCCAAATAGCGGCAGTGTGAATCGAGCTTAATGCCGAGGTGTTAATGGCAGGATCACCAGATGAAAGGGGGGGGGGGCAATGCCGCCACCACAATGATTGCTAAGCTGCAGTAACATCATTTGGGGTTTAATGCAGCTTTTAAAGGAGTCCTAAAAACCAGCTGTGAAATGCATCTTTATGGAAGCTCACCTGCTGGTTGGTAGGAAAAATATGTATGGAGATGGTAAAGGAAGGCGGTTGGGGACAAGGGGTCAGAAGTCTGTTTAGGAGATCCTCCTTGTGGATCAGAGAAAGTCTTCCAACCATATGAGCAATGGTGCCCCTGGGAGCTGGCCCCATAGCTGGAGTGGATATAACTAAACTGGGGAGTAATGGTGATCAGACCTGATAAGCAGGGAGTGTCCTTGGATACCATGCCAGGGTGTCATTGCCCCCAGTCAGGTGGGGGAGGCGGGGCGTGCACACACCACAGGGCTGGCTGTGTAGTGAATATAGAATACAATTATACATTTTGGGGGGGGGGGGGTAACTCACAGAAAGCAGCTGAGGCCATGACAGGCTGCTGATGGGAGTACATGGCTGTTCCTGGGAATGACAGGCTGCTGATGGGGTACATGGCTGTCCCTGGGGATGACAGGCTGCTGCTGGGGGTACATGGCTGTCCCTGGGGATGACAGGCTGCTGCTGCTGGGGGTACATGGCTGTCCCTGGGGATGACAGGCTGCTGCTGCTGGGGGTACATGGCTGTCCCTGGGGATGACAGGCTGCTGCTGCTGGGGGTACATGGCTGTCCCTGGGGATGACAGGCTGCTGCTGCTGGGGGTACATGGCTGTCCCTGGGGATGACAGGCTGCTGCTGCTGGGGGTACATGGCTGTCCCTGGGGATGACAGGCTGCTGCTGCTGGGGGTACATGGCTGTCCCTGGGGATGACAGGCTGCTGCTGCTGGGGGTACATGGCTGTCCCTGGGGATGACAGGCTGCTGCTGCTGGGGGTACATGGCTGTCCCTGGGGATGGCAGGCTGCTGCTGCTGGGGGTACATGGCTGTCCCTGGGGATGACAGGCTGCTGCTGCTGGGGGTACATGGCTGTCCCTGGGGATGGCAGGCTGCTGCTGCTGGGGGTACATGGCTGTCCCTGGGGATGGCAGGCTGCTGCTGCTGGGGGTACATGGCTGTCCCTGGGGATGACAGGCTGCTGCTGCTGGGGGTACATGGCTGTCCCTGGGGATGGCAGGCTGCTGCTGCTGGGGGTACATGGCTGTCCCTGGGGATGGCAGGCTGCTTCTGGGGGTACATGGCTGTCCCTTGGGATGGCAGGCTGCTTCTGGGGGTACATGGCTGTCCCTTGGGATGACAGGCTGCTTCTGGGGGTACATGGCTGTCCCTGGGGATGACAGGCTGCTTCTGGGGGTACATGGCTGTCCCTTGGGATGACAGGCTGCTGCTGCTGGGGGTACATGGCTGTTCCTGGGGATGACAGGCTGCTGCTGGGGGTACATGGCTGTTCCTGGGGATGACAGGCTGCTGCTGGGGGTACATGGCTGTTCCTGGGGATGACAGGCTGCTGCTGGGGGTACATGGCTGTCCCTGGGGATGGCAGGCTGCTGCTGCTGGGGGTACATGGCTGTCCCTGGGGATGACAGGCTGCTGCTGCTGGGGGTACATGGCTGTCCCTGGGGATGGCAGGCTGCTGCTGCTGGGGGTACATGGCTGTCCCTGGGGATGGCAGGCTGCTGCTGCTGGGGGTACATGGCTGTCCCTGGGGATGACAGGCTGCTGCTGCTGGGGGTACATGGCTGTCCCTGGGGATGGCAGGCTGCTGCTGCTGGGGGTACATGGCTGTCCCTGGGGATGGCAGGCTGCTTCTGGGGGTACATGGCTGTCCCTTGGGATGGCAGGCTGCTTCTGGGGGTACATGGCTGTCCCTTGGGATGACAGGCTGCTTCTGGGGGTACATGGCTGTCCCTGGGGATGACAGGCTGCTTCTGGGGGTACATGGCTGTCCCTTGGGATGACAGGCTGCTGCTGCTGGGGGTACATGGCTGTTCCTGGGGATGACAGGCTGCTGCTGGGGGTACATGGCTGTTCCTGGGGATGACAGGCTGCTGCTGGGGGTACATGGCTGTCCCGGGGGGTACATGGCTGTTCCTGGGGATGGCAGGCTGCTGCTGCTGGGGGTACAGGGTTATAGGAGAGGCTGTACTGTTATACACACACACTATATATATATATATATATATATATATATATATATATATATATATATACACACATACATACATAAACGGGGGTGGGGGTAAAGCAGACAGGGAAACTGATTCCCAGCACCTGGAGCCCAAAGTCCCAAAGTGCACAGACTGGCTGAGCACTCCTGTGGCCAATCAGGTCGCATCATTTAAAACGAGGCCAGGTGTGCGGTTGCCATGGGCAACAGCTCCAGTTCCCATGAACCAATCCTGTCAGACAGGGTGCGCTCACCTTGCGCTGCTGCTTCTCCCAGGCCGGGTCGAGTAGCAGGTCCCGGTCCCAGTCGTCCTCCTGCTCCATGTACTTCCCTTCCTGATTTATGTAGGAGTGCGACCCGCCGCCGGTCGTGTGATAGTCCACCATGGCGGCCCGGAGAGTTTAGCTATCGGGGGGAGTTGCGGCGACTAGTAACAGCAAGGTGAGGGTTCTCTCTCTCGTGTGGAAGCAGCGGGTTCCTCTCCTCTCCTGGGATCGGCGCCGAGTGCGCATGCGCGCTTCACGTCCGCCGCCACCACAGCGTCTACTCGCTCGCCTCAACAGCGCCAGCCAATAGGAAAGCCGAGAAGGCCGACAGCGACCAGCCCAGCTAGCCAGCTGCCCAATTGGAAGAAGAGAAGAGAGTTTGCCGCTCCTAAATCCGCCTTTTGGTCTGTCTGAGCTGAGCGGCAATTCACAGAATGTGAGAGGAGGGGCGGGAGACGCCCTCTGGCGTCATTGTCACACCCGTGTCATCCGCCCCGAGAGCAGGCTGTTCCCGCCCTTTAGCCCTCCTGACTTCTGCTATGTTCACCGGTGTGTCCGCTCTGTATTCTCCCCACCGGGACCCCATAACACCGGCACCATGCCACCCCTCCACAGATATCTCTCCTTTATTACAGCGACACAGCGGAACATTACTGACTCTCCATTCCACCCAGAACCCCCCTTCCCTTCCAATGAGACCCCAACAGTCCACCTACCCCCCCCACTAACTACTCAGGTCAGCAATCCCCACAACCAGGACCCCCGAACACACAGCTCCCAACTGTCCCTGATCTCCAGGGACTGTGCCTGACTTGGAACAAAGTCCCTCTGTCCCTCTCCTCCTCATTTCTCCCTCATTTTGGTCTGATCTATATAGTTGTAGATAAAATGCACTTTTTATCTTTAAAAAAAGTGTTTCCCAGTGCTAAACCTTTCATCCAATTTATAAATTGCTGCATTTGTAAATTCCAAAAGCCAATATAAAGGAATAATAGTGGTAAAAAATACGTACTTGTGGGTTTAACTAATCATTATTTTGTATAATTTTCCTTTGAAGTGGCCTATGCCTACATACTTTTACGAATAAGTCTCCCTCGTTCCCATCTCAAAAAGTTGGGATTCTACCACCGAGACCCCAGAACTATATACCTGTCCTGCCACCGAGACCCCAGAACTATATACCTGTCCTGCCACCGAGACCCCAGAACTATGCACCTGTCCTGCCACCGAAACCCCAGAACTATACACCTGTCCTGCCCTCGAGACCCCAGAACTATGCACCTGTCCTGCCACCGAAACCCCAGAACTATACACCTGTCCTGCCACCGAAACCCCAGAACTATACACCTGTCCTGCCCTCGAGACCCCAGAACTATACACCTGTCCTGCCCTCGAGACCCCAGAACTATACACCTGTCCTGCCCTCGAGACCCCAGAACTATACACCTGTCCTGCCCTCGAGACCCCAGAACTATACACCTGTCCTGCCCTCGAGACCCGAGAACTATATACCTGTCCTGCCCTCGAGACCACAGAACTATACACCTGTCCTGCCACCGAGACCCCAGAACTATACACCTGTCCTGCCACGAGACCCCAGAACTATATACCTGTTCTGCCACCGAGACCCCAGAACTATATACCTGTCCTGCCACCGAGACCCCAGAACTATATACCTGTCCTGCCCTCGAGACCCCAGAACTATACACCTGTCCTGCCACCGAGACCCCAGAACTATATACCTGTCCTGCCCTTGAGACCCCAGAACTATATACCTGTCCTGCCCTCGAGACCCCAGAACTATATACCTGTCCTGCCCTCGAGACCCCAGAACTATACACCTGTCCTGCCACCGAGACCCCAGAACTATATACCTGTTCTGCCCTCGAGACCCCAGAACTATATACCTGTCCTGCCCTCGAGACCCCAGAACTATATACCTGTCCTGCCCTCGAGACCCCAGAACTATACACCTGTCCTGCCACGAGACCCCAGAACTATACACCTGTCCTACCACCGAGACCCCAGAACTATACACCTGTCCTGCCACCGAGACCCCAGAACTATATACCTGTCCTGCCCTAGAGACCCCAGAACTATATACCTGTCCTGCCCTCGAGACCCCAGAACTATACACCTGTCCTGCCACCGAGACCCCAGAACTATACACCTGTCCTACCACCGAGACCCCAGAACTATACACCTGTCCTGCCACCGAGACCCCAGAACTATATACCTGTCCTGCCCTAGAGACCCCAGAACTATATACCTGTCCTGCCCTCGAGACCCCAGAACTATACACCTGTCCTGCCACCGAGACCCCAGAACTATACACCTGTCCTACCACCGAGACCCCAGAACTATACACCTGTCCTGCCACTGAGACCCCAGAACTATATACCTGTCCTGCCCTCGAGACCCCAGAACTATACACCTGTCCTGCCACCGAGACCCCAGAACTATATACCTGTCCTGCCCTCGAGACCCCAGAACTATATACCTGTCCTGCCCTCGAGACCCCAGAACTATATACCTGTCCTGCCCTCGAGACCCCAGAACTATACACCTGTCCTGCCACCGAGACCCCAGAACTATACACCTGTCCTGCCACCGAGACCCCAGAACTATATACCTGTTCTGCCACCGAGACCCCAGAACTATATACCTGTCCTGCCACCGAGACCCCAGAACTATATACCTGTCCTGCCCTCGAGACCCCAGAACTATACACCTGTCCTACCACCGAGACCCCAGAACTATACACCTGTCCTGCCACCGAGACCCCAGAACTATATACATGTCCTGCCCTAGAGACCCCAGAACTATATACCTGTCCTGCCCTCGAGACCCCAGAACTATACACCTGTCCTGCCACCGAGACCCCAGAACTATACACCTGTCCTACCACCGAGACCCCAGAACTATACACCTGTCCTGCCACTGAGACCCCAGAACTATATACCTGTCCTGCCCTCGAGACCCCAGAACTATACACCTGTCCTGCCACCGAGACCCCAGAACTATATACCTGTCCTACCACCAAGACCCCAGAACTATGCACCTGTCCTACCACCAAGACCCCAGAACTATACACCTGTCCTACCACCAAGACCCCAGAACTATACACCTGTCCTACCACCGAAACCCCAGAACTATGCACCTGTCCTACCACCGAGACCCCAGAACTATGCACCTGTCCTGCCACCGAGACCCCAGAACTATGCACCTGTCCTGCCACCGAGACCCCAGAACTATATACCTGTCCTACCACCAAGACCCCAGAACTATATACCTGTCCTACCACCGAGACCCCAGAACTATGCACCTGGCCTACCACCGAGACCCCAGAATTATACACCTGTCCTACCACCGAGACCCCAGAACTATATACCTGTCCTACCACCGAGACCCCAGAATTATACACCTGTCCTACCACCGAGACCCAAGAATTATACACCTGTCCTGCCACCGAGACCCCAGAATTATACACCTGTCCTACCACGAGACCCCAGAATTATACACCTGTCCTACCACCGAGACCCCAGAACTATACACCTGTCCTGCCACCGAGACCCCAGAACTATGCACCTGTCCTACCACGAGACCCCAGAACTATGCATCTCTCCTACCACCGAGACCCCAGAACTATATACCTGTCCTACCACCGAGACCCCAAAACTATACACCTGTCCTGCCACCGAAATCCCGAAACTATACACCTGTCCTGCCACCGAGATCCCAAAACTATACACCTGTCCTGCCACCGAGACCCCAGAACTTTACACCTGTCCTGCCACCGAGACCCCAGAACTATACACCTGTCCTACCACCGAGACCCCAGAACTATATACCTGTCCTGCCACCGAAACCCCAGAACTATACACCTGTCCTGCCACCGAGACCCCAGAACTATACACCTGTCCTACCACCAAGACCCCAGAACTATGCACCTGTCCTGCCACCGAGACCCCAGAACTATGCACCTGTCCTGCCACCGAGACCCCAGAACTATACACCTGTCCTACCACCGAAACCCAAGAACTATGCACCTGTCCTACCACCGAGACCCCAGAACTATGCACCTGTCCTGCCACCGAGACCCCAGAACTATGCACCTGTCCTGCCACCGAGACCCCAGAACTATATACCTGTCCTACCACCGAAACCCCAGAATTATACACCTGTCCTACCACCGAGACCCCAGAACTATGCACCTGGCCTACCACCGAGACCCCAGAATTATACACCTGTCCTACCACCGAGACCCCAGAACTATATACCTGTCCTACCACCGAGACCCCAGAATTATACACCTGTCCTACCACCGAGACCCCAGAATTATACACCTGTCCTGCCACCGAGACCCCAGAATTATACACCTGTCCTACCACCGAGACCCCAGAACTATACACCTGTCCTGCCACTGAGACCCCAGAACTATGCACCTGTCCTACCACCGAGACCCCAGAACTATGCATTTCTCCTACCACCGAGACCCCAGAACTATATACCTGTCCTACCACCGAGACCCCAGAACTATGCACCTGTCCTACCACCGAGACCCCAGAACTATACACCTGTCCTGCCACCGAGACCCCAGAACTATACACCTATCCTGCCACCGAGACCCCAGAACTATACACCTGTCCTGCCACCCAGACCCCAGAATTATGCACCTGTCCTACCACAGAGACCCCAGAACTATGCACCTGTCCTGCTACCGAGACCCCAGAACTATGCACCTGTCCTACCACCGAGACACCAGAACTATAAACCTGTCCTGCCACGAGACCCCAGAACCATAAACCTGTCCTGCCACAGAGACCCCAAAACTACACACCTGTCCTACCACAGAGACCCCAGAACTATGCACCTGTCCTACCACCAAGTCCCAAGAACTATGCACCTGTCCTACCACCAAGACCCCAGAACTATGCACCTGTACTACCACCAAGACCCCAGAACTATACACCTGTCCAGCCACAGAGACCCCAGAACTATACACCTTTCCAGCCACAGAGACCCCAGAACTATACACCTGTCCTACCACCGAGACCCCAGAACTATACACCTGTCCTGCCACGAAGACCCCAGAACTATACACCTGTCCTGCCACCCAAACCCCAGAACTATGCAGCTGTCCTACCACGAAGACCCTAGAACTATACACCTGTCCTGCCATCGAGACCCCAGAACTATACACCTGTCCTACCATAGAGACCCCAGAACTATACACCTGTCCTGCCACGAGATCCCAGAACTGTACACCTGTCCTGCCACGAGACCCCAGAAATATGCACCAGTCCTACCACTAAGACCCCAGAACTATACACCTGTGCTGCCACAGAGACCCTAGAACAATGCACCTGTCCTACCACTGAGACCCGAGAACTATACACCTGTCCTGCCACCGAGTCCCCAGAACTATATACACCTGTCCTGCCACTGAGCCCCAGAACTATACACCTGTCCTGCCACCAAGACCCTAGAACTATACACCTGTCCTGCCACAAAGACCCCAGAACTATACACCTGTCTTGCTACCCAGACCCTAGAACTATACACCTGTCCTGCCTCCGAGACCACAGAACTATACACCTGTCCTGCCACTGACACCCCAGAACTATTCACCTGTCCTGCCACTGAGACCCAAAACACTTCGCCTATCTCCCATCGAGATCCCAAACACTTCCCCTATCCTTCCCTGAAACCTAGAACACTTCTCGTATCCCCCACCGAGACCCAGAACACTTCCCCTATTCCCCACCAAGACCCAGAACACTTTCCTTATCCCCCACTAAGACCCAGAAGACTTCCCCTATCCCCACTGAGACACAGAACACTTCCACTTTACCCCACTGAGATCCAGAACACTTCCCCTATCCCTCCCTGAGACCTTGAAAAATTCCCCTATCCCCCACGAGACCTAGAAAAATTCCTCTATCCCCCTCTGAGACCCAGAACACTTCCCCTATCCCCCACCAAGATTCAGAACACTTCCCCTATCCCCCACCAAGATTCAGAACACTTCCCCTATCCCCCACCGAGATCCAGAACACTTCCTCTTTCCCTCCCTGAGACCTAGAACACTTCCCCTATCTCTCCCTGAGTCCTAGAACACCTCCCCTATCCCCCACCGAGACCCAAAACACTTCCCCTATCCCCCACTGAGACCCAGAACACTTCCTCTGTGTCCCACGAGACCCTGAACACTTCCCAATCCCCCAATGAGACCCCAGAACCCTTTCCCTATCCCCCACTGAGACCCAGAACACTTCCCCTATCTCCCACCGAGGTCCAGAACACTTCCCCTATCCCTCCCTGAAACCTAGAACACTTCCCCTATCCTCCACTGAGACCCAGAACACCTCCCCTATCCCCCACTGAGACCAAGAACACTTCCCCTTTTCCCCAACGAGACCCAGAACACTTCCCCTATCCCCCACTGAGACACAGAACACTTCCCCTATCCCCCACCAGGACCCAGAACACTTCCCCTTTCCTTCCCTAAAACCCAGAACACTTCCCCTATCCCCCACTGAGACCCAGAACACTTCCCCTATCCCCCACTGAGACCCAGAACACCTCCCCTATCTCCCACGAGATCCAGAACACTTCCCCTATCCCTCCCTGAAACCTAGAACACTTCCCTTATCCCCCACCGAAACCCAGAACACTTCCCCTATCCCCCACTGAGACCCATAACACTTCCCCATTCAACACCAAGAACCAGAATACTTCCCCTATCCCCAACTGAGACCCAGAACACTTCCCCTATCGACCACTGAGATCCAAAACACTTCCCCTATCCCTCCCTGAGACCTAGAACAATTCCCCTATCCCCTACTGATACCCAGAACACTTCCACTATCTTTCCCCCGAGATCCAGAACATTTCCCCTATCCCTCCCTGAAACCTAGATTACTTTCCCTATCCCCCACTGAGACCCAGAACACTTCCCCTGTCCCCACTAAGACCCAGAACAGTTCCCCTTTCCCCACCGAGACCCATAACACTTCCCCATTCAACACCTAGAACCAGAATACTTCCCCTATCCCCCACTGAGACCCAGATCACTTCCCCTATAGACCACTGAGATCCAAAACACTTCCCCTATCCCTCCCTGAGACCTAGAACAATTCCCCTATCCCCTCCTAATACCCAGAACACGTCCACTATCTTCCACCGAGATCCAGAACATTTCCCCTATCCCTCCCTGAAACCTAGATTACTTCCCCTATCCCCCACTGAGACCCAGAATACTTCCCCTATCCCCACGAGATCCAGGACAGTTCCCTATCCCTCCCTGAGACCTAGAACATTTATCCTATCCCTCCCTGAGACCTAGAACACTTCCCCTATCCCAACCGAGACCGAGAACACTTCCCCTATCCCCCACCGAGACCAACAACACTTTCCTTATCCCCCAAAGAGAGCCAGGACACTTCCCCTATCCCTCACTGAGACCCTAGTACCGCTCCCCTATCCCCCAACCAGACCCCAGAACAGTTCTCTTATCCCCCCACCAAGCCCCAGAACAGTTCCCTTATCCCCCAAGAGACCCCAGAACAGTTCCCCTATTCCCCACCAAGACCCTATAACAGCTCTATTACCCCGCACAAGACCCCAGAACAGTTCCCCTTTCCCCCATGAGACCCCAGAACAAATCGCTTTTCTCCCATGAGACCCCAGAACAGTTCCTCTATCCTCCACAAGACACCCAAAACAGTTCCCCTATATCCCACAAGACCCAAGAACAGTTCCTCTATCCCCCCACTGAGACCCTAAAACAGTTCCACTATCCCCAGGAGACCCCAAAACAGTTTCCCTATCGCCCGGCAACACCCCAGAACAGTTCTGCTATCCCCAACCAACATCCCAGAACAGTTCCTCAATTCCCCCCAACACCCCAGAACAGTTCCCCTATCCCCCACAAGATCCCAGATCAGCTTCCCTATCTCCAACCAAGACCCTAGAACAGTTCCCCATTTCCACCGAGACCCCAGAACAGTTCTTCTATCCCACCGAGACCCCAGAACAGTTCCACTATCCCCCATGAGACCCCAGAAAAGTTCCCCTATCCCCCACAAGACCCCAGAACAGCTCCCCTGTCCTCCACGAGATGCCAGAACATTTCCCCTATCCGCCACAAGACCTCAGAACTGCTCCCTTGTCCCCCACGAGACCCCAGAACAGCTCCCCTATCCCCCAACCAGACCCCAGAACAGTTGTCTCATCCCCCCATGAAGCCCCAGAACAGTTTCCTTATTTCCCACGAGACCCCATAACAGTTCCCCTATTCCCCACCGAGATCCCAGAACAGCTCCTTTACCCCCATGAGACTCCAGAACAGTTCCCCTTTCCCCCACGAGACCCCAGAACAGTTCCTCTGTCCTCCATGAGACCCCAGAACAGTTCCCCTATTCCCCACTGAGACCTGAGAACAGCCCCCTATCCATCACAAGACCCCAGAACAGTCCCTTTTTCCCCCATGAGACCCCAGAATAGTTCCTCTATCCCCCACAAGACTCCAGAACAGCTCCCCTATCCCCCAAGAGACCCCAGAACAGTTCCCCTTTTCTCCACGAGACCCTAGAACAGCTCCCCTGTCCCCCCACTAGGCCACAGAACAGTTCCCCTATCTCCCACCGAGACCCCAGAACAGATCCCCTATCCCCCAAAAAAACCCAGAACAGTTCCTCTATTCCCCACCGAGACCCCGGAACAGCTCTCCTATCCCCCACGAGACCCCAGAACAGTTCCTCTATCCCTCACGAAACCCCAGAACAGTTCACCTATCCTCCACCAAGACCCCAGAACAGCTCCCCTATCTGCCACGAGACCACAAAACAGCCCCCCTATCCCCATGAGACACAACAACGGTTCCCCTATTCCCCATGAGACCCCAGAACAGTTCCCTTATCCCCCCCTTGACCCCAGAACAATTCCCCTATCCCCCACGAAACCCCAGAACAGTTCCTCTATCCCCCATGAGACACCGAACAGTTCCCCTATCCCCCACAAGACCCCAGTACAGCTCCCCTATCCCCCACAAGGCCCCAGAACAGTTCCCCTATCCAACGCTGTATCTTGGGCTAGGCCAACAAGGCCCTGGCCTAGGACGGCACTTTGAAGGGGGGCAACAAAAAAAAGGCGCCCCCCCCCCGCATGAAAAAACAGCCTCCTCCCAGCTCCTGCACGAAAAGAGTCCCCACCGCTTGCGCAACACTTTTAGTGCAGCGCCAGTCTCATGGGCCGGACAGGGTGGCAGAGCCTAGGAGACAATTCAGTCTGGCGCCCCCATAAAGCGGCCGCACTGCTGCCAGTATGATAATACTGGCCGGCGGCCAATGACTGGCCTGACGTTTGGACAGACCGGCGGCCACACTTAATACAACTGGCGACCGGCAATACTAGTAAGTGTGGCACTGGTAGCAGGTCTTAGCAGCCTAATGCTCCGCCTACCCTCCTCTGCGGCATACCAGGTTTTTGTAGTCTTCTGGATTAGAAGTAAAGCTGGAACATAAACTTTTTTTTCTCATGGTTTTTGCAACCTGCTGATTTGTCTTAGGTTTTTCTCTATAGGAACATCTTAATGCCAGTTAAGCCTGTTTTATTTATTAAAATGTTTTGTAATTAAACATTTACAGGTAAAAGATCTTTCAGTCTGTGTGTTGACATATTTTGGGGTCATTTTTGGCCTGATTGAGTTCTAATGCTTTGAGTATTAAACTGGTTTGTGAATGTCACATGACCACCTTCAAATGGAACTGTAGTTGGACAGGTCCCCATCCCGAGTGTGTATTCTGGGATAAGTGGCACTGACAGCTAAGAGTGGTACCTGTGTTGTCAGATCAGCATTGTATGTCCAATAATCCATAAATATGGATTCAGCCCAACCCTATCTTCTGTCCCAATGTGATGTCATTTAGGGGTATTTTAGCAGGTAAGGCTACATGTACACGGGACGTTTTAAAAAGTCCTTTTAAACGCTGTAATTTAACAGCTATGGATTAACAGCTAAAGGATGTTTAAAACGTCCGTTGTGTCGCGTTTGCAGCCGCATTTAGCGGGCGTTTGCACTCAGATCCGTTTTTAGAAGTCAAAAAACCATTCCCCTTTAAACCGGAAAAACGCAATCGCTAAACGCATTCGGTCGCGTTCAGTCGCATTTTGCGTTTGAAACGCCGGTAAACACACGTTCTGAACATCCTGAACGCAAATAATTGCTTTCCAAAAAACGACACTGAACTCAACTGCCTCTAAATGACTGTAAACGACTCAGTGTACGAGGACAGATAAGATAACATAGAGGAGGGTTCAGGGGCTTCTGAAAAAGAAGCCCAACTGCTCCTAAACGTCCGTTTACAAGTAGCAGTGTACATGAGGCCTTAATATGAGCACTTCCACCACTGGAAGTGCTTTTGTTATCATTAAGCACTGGCATTTGTTCTGACATCAGTTTGAGATGTTTCAGTAAACATTCAGAATTCATTGACAGGTGCACTTGACCTCCTTCTGACCTGAATTTACCTGTGCTTAATGCAGATTTTGCATTCCAATAGACTTGCATAGGTATGGAAAACCTACAAAAGCCCCTCAACACAGCTTAGGGTCCATTCACACCAGCCGCTGCGTTGGTGAAGACTAAAAAGGAAGGTGTGTTATTTGCAGATGACAGGGGGGGTCTTAAACAGGAAGGGGTGTGGTCTTTGCAGGAAGGGGTGCGTCATATTTAAATTAGGGGGTGCACGAGTTTAGTCAGGCCTAGGGCAGCACAAAACCTAAATACACCACTGGCCACCGCGCTACAGCTCAGTTTAAGGGTCTTGGCAATCTTCTTATAGCCTTAGCCATCTTTATGTAGAGCAACAATTCTTTTTTTCAGATCCTCAGAGAGTTCTTTGCCATGAGGTGCCATGTTGAATTTCCAGTGACCAGTATGAGAGAGTGAGAGCGATAACACCAAATTTAAAACCCCTGCCACCCATTCGCACCTGATACCTTGTAACACTAACAACTCGACACCGCCGGGGAGAAATAGCTAATTGGGCCCAATGTGGACATTTTCACTTAGGGGTGTACTCACCTTTGTGGCCAGCGGTTTAGACATTAATGGCTGTGTGTTGAGTTATTTTGAGGGGACAGCAAATTTACACTGTTATACAAGCTGTACACTCACTACTTTACATTGTAGCAAAGTGTCATTTCTTCAGTGTTGTCACATGAAAACATATAACAAAATATTTACAAAAATGTGAGGGGTGTACTCACTTTTGTGAGATACTGTATATAAACAGTCGCTCTGGTCAACTGATCCTTTGCAAAATGGGGGGGGGGGGGTGAAGCACACTGTAAACTCCTCCAGCACTAGTTTATGGAGGGGCAAACAAATAAAGATCACACAAAATTTTAAAACCTGTCCGACCACTAATTACCTCAATGGTCCTCAGCCAGATTTGAGGGCAATTATGTCTGTGAATACCTTAAAGGAGTTGTAAAGGCAGAAGGTTTTTTAGCTTAAGGCATTCTATGCCTTAAGATAAAAAGCCTTCTGTGTGTAGCAGCCTCCCTCAGCCCCTCTAATACTTACCTGAGCCCCATCTCTTTCCAGCGATGTCCACAAGTCCCTCGGCCATCCTAGGACTCTTCCTCCTGAGTGGCTGAGACACAGCAGTGGCGCCATTGGCTCCCCTGGCTGTCAATCAAAGCCAGCCAATCAGTAAAGAGAGGAGGTGGGGCCAAACAGCAGCTCCGTGTCTGAATGGACACACAGAGCTGCAGCTCCGCTCAAGTGCCCCCATAGCAAGCTGCTTGCTGTGGGACACTCAATAGAAGGGAGGGGCCAGGAGCAACAAATGGGCCCGTAGAAGAAGAGGATCCGGGCTGCCCTGTGCAAAATCAACTGCACAGAGCAGGTAAGTATAACATGTTTGTTATTTAAAAAAAAAAAAAGTTGACACTTTACAATCACTTTAAGGCCACATTCATACCAGAATGCAGTGGGTTCCTTTGCGATTCCTAGTGTAAACCAACCCTTAGACAGACAGTCTTCAGAATATATCAGAGAACCACTGAATTGTGATGAACATAGATTTCCTAATTTTTCCTATCTTACTGTTTGAAAATGCTCTGCCAAACACCATCTTTGAACCTATCTGGTCTTTTATGATTAGGGGGCATTAGGTAGACATGTAATCTCTACCCAACAAAGGCAGACATGCGCTGGCTGAACATTCTTGAGGCACGTTTATAAGACTTCTTGTTATATGAAAGATAAAATGGCTAAAACTTAAAGTGGTTGTAAAGCCTTTTTTTATATATATAAAAATAACAAACATCCCTATACTTACCTGCTCTGTGGAATGGTTTTGCGCAGAGCAGCCCCAATCCTCTTTTTCTGGTGTCCTCCAGCAGCACTCCAGACCCTTAAGCTCCATGTTCACGGGACGTTAGAAAAAACATCCTGCAAAGCTATTTCTGACGCCGGGAAAAAGCAGCTGATAAACGTGCTTTCAGTAGCTTTTTCCATTTGCGTTATTGCACGTTTGGCCACGTTGCTTTTAGCAGCGTTTTTCTGCCTCCATTCAAAATCAATGGTTCCCTATGGGAGCCTATTGATTTGAATGGAAGTCGCACCGCAAGTCGGATCCGACTTGCGGCGCGACCTGCACTGTGAGAATCTTGAGGGGGAACTCCACGCCAAAAATGGGAAAAAAAACTGCGTGGGGGTCCCCCCCAGGTTCCAAACCAGGCCCTTCGGGTCCGGTATGGAATTTGAGGGTAGCCCCACACCGAAAAAACGGTGTGGGGTCCCCCCCAAAATCCATACCAGACCCTTATCCGAGCATGCAGCCCGGCAGGTCAGGAAAGGGGAGGGGACGAGCGAGCGGCCCCACCCCCCCTGGACCACACCAGGCCACATGCCCTCAACATGGGGGGGTGTTGGTGCTTTGGGGCAGGGGGAGCTCTGCACCCCTCACCTCAAAGCACCTTGCCCCCATGTTGATGAGGACAAGGGCCTCATCCCCACAACCCCGGCCGGTGGTTGTGGGGGTCTGCGGGCAGGGGGCTCATCGCAATCTGGAAGCCCCCTTTAAAAAGGGGGCCCCCCAGATCCCGGACCCCCTCCCTATGTGAATGGGTATGGGGTACACTGTACCCCTACTCATTCACCACATAAAAGGCAGTGTATGGAAATAACGACAGGAGACGTTTTGGAAAATTTATTAAAAATCTTCATCCGGCTCTTCTTGTCTTCTGCTCTTTTGCTGTCCGCTCTACTTGTGTTCTCCTCTCCGGGGTCTTCTGCTCTTTTGCTGTCCGCTCTTCTTGTCTTCTCCTCTCCGGTCTTCTGCTCTTTTGCTGTCCGCTCTACTTGTGTTCTCCTCTCCGGGGTCTTCTGCTCTTTTGCTGTCCGCTCTTCTTGTGTTCTCCTCTCCGGGGTCTTCTGCTCTTTTGCTGTCCGCTCTTCTTGTGTTCTCCTCTCCGGTCTTCTGCTCTTTTGCTGTCGGCTCTTCTTCTTCCTCCGGTCCTCCTCCTCCGACGTCTCCGGTGATTATGCCAGTCTCCAGTCTCTGCAGCTTATTATATAGCCATTAGGGGCGTGGCCCCTGATGACGTCATCGGAAGGCACCGCCCCCTCATGTCACAGATGACGTCAAAATTTAAAATCAACATTTTTCATAATTTTAGGCCAATTTGTATTCTGCCACATATTTTTGGTAAAAAAATTCCAATAAGTGTAAATTGATTAGTTTTCCCAAAAGTTATCGCGTCTACAAACTAGGGGAATGATTTATGACATTTTTTTATTTTTTACTAGTAATGACGGCAATCAGTGATTTTTAGCAGGACTATGACATTGCGGCGGACAGATCGAACAGCTAACTGACATTTTTGACACTTATGGGGGGACCAGTGACATTACCGCAGTAATCAGTGCAGTATGCCCTGTTACTGTACTAATGACACTGGTAGGAAAGGGGTTAACACCCGGGCGATCAAAGAGTTAAATGTGTCCCTAGGGGGTGCTTTTTTAACTGTGTGGGGGATGGGCTTATGGAATGAACACATAGACCTTTGTTCCTAAATAGGTTTAACACAGGAGCCCTGTGTTCATTGCTGACAGAACAGCGCTCTGCCGTGTGTACAACGTTGTTTCACGGGAACGAGCCGACCTGCCGCCGTATATGTACGGCGGCTGGTCGGCAAGTGGTTAACCACTTGACCTCCAGAGAATTTACCCCCTTCATGACCAGGCCATTTTTTGCGATACGGCACTGTGTTACTTTAACTGACAATTGCGTGGTCGTGCGACGCTGTACCCAAATAAAATTGGTGTCCTTTTTTCCCCACAAAAATAATCACAGTGGGAGTGGGTCACTGGCAGCATGCATACGTTCCCTAGACCCGGAAGTGCAGGATCATGTACTAGGTACATGATCCTGCGCAGCAGAGCCACTATGCTGCTGTGTATGTAGGTTATATGGTCGGCAAGTGGCTAAACGAAAAATCGTATATGATCTGTTATCGTATGAGAAAAATTTTCGTGTTTGTCCCTTCAGATAATTTTGGACAAACCGTCATGATCGGCTCTCAAAAGCTGTTTACTAACGATCAGATTATGGTATGATTGCTTAGAAAGCAGTATTTTTCCTCTGATTTTCTGATTGTGTGTTCTAAGCTTTAGACATTCCAGTATGCTTGACAGAGGGCCCTTATTGCTCCAAATGCTTGAGGTAAAAGTATGCTATTTAAAGATTTTTGACATTGACTATATAACTTTGCTTATGCATTATCTCAATTTCAAAAGCACCATCTAGTGTTTGCTGAGAGGTATTGCAGTAAATCAGCTGAATTGTATTGACTGCACTGAGGTTTTACACGGCTTACTTATGTAGGCACAAATATGGTATATTGGTACAGGGGTTCTGTAGAATACCGCTACCTATCAGATTCTGCTACCAGAAGTCACGTACGGACTAGAACAACTTACTGCGCATGCGCCATGTAATCCAACATGGCCGCTATGCGTTGCAATAGGTTTCCTAATGTGACAGAACACGAAGCAGAGGCGGACATCTTACACCTACGCAAGTCTTGAATTTTACATTTATTTTGGCAGTAAACTCACCTTATATACTAAAATTGACTATTTCACCGCGACTGAGTGGTATAATCAATTTCACTATATAATCAGTTTGTCGCTGAGCAGCGTGGGGTGTACCAAGATGGCTGTCGCCACCTTGCTATACTTATTAGAATACAATAATAATACAAATGTAATACTGTGATTCAGTATATAAGGTGAGTTTACTGCTAAAATAAATGTAAAATTCAGGACTTGTGTAGGTGTAAGAATATGTCCGCCGCTGCTTCGTGTTCTGTCACATTAGGAAACCTATTGGAACGCATAGTGACCATGTTGGAACGCATGGCGCATGTGCAGTCATTGTTCTAGTTCGTAAGTCACTTCCAGTAGCGGAATCTGATAGGTAGCGTTATTCTGATAGAACACCGGCAGCATTTTGAGGTTCTGGGGTACATATTAGTAACATACAATATATTATTATTATATATTATTATATAGGATTTATATACAACGACGCTTTACAACTTGAGGGTAGACAGTACAAATACAATACAGTTTAATACAGTAGGAATCAGAGGGCCCAGCTCGTTAGAGCTTACAATCTAAGATATGTGATTTATTTTACTGTCTTTTGTTGCTTTTAATGGCAAATTAAGCATCCCAACATCTAATCTAATCTAATCTAATCAAAAATCTGTTGCAATAGATCACACAATGTCCAGTTAATCATTAGTTATCACATTCTATGCCTTGTCACAATGTAAATACATGCACATTCCAGGCCAGAGTCCTCTGGTTATCCTACCGATGTACCTGTCTATGGACAGCACCTTTATCTTACAAAGAAAGCCAAAACAAAAATGCAGCAGTTGCTATTTTGGGTGTGGGTTCCAGACAATGGAATTTTAATCCCTAGAGAAACAACTACAGATCTCACACATTAACAGGTTGTTTCAGTAAAAGACTTACCCAATTAACATATACTTCAGACCAAGGTCTGTCTTCAGGAAGGAAAAATTCTGATTGTTTGAGATTTAATACTGAGATTTGCATGCAGTGCATTGCCTGTTTGCCCTGAATATATCACTGAGGGATGTATGTACGTGTAGCCGAAACTGGACTACCATATTCTGAAAGTACAGACTCACCTTTTGTTCCTTTGGATTGTTTTTGCATCCCTCTAGTGTTGGTTTCAAAATTAAATTGTTATATCGCAGAGACTGTTAGAACGGCATTGTGGGGACTGTAGTCTTCTGTAAAGCAATTAACGTGCGGCTGGATTATTTAAGAACTAGCTTTCCCAGCAAGCCCTGGAACAGTGGAGCATCTTGGGAGAGGCTATAAAGGTATCTGCTAAACAGGCTTGGGGCCTCTTGCTTCCTGGAACCCATTGTGTGCACAACGGTCTGCCGTGCAGAGAGCGAGACAGCAGATTGTGGCCTACTGCACACACTGCCTGATCCGTCTGCAGACTCAGCCCCGGCGGAACATATGTCCATTGCAGTACTGCAGACATCCTAGCAGCATCGCTGATCGGGTAGAGTGGTGGAACACCCTGAAACAGCAGAGCGCAGCAATCCTGAGGCCATAGAGCCTGGAGGATCGCATCGCTTATTTCCCCAGGAACCTCATTGATGGACATCAGGATCTGGTGAGAGGGCACCTGCTCAGAGGTTCAGACCACATTTGTCACAGTTCTCTTTTACACTGAATACTGACGCCTTGCTACTGAATCGGTTACCAAATCTTTTAGGATTATAATCAGCTATCTTGCATCTCTTGCTATACACTAAGTCATACTGGAAACTGTTATTACATGAGCTCCAACTACCGGTGAAGACTTTAGCAAGGCCTTGCAAGTGGGACATTATTATACTGTTGCTCTTAAAGGGGACACGTTAATGGTAACTAGACTACCCTATCTCTCATTAGGGTACAGGTGGTATAGGCCGATCTGTGGTTCCCCTTTAGTCAGAGTGCATAATATTAATACATGAATAATTGAGAGATTGTGTTTATTGATATCGTTTGATGTTATAACATGTCTGTTTCTTGCTATCTTTTGATGTCACATTTGCTGAACTCTAGTGATTTATTCAAGATTTAGCTGACTGACAAGAATTCTACAAGTTATCTTCTGAGTAAAAGGTAAAGTTCATATATATTGTGTCAGTGTATTATTTAAAGGTGCATACATGTCTGAACCTAGAGTGTCATGGGGTTGTAGGCTGAATTTTAAACGATATGTGTTATTTATAAAAAAAAAGAGACCAAACAAACTTAATGTGGTGTTGAATTGGCCGCGGCACCTTTATTGGTAAATAAATATATATTTTATTGACATAAATACAATAAATAAATAAATATATATAAAACTCATTAAACTTTAAAAAACTCCAAACTTAAAATTGCGCTCAGTCATATAACTCGAGCGCTCATCAAAGATATACAACAAGTCCCCCCTTGATACAAGGGTAACAAAACCACATAAAGGTGCCTACGACAGGTAGGGGGGGAGGGGAGCTTGCCGCGCTGCTCAGGACACACTGAGGTAAGATGAGCCGCGCAGCCTCTTTTTTAGCCCTAGCCTTGTGACGCTTGGCACGCGTCACGCGTTACTCCCGGCTGAACTGCACGTGACTTTCCCGCCTAGAATTTCAAATTCCCACCCAATCGCTGACTGACTTCCCGCTCAAACTACTAACTAGCTTCCCGCCTAATTTAAAAAACACCTATAACTAAGCGCTTACTACAATAAAAGACAGCGAACCTAATTAAATAATTTTGCTCCTCACAGCCACAAACCCATGGTGTGGGCATCATTATAATGTGCCCACAATACATTGGGTTGTAGGCTGTATTCTAAACTATACGTGTTATTTATAAATAAAGAGACCAAACAAACATAATGTGGTGTTGAAATGGCCGCAACAACTTTATTGGTAAGGCCCCTTTCACACTTGTGCGACTTCAAAGTTGCGCGATTTTACCGCAATTCTGAAGCAAATTTTTGCTGCGATTTTGATGCGAGTTTGACTGGGCTTATAATGTCTTTTCCTCAAAAGCATCAAAATCATGACAAAAGTAGTGCAGGGAGTACTTTGAAGTCGGTGCGACTTCAAGTCGCACAGATATGAATGGGGCTCATTGGAAATAATCGCATGACAAGCCGCACAAGTGTGAAAGGGGCCTAGATAAATGAATATATATTTTATTGGCATAAATACAATAAATAAATAAATATATATAAAACTCATTAAACTTTAAAAAACTCCAAACTTAAAATTGTGTTCAGTCATATAACTCGAGCACTCATCAAAGATATACAACAAGTCCCCACAAGCCAATTGCATAGCAAATGGCCTACCCCGAAGCCGAGGCCATTTCAATTATTGTTTGTAAGTCAAGATTGAAGATATCCAGACCTATATCAGATAGGTGTACACCATCTGAACGACACAAACCTGGATAGCCTCCCTCCAGATCTACATGACGGAAAGAAAAACCGCCAACTGAAGTCATGAATTTCTCCATTGACCTATTAAGTCGCTTCCTAATCCTCTCTAATGACTTACCCCCCCGGAGAAGACATCCATGCCAAATGATAAATAATTTCAGAAAAAAATTAAACGAACATTAGGCAAGGCTAAACTAAGCTGCTGTAGATCATACTTAACCGGTTGCCGACCGCCGCACGACTATATACTGCGGCGGTCAGCCCCGGCCAGGCAGAGTGACGTATGGGTACGTCACTCGCCTGTCACTGACTTGAAAGCCAATTGCGGGCGGGCGCGCGCCCGCCGCGGCTCGTTCACTGACAAGTCAAGACCTGATGTCCGCCGGTCACACTACGATCGCTCCGGTGAAGGGAGAAAGGCGGAGCGGCTTATGTAAACATGCCGCCCGTCATTCTCCCTGGTGTAAAAATGAAGATCAGACGGTTCTACTATGTAGGACTGTTGATCTTTGTTTTTACACCAATAGCCATGTCCCTATACAGTTAGAATCACGCCCCTAGGACACACTTAACCCCTCCCTCTCCAATACAGTTAACCCCTTCCCTGCCAGTGTCATTTTTGCAGTAACAGTGCATATGTATAGCACTGATTACTGCAGTAATGTCACTGGTAACCCCAAAAGTGTCAAAAATGTCAGTCAAGGGTCCAATCTGTCCGCCGCAATGTCGCAGTACCGAAAAATAAATTGCAGATCGCCGCCATTACGTGTTAAAAAAAAAACCACCAAAAATGACAAAAATGTTTCCCTTTGTTAGTAAACGTGATAACTTTTGCGCAAACCAATCAAAATACGCTTTTTGCGATTTTTTTTTACCAAACAAATGTAGCATAAAACAAATTGGCCGAAAATGTTAAAAAATTTTGATTTTTACATTTTTTTGGGGGAATTTCATATAAAAAAATGTGAAAAATATTGTTATTTTTGCAAAATTGACGCTCTTTTTTTGTTTATAGCGCATGATCAAAAAATCGCACAGGTGATCAAATACCACCAAAAGAAAGCTCTGTTTGTGGGAAAAAAAGGACGTCAAATTCGTTTAGGTACAGCGTCGCACGACCGTGCAATTGTCCGTTAAAGTCACGCAGTAAAAAATCACAAAAAAAAACCTGGTCTTTTAGCAGCCAAATCCTCCGGGGCTTAAGTGGTTAAACCTTAGAAGTAAATCTAATGTTTTAAAAACACCAACATCGCTGCCACCCAGATGAATAATTACTATTGAGGGATACGGCCAAACCTGTAACAAACAAGAAATGTGAAGAAAAAGGTTAACCCAACAGAGCCCCCTTACTCCTTTCTAAAGAACTTGAAAATCTTCTGGGGGTAATGATAAATTAGCTGAATAAACTTGGCGGCTCTCTTATGCGCCCAATAAATAAATGAATATCCTATAATCCACACATACTTGACACCTAAAATCAGAGAGACAAATTAGGACGTACTGTATATAAAGCTGAAATCTCTGAGATTCCCATGTACCTAATTCCTAATAATAGCTTCATCAAGGCCTAGCTTTGCAGCCTCAGTGGCGGCTCCAATTCAAAAAGAATGTGATGAAAATTTTAGATCAGAAAGACCAATACTAACTAAGCAACGTTTGAAAACAGCTGAAAACTGAAACTTAGTAACCGGAAAAACCGCTGCTATGCATTAAAAAATTACCTGGTAATAATTGTCTTACCGTCAAATATCTTTTGAAAACTAATAGAGGGCAAATAATAGAGTCGCCACAAGCATTCAAACTGAGACAAGAACCTTTTCCTAACTGATCAGTCTTAGAACTTTTTATAAAAACTAAAACTTTTTCCTCTAACACTACAACATCATCCCACATTAAACCTGATAAGCCTAGCTTATTACTTGGTAGCATTTCAGAAATGCGAAGCGTGGCAAAAAATGCCATAACAAATGCTGACTGAAAAAGCAGCGCCTCGTATTCAGAAGAGCACACCAACATGGACGCCCTGCACAATTTAGCTAAAATATCAATTGAAATAGGCCGCCGGGTGAAAATTTACCTTCTTAAAGCTTTTTAAAGCCTGTTTAACTGAAAAGAAGTTATAGCAAAGGGGTAGATTATTTAATTTAAAAAGAAAGATACCCCTGCCAAAGTTTTATTAATGTGATTAGAAGAATATTGCATGTGCATTAGAGAGCACAAAAATGCCAAAACTGAACTTTCTGTAGGATTAAAGATTTCTAATCAAAGATTATCATTAAAAGAACGCCACCTTTGCCATGCGACTGAATAATTAGCCCATGTTCTAGGCGCCACTGAATTTTTAATTGCAGCCATAACCGACATTAAATCAGTTCCCATAAATGAGTTGGACAAGAAAAACTGATTAGATCTGCTTCCGGAAGGAGTTCCCTGAAACGCTCCATCTGGAACCGAGAAAGCGCATCAGCCATCCTATTTAGTTTACCTGGGAAACATTTTGCCTTAGTCCAGATGTTCAGCCTTAAGTGGGGTACACACTAGTAGAAAATCTGCCGAAAATTCCCGTCCGAGGTAAAATAGTCGGATTTTTGCCTAGTGTGTAAACAACTTTCAGCAGCCGATGCCGACATTTTCAACGAAAAAAAACAGAGGGACAAACACCAAAATTTTTATCGTCCGTCCCCAGACGACCAATTTTCGTTTAATGTGTATGCAGTACGTCTGTGAAAAATCGGACACGAAAGACCACGCATGATCTGAAGTTGCTGACAACCCGGAAGTCTAGGAACAAATGTGCCAAAAAAAGAAAAATCGGACGAGAAATTTCATGAACATTTATGCACTATCGGTAGTGAACGCTGAGCAAGAGAGAGAAAAATCAGAGGATATTTCGTCCGATTTTCGTCAAGTGTGTACGGCCTTTAAAACATAACAAAACTAGATGATGCAATAATTTAATCACAAAAATAGAACGATAAGAAAGATAATTGATAGCAAAGATAACTCCTTTATTGTCCGAATTGATGATGATTCTTTTATTAGCCAGGCGATCGCCCCATATTTCAAGGGCTACTCCTACAGGAAATAATTCCAATAATACAATGTTCTTGTTTGCCCCCTTAGACTTCCAAGACGCCAGCCAGGAACTACAGCACCAATGAGTGCCCAATATAGCAGTGAAACCTTGAGAACCTGCTGCATCTGTATGCAAATCTATTTCGGAAGACAATTGAAAATCTCCTTGAAAAAAGGACCTACGGTTATAATCCTCTAAGAAAAAAGACCAGACTAACAAATCATCCTTTAACTCAGTCTGATGTGAGAAAAAGGAGATTTAAAACCAGACAGGGCAAGCGCTAATCGCTTAGAAAAATACTCTTCCCATGGGCATAATTCTTGTAGCAAAGGCAAGCAGACCCAAAAAGGATTGCAATTCCTTCAATAATACCTTCTTACGCCTCAAAAAGAAAGCAATTAAAGACTGCAACCTCACTATTTTGGAAAGAGGCAATTGATATTGTCATAAAAACTGAATCAATGCCAATTCCCAAAAACTCTACAAACGTGGAAGGGTAAACTGTTTTATCCCTTGCCAGGGGAATGCCAAAAAATTCTGAAAAAAGAAAAAATAACCACAGTAAAAAAAAAACTGATTGGGGATTCAGGAGGACCGATAAAATGGAAATCATCTAAATCAGGGATCCTCAAACTATGGCCCTCCAGCTGTTGCGGAACTACACATCCCATGAGGCATTGAAAAACTCTGACATTCACAGACATGACTAGGCATGATGGGAATTGTAGTTTCTGAACAGCTGGAGGGCCATAGTTTGAAGACCCCTGATCTAAATAGTGAATAAAACCGTCCGATCCTGATTCTTTCTGCAGAAACCCAATGAATAAAAGTCACACATATTTCAAAATATCTGCAAAACAGCGAACACCCCATAGGGAGACACATGTCAAAAAAGAAGAACTGGTCAAAACAAAAACCCAAAGAGTTAAAGAATCAGCTGAGATGGACAGTAAGCGAAAAGCTGACTGTATATCAGTCTTTGCTAATAATGTGCCACGCCCATACTTCTTAATGCGCTGAACCGCATCATCAAAAGTTGCATATTTTACCGTTGACAAGGAATCCTCAATTTCATCATTCAAAGAACTGCCTGAAGGGAATGATAGATGATGAATTAGGTTTAGTTCCCAAAAAAGAGCCTAATGAATTTAGACTAACGGGGATATTCTAAAATTGCTAAAGGGGGGAACAATAAAAGGACCTGCTACCCTACCAGCTACTATTTCTTTCAACAACTTTTTCCTAACTATATTGGGTTGTAAAAAAACTGATTTCAAATTATTAACAGGATTGCAACCAGGGCCTGAAAAAAATGGTAACCGAAAACCGAACAAAAAACCGTCAATGAGAAATTGTGCTATCTCCTTGTCTGGGTACTGATGCAGCCAAGGAAGCATGTTTTCCAGCCTCACTGGGGTGTAAGCTATTAGAAGATTCTGAAATGAGACCCTTTTAAAACACTTTGTGACTGAATGTGATCCTGTACAAAAAGCACACTCATGCTTATGACGGCAAGAAGTAGACCACTTGCATTGTGATTCATTAAATGCAAAACACACCCCCTTCCTATAAGCAGGATTGACGTTAGCACCTACTACTACTGCTCTCTGGGGGGTTATCAGGTTCAACCATAAACCAACATCCTTCATTCCCCATTTCAAAGAGGGGTAAACTGAAATCTTCTGACGGAAGGATTCATCGTAGTTGAACCAACCAAAACTCCCAAAATTCCTGTATGCTTCCAAAATATTTTCCAAGTGTTGGAACAAACCGCTACACTTAAGAGGATGCTTTTCACCCATTACAGATGCAAAAATGCAATATGCTTGTAACCAATAATTGAAGGACCTAGTAACAGGCCTCCTCCTATCATCACCAGATTCATCTGATTTTTTTATCAAACTTATTAGAGAACGCTTTAGCATTAGGGAGTAATGATAAGATATCAATATAATCCCCTTTCCAAATTTTCTCTTTGACTGATGATGATGATAAGTGGAAGCCCAAAGGGGAAATCTCACAAGGTAATGCTTCTTTAAAACAGGTCTCTGGGACCGTGGAACTGGATAGACTAGTAACTGGCTCAATCAATTTCCCAGAACTAACAGGAATAGTAGAAATAGTAGGAATAGGCTGTTTCTCAATCCAAACACTAGCCAGAGCTGACCCCACCCGGGACTGCTGTGCAGATAAAGACTCAGAAAACCAGTTTAGCGGGGACTCTGATGTATGGGGCAGGTAGCACCGTATTCCGCCTGCCACCCGTGATCGCTCCCCGCTGGGAGGGAAGTACGGTCAGCTATTGTAAACACAGCTGACCGTTCTTCTCTCTGGAATGATCACAGAGCGCCTATGATCCTTCTATATAGGAACACAGGTCTCTGTGATGATTTTAAAAGACCAACCCCCATACAGTTAGAAGCACTCCCTTCGGTACATATTTAACACCTTGATCGCCCACTGTGTTAACCCCTTCCCTGTCAGTGTCATTATTACAGTAACAGTGCATATTTTTAGCACTGATTACGGTAGTAATGTCACTGATCCCCCCAAAAGTGTAAAAAATGTCAGTTAGGGATCCAATCTGTCGCAGTCCCACTAAAATTCGCAGATCGCCGCCATTACTAGTAAAAAAAAAAACAATAAAAATGACATAAATCTTTCCCGTAGTTAGTAAACGCAATAACTTTTGCGCAAACCAATCAAAATACGCTTATTCGATTTTTTTTACCAAAAGTATGTAGCAGAATACAAATTTGGCCGGAAATGTTAAAAATTTTTGTTTTAAACATTTTTTTGGGGGAATGTTATATAGCAGAATGTGAAAAATATTGTTTTTCTTTCATAATTGTCGCTATATTTTTGTGTTTAGCGCAAAAAATAAAAATCACACAGGTGATCAAATACCACCAAAATAAAGCTCTGTTTGTGGGAAAAAAAGGACATCAATTTTATTTAGGTCCAGCGTTGCACGACTGCGCAATTGTCCGTTGTTGGTCCAGAAGTGGTTACACAACTGCACGGTCATGCGACGATGTACCCAAAAAAAATTATGTCCTTTTTTCCCCACAAATAGATCTTTCCTTTGGTGGTATTTGATCATCTCTGCTATTTTTATTTTTTGTGCTATAAAAAAAAAAAGAGCGATAATTCTGGAAACATTAAACATTCCCAAAAAAAAAAAAAATTTTAAATCAAATTTTTTTCATCATTTTGGGCCAATATGTATTCTGCTACATATTTTTAGTAAAAAAAAATCCCAATAAGTGTATATTGATTGGTTTGCGCAAAAGTTATCACGTCTACAAACTAAGGGAAAGATTTATGTCATTTTTATTTATTTATTTATTTATTTATTACTAGTAATGGCGGCGATCAGAGATTTTTAGCGGGACTGCGACATTGCGGCGGACAGATCGGACCCCTAACTGACATTTTTGACACTTTTGGGGGGGGACCAGTGAGATTACTACAGCGATCAGTGCTAAAAATATGCAGTGCTACTGTACTAATGACACTGGCAGAGAAGGGGTTAACGCCAGGGGTGATCAAAGGTTTAAATGTGTCCCTAGGGGGTGCTTTCTAACACTGTGGGGGATGGGCTTTCTGAATGAACACAGAGACCTGTGTTCCTAAATAAGAGAAACACAGGATCCCTGGCGTGTTTACAACGGCAGATCGGCGTTCTGTCTCCACGGGAGCGATCGCAGATGCCCTGCGGACATCATGACCGCCGGACCCGCTGATTGGCTCCCCTTGTAGCCAATCAGAATGCGCGCGCTCCCCCACTAGCGGCCTCAGCTGACTTGCCGCAGTATAAGTACAGTGGCTGGTTGGCAAGTGGTTAAAGAGGAGCTCCTGTCTCCCCCAAAAAAAGTTAAAAGTCAACAGCTACAAATACTGTAGCTGCTGACTTTTAAAGAGGAAGTAAACCCGTTTAAAAAAATGTGAAAAAAAAAAACTGTAAAGACAAAGGCATAATGAGCTACTATGCATCGCATACTAACTCATTATGAAGTACTTACCTAAAAACGAAGCCCCCTCAGTGCCGGCAGGACAGCCGACATGTCCGGCCGTCCTGCTTCCTGGATCTCGTCCTCCGGCCATCTGATTGGCCGGAGGCGCGATTACATCACTCCCGCGCATGCGTGCGGGTGCCACCGTTCACGGCACTGGGATCTGAAGGAACAGCACAGGTGGCCGTTCCTTCAGAGCGCATGTGCCGATGATGTCATCGGCTGAATGCACTGTAAATATCTCCTAAACGGTGCAAGTTTAGGAGATATTTATTGCACCTATAGGTAAGCCTTAGGGCTCTTTCACACGGCCCGCCTCCGTAGGCGGATTCATGCTGCTCAGCGGGATCGATCCGCAATCCCCGTTGAGCCGGCGGATGACAGCTTCCTCTCCGCTTGCAGTGCGGAGAGGGAGGTGTCACAGCCCCCGCTGCTCTCTATGGGGAATCGGATGAGAGCGGACCGCCTGTCTGCTCTCATCTGATCCCATCCGATCCCCAGGACGGATGGAAAAAGGGGTTTACAACCTCTTTAATATAAGGACACTTGGAAAAGTATTCCTATCCCTTGAGATTTTCCACATTTTGTCATGTCACAACCAAAAATGTAAATGTATTTTTTGGCCATTTTATGTGATAGACCAACACAAAGTGGCAAATAATTGTGAAGTGGAAGGAAAATGATAAATGTTTTTCAAAATGTTTTACAAATAAATATCTGAAAAGTTTGGTGTACATTTGTATTCAGTCCCCTTTACTCTGATACCCCTAACTAAAATCTACTGGAACCAATTGCTTTCAGAAGTCACCTAATTAGTAAATAGAGTCCACCTGTGTGTAATTTATTCTCAGTATAAATACAGCTGTTCTGTGAAGCCCTCAGAGGTTTGTTAGATAACCTTAGTGAATAAACAGCATCATGAGGCCACGGAACACGCCAGACAGCTGCTGGAACATGGTTAAATAAGGGTGGAAAAGGTGAACTTATTCTTTAAAGTGATCAGTTTTTATTTATTAATGTAAAACCTTTATTCTCAAAGGAAAACATTAGTTTGCTGTAACTGCTTATAAATTGTGAGCTGGGATTTGGCTTCAAATTGTTAGTGGTTCAAAATCTGCTAATACATTTACCACTACCCTCTCCCAAGAGTGACATTGCAGCTGTCTGCTGTGCCTCCCATTCTCATTCCTCCAGAGTTGTGTGCAGTGCCGGAAGAAGGTCACCTAGATGTATTAGCATTATTTGTCAGCAAAAATCCCCCCCCCCCTAAAAAAAAAAGAAAAGAAAATTGAGCACAAATCTGCCTGCTTACCCCCTAAGCATTAATTCCCCTTCCTCCCAGTAAAAATCTATTCCCCTGCTAAAATCTACCCTCCCAGAACAAATCCTTGCTCCCCAGACACAAATGCCCCCCCCCCCCCCCAAAACAGAACCATCCCACCTAGAGCAAATCCTTTACCCCTCAAATTTCCCACCACCACCACCACCACCAAAAAATAAATAAAATCCCCTCCCCCTCTACAGTATCACCTCTTCTAGCACAAAGACTTCAAATCCTCTTTTGCCATCCCCCCTCCCAACACAAATCCTCCTAAAATTTCCCCTCCTAGAACAATTCTTACCCTCTGCTGCCCCCCAAATCTCCCCAACACAAATCCCCCCTCCCTCAATCTCCTTGCAGTCCCCCCCACCTCACATGACACCAAAGTGCCCAGGGCAGCTGTCCCTCCTGCCCACCCCTTGTCCCGGCCCTGGTTGTGTGTCTCACTAAAGCTAGGTTCACATCTGTGCAGCTCTGCAGGTCGTGTTTTGCATGGGCACAGCAGCCCATTATTTTGAATGGGCTGCTGTGCTGCCTGAAACGCAGGGAAAAGGTCCTTCAAGCAGTTAAGAAATCTCAGCCCGCACGGGAACCGCAAGTGCAGTGCAGTTTGCAGTGCGGGTGCGATTTCCAGTGTGTGTGCGTACCATTAGCATTAATGGTTCCTGCTCACTGCTCCTGTGTTTTTCTGTGCACAGATGGGAACCTAGCCTAATACAGGAGGTACTGGCCAGATCATCAAGTGAAAACAGAGGGGAAAAAACCAAGGGAATTAAAACGAATGTGGCTGCCACATCTAATGATTGGTAAGCTGCAATATAATACATTTTTGGATTTAGTAGCGCTTTAAGGGTCCATTGACAGTTTTCTGCTACGGTGCGTTGGCACATGCAAGTTGACATTTTTGTAGAGGTAAGGCTGCATCCATGGGTGTCCGCAGGTAGGGACGGGGGACGGGGGGGGGGGGGGGGCAAATGCCCTCCTTGGAATCTCAACTTCTCCTTTCAAGTGGTTGTTAACCCACTTTGTACCATCCTGTCTGGTCTATTTAATAATTCTGTGTGTCCAGGGCTGGACTGGCCTACCAGGATACTGAGAAATTTCCCAGTAGGCCGGCATATCCCCCTGCCCTGGGGCTGGCTAAAAGTCAATGGCCCCTGCTGCGGCCGGCTCGACATGTACACAGTGACGTGATGGCGCTGGGTGGTGCCATTTTTAAATATAAGGTGCCGTACCAAAGGGTAAGTGAGACCCCTCGGTAGCCCCTGCATCTCCTCGGGAGATGAAGCGCTGCGGGCATGGTACAGGAGATTTTCCTGTACCATGCCCACAGCACTGCATCTCCTGTACTATGTCTGCAGCACTGCCTCTCATGTACCATGCCCACAGCCCTGCATTTCCTGTACCATGCCAACAGCACTGCCTCTCATGTACCATGCCCACAGCCCTGCATTTCCTGTACCATGCCAACAGCACTGCCTCTCCTGCACCATGCCTGCAACCCCTGCATTTCCTGTACCATGCCTGCAGCCCTGCATCTCCTGTACCATGCCCACAGCACTGCCTCTCCTGTACCATGCCCGCAACTCCTGCACCATGCCCGCAACCCCTGTATCTCCTGCACCATGTCCGCAGCCTCTGCATCTCTTGACTATGCCCGCAGCCTCTCCCTCTCCTGTACCATGCCCGCAGCCCCTGCATCTTCTGCATAATGCCTGCAGCCCCTGCATCTCCTGCATCATGTCCACAGCTTCTGCGCCTCTTGTACTATGCCAGCAGCCTCTCCCTCTCTTGTACCATGCCCGCAGCCTCTGCAACTCCTGTACCATGCCCGCAGCCTCTGCATCTCCTGTACCATGCCTGAAGCCTCTGCATCTCTTGAATTTGCCCGCAGCCTCTCCCTCTCCTGTACCACGCCTGCAGCCCCTGCATCTCCTGCACAATGCCAGCAGCCCCTGCATCTCCTGCACCATGTCCGCAGCTTCTGCATCTCTTGTACTATACCTGCAGCCTCTCCATCTGCCAGCAGCCTCTGCATCTCCTGTACCATGCCCATAGCCTCTGCATCTCCTGTACCATGTCTGCAGCCTCTGCATCTCCTGCACCATGCCAGCAGCCTCTGCATCTCTTATACTATGCCCGCAGCCTCTCCCTCTCCTGTACCATACCTGCAGCTCCTGCATCTCCTGCACCATGCCCACAGCCCCTGCATCTCCTGCACCATGCCTGCAGTCTCTGCATTTCCTGTACCATGCCCGTAGCCTCTGCATCTCCTGTACCATGCCCGTAGCCTCTGCATCTCCTGTACCATGCCCGCAGCCTGTGCATATTGTGTACCATGTCCGCAGCCCCTGCATCTCCTGTACCATGCCCGCAGCCCCTGCATCTCCTGTAACATGCCCGCAGCCTCTGACATGTCCTCCTGTACCATGTCTGCAGCCCCTGCATCTCCTGCACCATGGCCGCAGCCTCTGCATCTCCTGTACCATGCCCGCAGCATGTGCATCTCCTGTACCATGCCCACAGCCTGTGCATCTCTTGCACCATGTCCGCAGCCCCTGCATCTCCTGTACCATGCCCGCAGCCCCTGCATTGTCAGCAGCCCCTGCATCTCCAGTACCATGCCCGCAACCCCTGCATTTCTTGTACCTTGCCTGCAGCCCCTGCATCTCTTGTACCATGTCCACAGCCCCTGCATCTCCTGTACCATGGCTGGTTGGTAAGTAGTGACTGGAAATCACTTCGTTTTTGATCTGCATTTGCCCTTCCAGTGCTCCTTACTATCAAGACCAGTTATAGATGGAGGAGGTGGCCACTTTTTGCAATATCGTATAACGTTTATATTGGTCAGGCAACGCACTGACACCTTGGCTGGCATTGTGCTATGTGCTGGGTGTTCAGTGTGACCCTGCGCCTTTAAGGAGGGGTGGGCTCCCTCCAGTCACCTGTCCTCCATCTATCTCATCAGAATGCATGTGCTTCCATTGTGAAGACTCTTTAAAGGTAGAGTTAGGGACTGCAGATATCAGGGTGCCTTGGCGCGGCCTGCAGCTTACGCATGTATTTCCAAATGTGTGCAACTAAACAGCTGTTTTTAACGCATACTGTTAGACAGGTTAATTTGGCTGGTTGCTGGCTGGTTGGTAAGTAGTGACTGGAAATCCCTTTGTTTTTGATCTCCTGTACCATGCCCGCAGCCCCTGCATTTTCTGTACCATGCCTGCAGCCTCTGACATGTCCTCCTGTACATGTCCGCAGCCTCTTACATCTCCTGTGCCATGCCCATACAGCCTATAACCACCTCTCGTACCACGTCCGCACTTTTACCACTTTTAACCAGAATTTGCTCATATATATATGCTTTCATATCTGCCTTATCTATATATATATATATATATATATATATATATATATATATATACAGTATCTCACAAAAGTGTACACCCCTCACATTTTTGTAAATATTTTATTATATCTTTTCATTTGACAACACTGAAGAAATTACACTTTGCTACAATGTAAAGTAGTAAGTGTACAGCTGTATAACTGGTTTAGGTCTGGAGACATGCTTGGCCAGTCCACCCCCTTTACCCTCAGCTTCTTTAGCAAGGCAGTGGTCATCTTGGAGGTGTGTTTGGGCTCGTTATCATGTTGGAATACTGCCCTGGGGCACAGTCTCTGAAGTGAGGGGATCATGCTCTGCTTCAGTATGTCACATTACATGTTAGCATTCATGGTTCCCTCAATAAACTGTAGCTCGCCAGTGTCAGCAGCATTCATGCAGCCCAGACCATGACACTCCCACCACCATGCTTGACTGTAGGCAAGACACACTTGTCTTTGTACTCCTCACATGGTTGCCGCCACACACGCTTGACACAATCTGAACCAAATAAGTTTATCTTGGTCTCATCAGACCATAGGACATGGTTCCAGTGAAACATGTCCTTAGTCTGCTTGTCTTCAGCAAACTGTATGTGGGCTTTCTTGTGCAAAATCTTTAGAAGAGTTTTCCTTCTGGGACGACAGCCATGCAGACCAATATGATGCAGTGTGCGGCGTATGGTCTGAGCACTGACAGGCTGACCCCCCACCCCTTCAACCTCTTCAGCAATGCTGGCAGCACTCATATGTTTATTTCCCAAAGACAACCTCTGGATTTGACGCTGAGCATGTGCACTCAACCTCTTTGGTTGACCATGGCGAGGCCTGTTCTGAGTGGAATCTGTCCTGTTAAACCGCTGTATGGTCTTGGCCACCAAGCTGCAGCTCAGTTTCAGGGTCTTGGCAATCTTCTTATAGCCTAGGCCAGTGATGGCGAACCTTGGCACCCCAGATGTTTTGGAACTACAGGTCCCATGATGCTCATGCACTCTGCAGTGTAGTTGAGCATCATGAGAAATGTAGTTCCAAAACATCTAGAGTGCCAAGGTTCGCCATCACTGGCCTAGGCCATCTTTATGTAGAGCAACAATTCTTTTTCTCAGATCCTCAGAGAGTTCTTTGCCATGAGGTGACATATTGATTCTCCAGTGACCAGTATGAGCGAGTGAGAGCGATAACACCAAATTTAACACACCTGAGACCGTGTAACACTAACAAGTCACATGACACCGGGGAGGGAAAATGTCTAATTCGGCCTAATTTGGACATTTTCACCTGGGGATGTACTCACTTTTGTTGTCAGCGGGTTAGACATTAATTGCTGTGTGTTGAGTTATTTTGAGGGGACAGCAAATTTACACTGTTATACAAGCTGTACACTCACTACTTTACATTGTAGCAAAGTGTAATTTCTTCAGTGTTGTCACATGAAAAAATGTAATAAAATATTTACAAAAATTTGAGGGGTGTACTCACTTTTGTGAGATACTGTGTATATATATATATATATATATGTATATGTATATATAATGCAGGGTCTGCCCTTTTATGAACAAGAATTGACTCCTGGGAGCTGAACGTCATCGCTCCCAGGAATCAATGCGCCTGCACCGGCCCCGCTCGTCAGTTCCAGTGCAGGCGCGTCATTCCCTGCTAAACAGCTTCTGGGCATGCCCAGAAGCTGTGCAGGGATGACGCTCCTGCCCCGGAAGTGATGAGCGGGGCCGGTGCAGGGCATCGTGGGACCGAAGAGGACACGGAAGAGGACGCAGAAGAGGACGCGCTGGCTTCAGCTGCCCACACCTGAGATGGCAGTGCTGGAGAAGAAATATTCAAGGTAAGTATTTCTTCTAAAAGGTAAGTGCGACCTGGGACAGTTTAGAGGCTATCCATTGTGGAATTCACTAGCCCTGACTGTCCCGGGGATATTTTTAGTGAAAAATAGATTCCGAGGCCTGAACTCCGCTTTAAGGGAACAGGATCAATTTTTTAATTTTTTTTTTAGGTTAACAAATGCTTTAAAAATAAATGCTGCGGTTTGCTCTTTAAAAATAAATACTCAAAATAAGTATAATGACTTAGCCCCTCCCCTTCATGACATTTTTGAAAGGAGCGGAGCATGGGTGACCTTAAAATTATGCCCCCCCTAAAAAAAGTTCTGCGGACACCCATGGCTGCATCATTTTATAGCACAGCACTCCACAGTGCTCTGCATGTGCCCCATGGTCCATTGCAGCATGGGTTTTGGCAGCTTATGTGCTTGTGTCTTAGGGTGAAACTCTAAATAAATACATGGTACTGCACAAAGTGCTGTACTTTATCATGCATTGCAGTAACATGCATTACCGGAACACATAAGTCTTAAGCCAGCTTTACATATTAGTAAGCACAATTTATGCTGCATGTGGTGTTCAAACCTCTGGCCTGTAGCCATCACTGTTTACAGTCATTACATCTGTAATACTTTCTATACTCTGTACAAGTTAGTGCCTATTCCTGTTTTATGGATGAAGGAAATTGTTATTAAGCGTTTGCTGACCCGCTTACAGCAACAGGCACCACAACGTACCCATACGTTGCGGTGTACTTCCTAGTTGGTGGAGCAAGGGCATGTGCCCTCTGCTCACCCATGCTATGTTTGAACACAGCCCAAGTTTGTCAGCAGATTTCAGCCAATGATTTATGGCTGAAACCTACTGATTGGCTGTGGCCAATCACAGCACAGGGTTCTGTGTTGACATACACACAGAACCCTGTGCTCAGACATTGATCTGCCTGTTTCTTCTCCCTGAAATCTACTCTGAGCTCAAGGAGTAAAAGCAGACAGATCTGTTAGTAAAAAGCAGCACACGGTACACTTGTTAGGCACACAGTTAACCCCTTGATTGCCGCTTTGATTTTAACTCCTTCCCAGCCAGTGCTATTAGTACAGTGTACAGTATTATCATTGATCACTGTATTAGTGTTACTAGGGACGTTAGTGTCAGTAAGTGTCCCTCCCAGTCAGTGTCAGTTAAGGCTCGTATACACTTGACGAAAATCGGACGAAATATCCTCCGATTATTTTCTCTCATGCTCAGCGGTCATAAACGTTTTTAGTTAAAATGTGCATAATGTTCACGAAATTTCTCGTCCGATTTTTTTTTTTTTTTTTTTTGGGACATTTGTTCCTAGACTTCCGGGTCATCACCAACTTTAGATAATGCGTGGTCTTTCGTATCCGATTTTTTATGGACTTATTGCATACACATTAAACGAAAATTGGTCATCTGGGGACGGACAGTAAATATTTTGGTGTTTGTCCATCCGTTTTATTTCGTTGAAAATTTCGGCATCGGCTGCTGAAAGTTGTGTACACACTAGCCAAAAATCGTACGATTTCACCTCGGATGGGAATTTTCGGCAGATTTTTCTACTAGTGTGTACCCCACTTTAGCGCTGGATTATCTGTCTCACTATCAGTCATACCATATGTCGCCTATCACTGCCATTGCTTGTATAGTGTCTGTATCAGTATCCTAATCATGATCAGAACTATACTAGTGTCCCCAATTGTATAGTGTCCCCAAAAACGCAGTTTGGTTTTGACTAGGGACATGCAGCAGAATACAGTTTGGCCTAAATTTTTGAAGAAATGTGGATATGTTTTATAACAGAAAGTAGAAAATATATTTTTTGTTTGTTTTCTCAACATTTTATGGTATTTTTTCATTTATATAATGAAGGGGCTAAAACCTTCCAAAGGTCAAGTGGCTAAAGCACTCTACAGTAGAACTACAGACTTTAAAACATAGAAAAAAACATAAAAAAATATATATATAAAAAAAGCCATATTTATTCATGTGTATTACATTGAAATCATATTTATTACACTGAAAAGATTAGGCTTATTTGACATATTTAGTTATAACAATTTAGAGTCCATGAATAACAACATTTTAACAGCACTTGGTATAAATAACAACATGGTTGTGAAATAAGAGCTTTTGAGGTAGGAAGTTGTTCTCCATCTTGCCAGAAAGCACTTCAAACTCTCAGAGGAAACAACATTTCTTTATAAAATGTTGTTGGGCATATGAACCCCATTTTTCATACATCTTTTATCTTCTTGGCAGATGTTGAAATGCTATTTCAGGGATTTTCCATTTCATCTTTTCAAATTTTATACAGTAAACATGTTTATATATATCACCAATGGCTTCTTCGTGTTGCATAGTCCATGTGGTCCTTCTTTTTGAGATCATATCAGCTGTATACACCCAGGAGTAGCCACTGCAGATAAAAAAAAAAAATTCATATACAATATTATCCTTTGCTTGTATAAAACTTTTCTTTTTTTTTTCTTTTTTTTTGGATAAAGCAAGGAAGGGTTAGACCCTTTCGGAAAATGTTGTTGCTGTCTGTGTTCCTGGTGGGAGTTCTTTTTGCTCTGGGGACCACTGTAAATACCGAGACATCTAATGGTGGGAAATTCAAAATGATGGAACATCCAAAATGGGGATACCGGTTCCTATGAGAACTTTTAAGGATGCGAATTTCAAACAATTTGGAGAAATTTCCTGTTGCATCTCGAGGAAGGAAATTTCCTGTTGCATCTCCTTAGCGGGATACAGACAACAACAAAAAATGTATAGGAATTTTACCTTTTCAATAGTCAATTTTTAAAAAAAGCAACCCTTTCTGTAAAAGAACATTGGTAAGCCCATGCATCTGCCAGGAAACATTAAAAAGTTAGAATTCAAGGGTCCTTTCACACGGAGCGGACCGTTTTTTTGATCTGCTGCGGACCTTTTTTTTTTCCTTACGGACACGGATAACACTTATGTCATCCGGTCTGTATGTCCGTTTTTATCATCCCATCCGTTTGCGGATGATAAACAGAGATAGTGTATGTCAATGGGATTGCGGATGTCACCACTGACATCTGTTTTTGCATCCGTTCCGTTTTTTTAAACGGAAGAAAAATAGGGTTCTCTTCCGTTCCAAAAAACGGAACTGATAGGAAAGGACGCAAATCCCATTGAGATACATTATGTCCGTTTTTCATCCGCAAAAAAATGGGATGAAAAACGGACATGTGTGAAAGGACCCTTAGTTCCTGTGTGAGTTTTCTCCTACTTCCCAGTGTATCCTAATTGAATAGAACTGAGCCAGGTAAAGGTCGAGTAAACTCTCAGTTTAACCTATTCCTGCTGGCAAATATGTCAGCGCATTGAATGGGTTTTAATTAGGGATCGACCAAATTATCGGCAAAGCCGATATGCACTTTCCCCGAAATATTGGAATTGGCCCCTGAGGTTAACGATTGCCGATATTTTGGGAAAGTGTTTGTACCGGAGCGATGCCTGCAGCTAGAGGCATCATCCCCGTACCTGTGTCCATAGCTAAAGGTCGGCTGTAATGACAACTGATACAGCATTACAAGGAGTGGGAGGGGAACGTCCCCCCCTCCTGCTGCCTTCCACGGCTTGCCCGGGTCTCCTGTTCCACCAGGAGACCCGGGCAACCAGCCTGCACGGCTGCCAAAGAGAAGACCCTATCAAAGCCGCATACGGCTCTGATCAGGTCTCCATGTAAAAACCCGGAAGTGATGTCATGACATCACTTCCAGGTACTCAGCGCCAAATTAAAAAAAATACAGCATTCAAAACAGCCAAACTTGGCGTTTTGAATGCTTTTAAGTGCAAAGGAGGGGTTTGGGATCTTTTAGAGCAGCCGTCACTAAATGGTGGCCCGCGGTCCAGGAGCGGCCCGCACGATGCTTCCGCCCGGACCCGTCAGGCCGCCACTGTAAGTAGGCATTGGTTTGCTGGGACCGCGGGTGTCCCAGCAACCAGTGACATTCCGTGTGTGCGCTCCGCCCCCTGCTTCTTTCTTCGGCTCCCTCCTAGCCAGCCGCGAGTTGGGGCGTGACGTCACGTGCGGGCCCCGCCCCCCTGCTCCTAACTGCGGCTCCTGACTCTCACACTCAGCCTATCCGTGAGCTGGGGCGTGACATCACATGCACGCCCTGCCCCCCTGATGTTCGCTGCTCCTGGCTCCCGCATTTTCCGCTCTGAAAGGTATGTGGGGCACATTTTTATAAAATGCAGACTGATGGGCATATTTTGTTAAGGGGCACACATTTGTGTCCATTAGAGTGCCCCATAAAATAAAATATGCCTATTAGAGTGCCCCCTAACATAAAATGTGCCCATCAGTGTGCGCCTTATTTTATGTTAAGGGTCACGCTCATGGGCAAATTTTATGTTAAGGGGCACTCTAATGGGCATATTTTATCTTAAGGGGCACTCTAATGGGCATATTTAATGTTAAGGGACACTCTAATGGGCATATTTAATGTTAAGGGGCACTCTAATGGGTATATTTAATGTTAAGGGGCACTCTAATGGGCATATTTAATGTTAAGAGCAACGCTGATGGACACATTTTGTTTTGCCCATCAGCGTGCCCCTTAACATAAAATGTGCCCATCAGAATGCCCCTAACATAAAATGTGCCCATCAGAATGCCCCTAACATAAAATGTGCCCATCAGAATGCCCCCAACATAAAATGTGCCCATCAGAATGCCCCCTAACATAAAATGTGCCCATCAGAATGCCCCTAACATAAAATGTGCCCATCAAAGTGCCCCCTAACATAAAATGTGCCCATCAGCATTCCCCTTATTTTATGTTAAGGGTCACGCTGATGGGCACATTTTATGTTAAGAGGCACGCTGATGGGCAAATTTTATGCTAAGGGTCACGCCGATGGGCACATTTTATGCTAGGGGGCACGCTGATGGGCAAATTTTATGCTAAGGGTCACGCTGATGGGCACATTTTATGTTAGGGGGCACGCTGATGGGCAAATTTTATGCTAAGGGTCACACTGATGGGCACATTTTATGTTAGGGGGCACGCTGATGGGCAAATTTTATGCTAAGGGTCACGTTGATGGGCTCATTTTATGCTAGGGGGCACGCTGATGGGCAAATTTTATGCTAAGGGTCACGCTGATGGGCACATTTTATGTTAGGGGGCACGCTGATGGGCAAATTTTATTCTAAGGGTCACGCTGATGGGCACATTTTATGTTAGGGGCACGCTGATGGGCAAATTTTATGCTAAGGGTCACGCTGATGGGCACATTTTATGTTAGGGGCCACGCTGATGGGCAAATTTTATGCTAAGGGTCACGCTGATGGGCACATTTTATGCTAGGGGGCACGCTGATGGGCAAATTTTATTCTAAGGGTCACGCTGATGGGCACATTTTATGCTAGGGGGCACGCTGATGGGCAAATTTTATCCTAAGGGTCACGTTGATGGGCACATTTTATGCTAGGGGGCACGCTGATGGGCAAATTTTATCCTAAGGGTCACGTTGATGGGCACATTTTATGCTAGGGGGCACGCTGATGGGCAAATTTTATGCTAAGGGTCACGCTGATGGGCACATTTTATGTTAGGGGGCACTCTGATGGGCACATTTTGTTAAGGGGCACTCTAATGGGCATATTTTATGTTAAGAGCAACACTGATGGACACGTTTTGTTTTGCCCATCAGTGTGCCCCCTAACAAAATGTGCCCATCAGAGTGCCCCCTAACATAAAATGTGCCCATCAGCGTGCCCCCTAACAAAATGTGCCCATCAGAGTGCCCCCTAACATAAAATGTGCTCATCAGTGTGCCCCCTAACATAAAATGTGCCCATCAGAATGCCCCCTAACATAAAATGTGCCCATCAGAGTGCCCCCTAACATAAAATGTGCCCATCAGAGTGCCCCCTAGCATAAAATGTGCCCATCAGCGTGCCCCTTATTTTATGTTAAGGGTCACGCTGATGGGCAAATTTTATGCTAAGGGTCACGCTGATGGACACATTTTATGTTAAGGGGCACTCTGATGGGCACATTTTATGTTAACAGCAAGGCTGATGGACACGTTTTGTTTTGCCCATCTTTCTGAGTCATAGCACAGACTTCAGATTCGGACCTCGGCCCAAAGAAAATTTTAGCGACCGGACATCCTTGAATTTTAATTCATTACCCCTGTTTTAGAGTACCTGTCAAAACAATAAATAAATAAATAAATAAAACATTTTTTTTTAATATAAGAAAATATCGGCCGATACCGATATGCGATGACCAAAATATCAGTATCGGCAATAAAAAAGCGATATCGGTCGATCACTAGTTTTAATACCAGGCTTGCACATACTGTATATGGAGTCTATGCTATTCTGTACTAGTAATGCTCTCACTGCATGCTTCCAGCACCCTGATTGAGTCATGGGAAAGGCTGGGTCACTGGTGGGATGGGTTATTGATCATGAGATTGCTGAGACAGCCAATTGCAGTGATCACATGATCAGAAACTCCGCCTCCCAGCATTAGGATTCACTAAAAGGGCTGGCAGGAGGTAACGGGAAGGGTTTAAAGCAGTAGTAAACCCTGCTTTTTCACTTGTACCTACAGGTCATTTTATAATAAGGCTTGTCTGTATGTAAAGTGAATATCTCCTAAGCTTGCACTGTTTAGTAGATAGTTACAGGTGCAGCAGCCGGTGAGTTCACTGGCGCATGCACAGTGTGCTCAACATTAAGGGCACACCAACTGTGCCGCCAATTCTCAGCACCTTACTGCGATTGTTACTCCCATGCATAGGAGGGACATCATCACGGCCCAACCATTCAAACTGCCAGAGCACCTGGACCTGGAAGGAAGATGGGCCGAAAACAAGCACCTGCAGAGGTGACAGTGCACTGCTGGAGGGCTCTGTTTAAAAGGTAGGTCTGTCATAATGTGCTAGTATGCAGTGCATGATAGCACATTATGGCGTTACCTGCCAGCAATTTTTTTTTTTTTTGCAGGACTACAGCTTTAACCACTTGCCGACCATCCGCCGCAGATATACTGTGGCAAGCTGGCTTGGCTGCGCGAATCGCCGTACCTGTATCGTGGTCTGCGGGAGCACTCCTGGGGGAGCGCCTGCCCCCATTAGGAAGTGGGGAAGTCAATCCATGGGGCCGGCAGCTGCAATTGCCACCGGGCACCCGCAATCGCTCCCCGCTGAGAGAGAATGACGGTCTGCTTTTGGAAACACAGCAGTCCATTGTTCTCTCTGGAATGAACACAGAGAACCTGTGATCCTCCTATTTAGGATCACAGGTCTCTGTGTTGATTCCACAAGTCCCTCTCCTATACAGTTAGAAAACACTCCCTTAGGCTCACACTTAACCCTTTGATCACCCCTGGCAGAATACAAATTGGCCTAAAAGGATGAAAAAAAATATTTTTTTACATTTTTTGGGGGGAATGTTATGTTATATAGTAGAAAATTTAAAATATTGTTTTTTTTTTCCGAATTGTCGCTCTTTTTTGGTTTATAGCACAAAAAAAATAATTTTTATTAGGGTACAGCTTTGCACGACCACGCAAATGTCAGTTAAAAATAACGCAGTGCCAAATCTCAAAAAATGGCCTGGTCATTAAGGGGGCAAAACCTTCCGGTCCAGAAGTGGTTAAATCTAAATACATTTCATGTGTCTTAAAGCAAAAAGTGTTCAATCTTTACTGTTTGTTTCCTTTAGAAACCACAGCTTGTGTTTAAAAGCCTATCCCATGCCAGTCAGCTGCATGCTTACCATGTGGATGTGGTGGTTTCTCTATAAAGGTCTGACATAACCACTGCTGAGTCAGAGCTTGAGCTTTCCAATCAGCAGGGAGCATGAGATTTGCTTATTGAAGAGCTTTAGAAGGGGGTATGTCAGATGCAGTGACGGCTGGTGCATTGGGGCCCCCCCTATCCATGCGTCCGGCCCCCTAATCTACATGCAGGGCACCGGACACATGGATTCCAATGGGGTTTTTTTATTTTTTTTTAAGCACGTGATTAGAGCTAGAGGCTCTAATAGGCTTCAAAAAAGGGTGGGCTATTGTGTGACAATAGCGAATAAATATTCACTATTATCACACTGATTCTCCTCCCAGCCAATCAGGAAGCGGGTCCTGAGACCCGTTTCCCAATTGGCCGAAAGGAGAGGCCATGCTGCTGCTGCCTGTCCTCCACGTCAGTCCAGGTGAGTGAGCCGGCGACAGAGGGGGGGGGGGGGGAATGTATAGTGTGCGAGCTGGTATGGTCCGGGGGGGGTGTGGTCTGTCTGCCGCCCCCCCTCCCCAACCCATGGAGCACCAGCCGCCACTGGTCAGACCTATGCACAGAGTCTGCTGCTTCCACACAGAGGGCTGTGGCTGCTTTATAAGGTAAAACAACGAAAACCGTGTAGGCATTTTATTTTGTTGCACCTGTATGTGTTGCATTGCGGGCATTTGTTCTGGGTGCATACTGCACTTTCCAGCTCTGTCCAGCTGCAGCAGCTGTCAGCATCTCAAAGTTTGGCAGGCTGCTGGCAGTGGGGCTGGACAGTGTACCTATGGTCTTTCCGGAATCTAAATGTCAGAGCCTCATGCACTGGGGCAAAACACTCAGTTGGCCTTACATTGTCATATCACCTGCACAAGAAATACAGTAATGTACATGTCCCACAAAGTTCTGCCCATACAAGTGCACAGTGTTATTTTTAAACAAAACCTGTTTTAGGTGAGAATGTCAAACATTTTAAACATGAATGCTTTATGTATGCACCTGAGATATAATATGGGAATTTCAAATATTTTACAGGCTTGTGTTTTATATATATATATATATATATATATATATATATATATATATATATATATATATATATTTTTTTTTTTTTAATTCATGTCCATTTTTTTCAACTAAATGCCATTTTTTTTTATTGCAAACAATACAATAAGCATCCCATCTGAATGAATGTTGTGAGATGCTTACATGTTGCATGAGACAGGGAGGGAGAGGTAAATATATCGGGACTGTTTGTACAGTTTAAATAGAAAGAACATGTGCAAAGTGAAGAGAAGGCTGCACAGTATGGCTAGTGGTAGGTCTTACGTCATACCTACCTGACGATAGCTTAGGGTCACTGTACCAGACCCTGTGGGATCTGCAGCCTGGAACTTCTCTGTAGAATATAAAAAAAATGTTGAATACCTGAACAGCTTTTATGAAATATATGCAGTATCAAATGTCCACCCAAAACTGATAATTCATTTTTTTTTTGGGCAGATGCTGGAAAGTGAAACTATCTGACAGTCTCTGCAATTGAGTTTTTCAGTCTGCACACTTGCTGTGGCCATTATGATAGAGTCATGTTCTTCATATTGGATTTTTGTTACTTATTTTGTATTATGAGAACACATCAGTAGTAGCTGGAACTAGAGCTGCACAATTAATTATCAACCACTTAAGCCCCAGAAGATTTTACCCCCTTCCTGACCAGGGCCTATTTTGTGATTCGGCACTGCGTGACTTTAACGGACAATTGCGTAGTCGTGCAACGCTGTACCCAAATGAAATTGACATCTTTTTTTTTCCCCACAAACAGAGCTTTCTTTTGGTGGTAATTGATCACATGTGCGATTTTTTTAATTATGCGCTATAAACAAAAAAAGAGCGACAATTTTGAAAAAATAACAATATTTTTCAAATTTTTTTAAATGAAATTCCCCCCAAAAAATTTAAAAATCACATTTTTTTTAACATTTTAGGCCAATTTGTTTTCTGCTACATATGTTTGGTAAAAGAAAAAATTGCAAAAAGCGTATTTTGATTGGTTTGCGCAAAAGTTATTGCGTTTACTAACTAAGGGAAAGATTTTTGTAATTTTTGCTGTTTTTTTTTTTAACGAGTAATGGGGGCGATCTGCGATTTTTTTTTTGCGGGACTGCGACATTGCGGCAGACAGATCGGACCCTTGACTGACATTTTTGACACTTTTGGGGGTACCAGTGACATTACTACAGTAATCAGTGCTATACATATGCACTGTTACTGTAAAAATGACACTGGGAGGGAAGGGGTTAACTTTATTGGAGAGGGAGGGGTTGGCGTGTTTCTTGCTGTGATTGGATGTGGCTTTGTGTGTAACAGCACAGATCAACGGTCCTACATAGCAGGACCGAGTGATCAGTGCTTTTACACAGGGGAGAGTGACAGGCAGCTTTGTTTACATTACCCGCCTGCCTTTCTCCCTCTCCACCCGACGACTTCGGGTACAAGCGGGGGTGGGAGCGCGCCCCCGGCGGCGCACGCTCGCCCCCTATTCCCTCCCAGGCTAGTGACGTACCGGTACGTCACTTTGCCTGGGAGGGGCTGACCGCTGCCGTATATAGTCGGGTGGCGGTCGGAAAGTGGTTAAAAGATCATGATTGTGATTAGACACCCCCCCCCCCGCCATGATCTTAATCCAGCATTTCCACGATTCATGAAGAAAGTGCAGAGCCGTTCAGCTGCTCACAGCTGCCAAAAAAAGAGGCAGCCGGCAATGTTTATCAACAACATTGCTCTGCTGCTGAAAGAGAAAGATTGAAGAAACATTGTATCTTTCTGTTTAATCATTTACATATCAAAGGGATGAACTTTAGTCTGCAAATTAAGTCAGTTTAAAGTCACCTTGTCAAATAAAAAAATTATTTTTTATTTTGGGTTTGGTTAAATTGTTTCTCTGTTTAATCCCTAATTTACTCTAATCAGCCTTATTACCTCCTTATTCTCCTTCTCCATTTACCTATTATTTTCCTGCAAATTTTTGTTTTATTTACTTCTATTTTAAAAACTATTGATAATTAAAACGTTTTTTTGTTTTCTTTGTTCATGAATATTTTTACGCCTTTAACATATATTTATACCTTTTACATTGAAAAAAGTGCAAAATGAAAATAAAATGAATTTATTTCATTTGTAAAATAACTTTTCAATGCGTTGTACCATTGCTGACAGCTGAAGTGTAAACAAAAAAGTTGAGGTAGATATCAGTAATTGGTATCGGCGAGTACTAAAAAAAAAAAAAGACCCTATTATAACTTAATGGTAATTTTTTTTTTCTTTACACATTACATTATATGTCATTACCCGCCAGAACAGCCCAAGTCCATATTCTTGGGCTGTTCTGGCAGGTCGGCATTCCAGAACGGACCACAGGTCCTAGCAAGTCTCTGCATGTATCCCTAGTTGCCTGTGCCCCCCTTAGGACCTGGACCTTTCCCTTTTTAGGCTCTGTTCACATATTGGCGTCTCAGATTGCAGGCAGAATTGCTGCAAATCTGCCCACGATCCCAAATCATTGCAAATAGCGGGATGCCTGTGACTGTTCTTGTACTTTTTTGGGCGACAGGTGACCCGCAATTTTACCGTGCTGCATTTGGGGTGCCATTGCCAGTCACGGGAATCGCACGGGTGTCCCGCGGTTTGCAATGATTTTTGGATCACGGGTAAAATCGTGGTGATTCTGCCCATGATCCGAGACACCAATATGTGAACCGAGCCAAAGAGAAAGCCAACAAATATATCGGGAAAGGTGGCAAAACATTAACCCTTCCCTCCTAACCTGGGCAACCTGGTGCTAACTAAGCATACAGTAGGCCACTTGCCTACAGACAGAGTCACAGAGACAATATACAACTGAAAGGGGTACCATAATTATTCCCTTCACTATCCAAAACATAAAAAAAACATTTGGTCATACATACTCTTTAAATCCAGGACAGGTAAAGAGCTGGACATTATAGCATGGAGATCTTGCTGTTGGAACATCCCAGATATTATCAAAAGTATTGGGATGCCTGCTTTTACATGCACATGAACTTTAATGGCATCCCAGTCTTAGTCTGTAGGGTTCAATATTGAGTTAACCCACCCTTTGCAGCTATAACAGCTTCAACTCTTCTGGGAAGGCTGTCCACAAGGCTTAGGAGTGTGTCTATGGGAATGTTTGACTATTCTTCCAGAAGTGTGTAGCAGTTTTTCCAGGCCTTGGGCCTGATGTGGGTCTGCCATTGTTACCGGTGACACCTCCAACATTTTTGAGTTGCGAACCCATGTGTGAGAACTGAGACAATGACCATTCCGGCATCTTTGGTTTGTTTGTTTTATTGTATTTAGGGGATGGGAGAAGGGAATGTGTGGGATACTCCTCTGACTCAACTAGGTACACTTTGGGACACTTGAAGAAAAATGCCTGTTGGCGCTGTCTTGATGCCAGCTGAATGCCGACCAGCGCTTCCTGACGCCTATAGATACTGTAGTACTGAAACTGTGCTGGAACCTCGACTTTAACTCAGAAAATCCAGGACTGTAGAACACTTGACTCCTGACACTGTTTTAGCTCAAAAGTCACTGAACAGCTCCCTCCAGCCCTGCACTAGCTGAGGTAGCTCTGTGTAGATACTTGTGCTGCTGCAACTCTTAACTTGTACACTTTCCACTGTACACTGACTCTTCAGGGCCCAAACTACAGACGTCCCCTTAACACTTCAGGGTCCTCTACCTAGGTACCCCCTCTACTACTTCAGGGTCCTCTGACCAGGCACCCCCTTTAACAGCTAGCTGACTCCTGGATCCCTAGAACCTTCTCCGGCAGACCCCCAGGGGCAATCCTCAGTACTCACGACCTTTGTTGGCTTTCCTGGAACTGGACCCCTCTCTCTCTTTCCGCTGGTTCTCGGCACACCGGATCCCCTCTGCAGCTCGGCTTCACACTCGCCGCCATTCCCAGGCCGCCACCCGGGACACCCGCTTCCTCTGACAGGAGGAGAGACAGCCGTACTCTCCCTCCTGGGACTCTGCTTCCCGCCAAAGACGCTGCGTCATGCGCTCGCCTTCAAACTTATACCCACTCCCAGAATCCTCTGCGGCAGAATCTGCCTTCTGGGGTAGATACAAGCCTGACTGAGTCACTGATTGGGTTTCCTCCACTGCCCTATGAGAATCCTCTCACAGAGCCAGTGGGGAGACTCCCCTCTCAGTAACCTCACCTGGGACACATGACAGTCCAGCTGAAATCATGGCCCTCCTGTTAAGCAGCCAAGGCCCACTATACTTTACCTAGCACCTACCTGTAGGGTGCTACAAGCACATTTGTGAGGTCAAGCATTGATGTGAACGAGAAGGCCTGGCTCACAGTCTCTGCTCAAATTCATCCCAAAGGTGTTCTATCGAGTTAAGGTCAGGACTCTGTGCAGCCCAGTCAAGTTTCTCCACCCCAAACTAGCTCATCCATGTCTTGCCTTTTTTTTTTTGTGCACTGGTCCAAATCATTTGGTGGAGGGGGGCTCATGGTGTGGGGTTGTTTTTCAGGGGTTGGGCTTAGCTCCTTAGTTTCAGTGAAGAGAAGTCCTAAGGCATCAGCATACCAAGACATTTTAGACAATTTCATGCTCACAACTCTGCGGGAACAGTTTGGGGATGGCCCCTTGCTGTTCCAACATGACTGCCCACCAGTGCACAAAGCAAGGTAATCCAAAATTTGAGTTTAGAATTTGAGCGGAGACTGTGAGCCAGGCCTGCTCGTCCACACCAGTGCCTGACCTTACAAATGGGCTTTTGCATGAATGGTCAAACATTCCCATAGTAACACTCCCAAACCTTGTGGACAGCCTTCCCAGAAGAGCTGAAGCTGTTATAGCTGCAAAAGGGTGGACCAACTTAATATTGAACCCTACAGACTAAGACTAGGATGCAGTTAAAGTTAATTTGCACGTAAAGTCAGGAGTTCCAATACTTTTGGTAATATAGTTTATAAGTAAGCTGAGGTCATTGCAGACCACCAGGCTCAATCCATAACTAAAATATTACTTTTAGGTGGACAATCCATTTAACTGTTAGGCCTCATTTACACAGGATTTTACCCACAGCTGCAGAAGGTATCCACTGTTTTCCTGAGGCTGGATTCAGACATGAGTGCGGATTGTTGTGACTGCTCAGTCTGTACAAAGCAATGACAGGTTGACAGCAGCCCCAGCTGTCTGTGGGTGTTAAAATGTAATTTCAAGTGGAGTGATTACCTGCGATTAGGGACAGATGATCACTCTGGGATTGCAAGCTATTTATGTCGAGCAGCAATAATTTGTCTCTAACCGCAGGTAATCGTTTCAAGGGCAAATACATCTGAACACCCACGGACAGCTGCAGCGGCTGTCAGCCTGTCATTGCTTTGTACAGGATTTTTGCTGCAGCTGTGAGTTAAATCCCATGTGAAATTAGGTTTTTGAAATTTAGTTTACTGACTAAGCTTTTGAGACTCACCGGTGAGACTTTGAAATTTTAGGAGACAGCAGATGAAATGATGATAGCTGAGAAAGCCAGTGGCGTCCCCGTATCTTAATTGGACAAGTCTTGCCAAGAAATCATCTACTGGGAGGCCTGTATGATAAAAGAAAAAATGAAATGTTCTGTATACTGTAACTTTATCGTTATATTGCTTCCAGTTTATAATGTTTTTCTTTTCTGTAAATAATCTTTTAACACAGAAGCATACTTATATACAGTATAGCGGTAAAACAGAGGGAAAACAATGATTTCTATCTAATTTATGAAAGAAATAAAAATAGGGAGGCGCAGAATCGAGCATGGTAGGCATATATTGCAAGTTAAATATGATATATTGTAGAGGGCTATTTTTGACTGTTGGATGTGTATTATGTAAGTCTGCACTCTCCCAGTCACATTCTCTGACTCATGCTGTATGCTAATTTAGCCTCTCAGTCAAATTACCAGGGCTGGCACTGATGAGTAGGTTGGTAGAATGCAAACATTTTTTAAAAAGCAGACGGGGAATTTTTATTATGCATTTTTAAACACAGATGGATGCTTTTAAAGGATAAGTTTGTAAACTCTCTCTCATTACCAGGGAAGTCCCTTAAAGAGGTAGTAAACCTCAACAAATAAGAAAAAAAAATGGCCCCCCGGTTGGTTTTAGTCATAATCTGTTAGTATGCACCACATACTAGCACATTATGACAGACTTACCTGAAAACGAATCCCTCCAGCAGGGTCATGGCACTTCCATCTTCACCCAGTCTTCCTTTCACGTTCGGGGACTTCGGCCGTACGAATGGCCATGCTGCGTTGACGTCACTCCAGCGCATGCACATGGGAGTCACAGCCGTGGCACAGGGCTCTGAAGGAATGGCAGGGGTATGCCGTTCCTTCAGAGTGCATGGGCCGGTGACCTCACTGGTTGCTACTAAAGTAAATATCTTCTAAACGGTGCATGTTTAGGACATATTTACTGTACCTATAGGTAAGCCTTATTATCGACTTACCTATATGTAAAAACAAACATAGTGATTTTACTACCACTTTAGGATGGCCTTGAACCACCCAATCCCACCTCAAGGTCATGGTTATCTCACACAGAGGTTCTCTAACTTGTAATCAGTGCCCAATATTTTATGGAGAGCAAACAACAGAAAAACAGGAGCACGGGATCCAACTTAGAATAAAAGCAACTGATTTATTGGCAACCTCTACATGAAGGGCAATGCTTCGAAAGACAACTTCTCCTTCTTTCCTCTTCCTCAATCTGCAATTACCAAATACTGTAAAACATCTGCTGAGGAGTCTGGTCTGAAATTCTATACAGACATGATAGTAAAATAATTGGTATTCTGCCAGATTTTGCATCTTTATTACCTGTTGTGGGGCTACAAAGGGTACCAGGATATTATTCAGGCAAAGTAAAATATCCCTTTAAATACACTATATTACCAAAAGTATTGGGACACCTGCCTTTACATGCACATGAACTTTAAGGGCATCCCAGTCATAGGCGTGCGCACAGGGTGTGCCCGGTGTGCCTGGGCACACCCTAATCACCTAGGGCACATTAGCATTATCGCTCTGTTTGCCAGTGAGGAGATGGGAAAGATCTCCCTCGGACCTGCTCTGCAATAAGAGAAGTGCCACACACTTCTATTTCACTTTGCCAGCAGGGAGAGTAATGTATCGGGGCCATATACATGTAGGCAAACACATGCATGTGTATTTAAACTTTGGGGTGCACACCCTAATGCAATAGGCTGCGCACACCTATGATCCCAGTCTTAGTCCGTAGGGTTCAATATTGAGTTGGCCCACCCTTTGCAGCTATAACAGCTTCAACTCTTCTGGGAAGGCTGTCCACAAGGTTTAAGAGTGTGTCTATGGGAATGTTTGATCATTCTTCCAGAAGCGCATTTGTGAGGTCAGGCACTGATTTTGGATGAGAAGGCCTGGCTCGCAGTCTCCGCTCTAATTCATCCCAAAGGTGTTCTATCGTGTTGAGGTCAGGTCTCTGTGCAGGCCAGTCAAGTTCCCCCACCCCAAACTAGGTTATAAAGATATGGATGAGCTAGTTTGGGGTGGAGAAACTTGACTGGCCTTCACAGAGTCCTGATCTGAACCCGATAGAACACCTTTGTGATGAATTAGAGCAGAGAATGCGAGCCAGGCCTTCCCATCCAACATCAGTGCCTAACCTCACAAATGCGCTTCTGGAAGAATGGTCGAACATTCTCACAGACACACTCCTAAACCTTGTGGAGAACCTTCCCAGAAGATTTGAAGCTGTTCTAGCTGCAAGGGTGGGCCAACTCAATATTGAATCCTATGGACATATGCTGGCCATACATTATGCAATTTTCTTCTACAACTTTCCTTTAGATTTACCAAAAATATATAAAATATGAGGTCACACCTAAAAACTTTCAATTTTGTATTCAACCAGGCAGTCCCTTGCACTACGTATTTGAAGGTAAATCTAAAGGAAATTGAACAAGAAAATTGTATAATGTATGGCCAGCTTAAGACTGGGATGCCATTAAAGTTTATGTGCATGTAAAGGCAGGCATCCCAATACTTTTGATAATATAGTGTATGTTCACTTACAGCAGCTAAATTCCTCCAATGCTGTATATCCTGCATGCTGATAATCAACTTAAACAGATCGCTGTGATTTGTTTTTTATAAATACATAGTTGGTAAGATTGAACAAAGACATCAGTCTATCTAGTTCAACTTGTGTAAGTGTGTGTGTGTTTATGTCAATATCATTTCCTGCATCCCTGTATATTGTGTTCACTAAGATGCCCATCTAAGAGTTTTTTTTTTAAGCTATCAACACTTCCAGCTGACACCACTGATTGAGGAAGGGAATTCCACATCCTTACCGCTCCAACAGTAAATAACCCCCTACACAGTTTTAAGGTTGAACTGCTTCTCCTCCAATTTAATAGTTGCGTATCATATCTCCTCTCAAACGTCTCTATCTTTTTGTATGCCATAGGGTGTAGCAGCAATCATGATTTCCTCTCACATAGCAGTAATAAATCAGTATTGGTACTCAGGAGTGCTGTTTATAGTTTTAGAACATTTAATGCTGCAGGAGAGGGGTGGGTGGTTTCTGGCCTGCAGAAAATGACCAGTGGATTACTGGGGTGGATGTAAATTCTTTAAACAACACCGACAGTTTCTTTTGGTTCATAACCAATACATTACATATTAATTGCTTTTTGGATATGTAGATATCCAAAAAGTATATCTATAAATTTAAAAACCTATTCATAACTATGGTCACTGAATATTAGCCTTGGGATACAATATTCAACAATTAGACACACGTCTTACCTGCTGCCTTCAGAGCAGGGACCAGTTGATCGATGGAAATTCTGTCATCGTTGTCTTTATGTGCATTGCAGAATATTTGCTGTAGATAAGATGAATACTATTTGAGTATATCCTGTATCCTGTAGTGCACACAGGGCCAGGTTTCTGTGTAGCCAACCTATGTGCAGCCTAAGGTGAAATGCATAGCTTTCAACCATCCCCTATTTAAAGGGAATGTACCTGTTTTGGAACCAAATCCTTCTGTCCCATTTTCCTTCTTAGGTCTCCCTCTTTTTGGTCTGATGTACAAACATCTTCAAAAATGTACTGTTTAACTACCAAATGTGCTATACTGCACTAAGCCTTTTAATTATTATTTTTTTTTTTAAGGTGCATAGCAAGGATGTGACCTTTGTGCAAATACCTTGTGCTATAATGTGTCCCTCCTATCTAAGAAAGTTGGGAGGTATTTGGTAGGGTTGTCAGTGGGAGCTACAGATGGTCCACACTAGGGATCGACCGATTATCGGCAACACAGATATATCGGGGGCCGACATGCCCTTTCCCCGATATATCGGAACTGGCCACCAAGGTGACTGATATTGCCGATATTTCGGAAAAGTGCTGTACCGGAGTGATGCCTGCAGCTAGAGGCATCACCCCGGTAACAGCGTCCATAGCCGATGGTCGGCCGCCATGTAATGACAACCGATGCGGCTGAGAAGCCGCTCAGCTGTCATTACAAGGAGCGGGAGAGGACGTTTCCCCCCCCCTCCCGCCGCCTTCTGCGGCTCGCCAGGGTCTCCTGTCCCACCAGGAGACCCAGGCATCCTACCTGCACGGCCGCCGAAGACCCGATCAAATCCGCATTCGGCTCTGATCGGGTCTCCATGTAAAAACCCGGAAGTGATGTCAAAACACTTGGGTACTCAGCGCCAAATTCAAAATAATAACAGCATTCAAAACAGCCAAACTTGGCGTTTTGAATGCTTTTAAGTGCAGAGGAGGGGTTTGTGGGTCTTTTAGACCCCCAGATCCCTCCACAAGAGTACATGTAAAAAAAAAAAAATATTGGCATATATTGGCCGATACCGATGTGCGATGACCAAAATATCGGTATCGGCAATAAAAAAACGATATCGGCCGATCACTAGGCCACACATCATGCTTAAGTCAGCAATATACTTTTTTTTAAAATTATGAGTAAAGGAGCTCTTTTTAACCTAAAGGTGCCCATAAAGATATTGTATGGCAGTCTGTTGTGCATGGCCCTCTGGCACCCCTCTGATAGATACTGTTGAATAAAAAGGGTAGGGTAGGGGCAGAAGATACCAAAGCTGCTTATACTAGGGAAGGACAGAACGCTCAGGTAGGTAGCAGCTTGTTTGAAAAGTGTCCTTAAAGTTTTTACTGAGTCATGATGTCCTGTGATGTATGGGTAGATAACGTTTATTTAGTTCCATAGATGCTTTTATTCTAGGCATATTATACAGCCTACTATAGCAGCCTTCTTTAACTAGATATATCTGTCTTAGCTATGTTCACCTCCTAAATCCCGGAGTACAACCAATAAAAACCTGAGAATAAGATGATTGTCCCCTGATATAACCAATAACTTTAAGATCAGGAAATGCATCTGTGGACTTACTACAACCTCTAAAGACACCATTATAGGCTGCAATGGGTCTACTGTGGCCCCGCATTTGAGCTTTTTGCTGTGAATTCTGCATTTGTACTTGCGCCTACGCATATGAAGAGTGCAGATAAATCTTGTTTCAAGCAGCTTGGCTTACAGCCTCCCATAGCTGTGTAAGTATTCATCATGTTTTGCTATGAGCATGCTGCTTCCAGGACATGGGCTATTCATTCAGCTCTATAAGGAGCAGCTCTCCCATTTAAAAAACAGCACCTATTGGGCATCGCTAGTTAACAGAATGTATATACAACTCTGGGAGGTTGCAGGCCAGGCAATTTGAACCTTATCTTTAGCAAATGTAGATGTACAAATGTAAATGTAGTCTATCATACGGCTTTTTTTTATAACCTACAATTCAAAACACAATAATGCTTAATGAATGTGTAATTATAATTCAGTCTGCACCTATTTAAATATCTTTCTTCTTTTGTAAACTTTCCCTCTTTCACTCTGTTGTAGTTTTGCTACTCTTTAAACTTTTACCATTTGACTTAGGCCAGGTTTTTCAGCCTTTGTTTAGGCTCATACATTCATTAAAATGTACTGTATATATCAGATAATTCTGTTACACACTACATGGATTCCCTATAATAAACAATTAGAATTCAGCACTCTAAGTGAAATAGAAAAAAATACTAAGCGGCTGTATTAAGATCAATACCAGTTCAATAACAGAAGGTAGCACAACTAAATAAATGCATACAGCTCTCCCTTATATATCCCCTTCTAACCCTTTATTCCCTAGATGCAAAGAAAATATAACAATCATTAAATTAACTAAAATATGCAAATTATTACCAACTCTGTTATATTTGCAAATAACATTATAACATGTCAATAATATTCAATGTTCATTTTCAATAACAAAAATGTTCATTGTTTGTTAGGCCCCTTTCACACAGCGATGGAGTCTTTTCTGCTCAGCGGGGATCGATCCGCCGATCCCCGCTGAGCAGGCGAATGACAGCTCCCGTCTCCACTCTTTGTGCAGAGACAGAGCTGTCAGATCCCCGCTGTCCTCTATGGGGAGATCAGATGAGAACAGTCCGCCTGTCCGTTCTCATCCAATCAGATCCTCCAGACGGATGGAAAATAAGGTTTCCATGCGTCCGGATTTCACGGACAGGATCGGAATCGGATAGCAGCGGGTGTCAGTGGAGATGTCTCCGCTGACATCCGCTGCCCCATAGGGATGCATGGAGCATCCGATCAGGTCCGCCTGAAAAACTGACAGGTGGATCGGAATGCCCGTGTGAAAGGGGCCTAAATGTGTAGTGGGATGGATTTACTAAAACTGGAGAGTGTAAAATCTGGTGCAGCTGTGCATGGTAGCCAATCAACTTCTAACTTCAGCTTGTGAAATTAAGCTTTGACAAAAAAAAAAAAACCTGGAAGTTGACTGGTTTCCATGCAGAGCTGCACCAGATTTTGCACTCTCCGGTTTTAGCAATTCAGCCCCAAATACATAAATTCCAATAAAAATTATCTTTTTTGCACACAAAAAACATGTGCATCAATCCACTTTTTAATCGAGCTGTGCACTTCTTTCAAGGTTCTCTTTAATGTGTCCATAAACCATGACAATCCTCGCTCATGGAAATATATTTAGTGAGTCCAATTGATCTGTTAACCACTTGCCCACCGGCTGCCACAGTTTTACTGACCAGCGCGCTACCTCCCCCACTAGGCAGCGGGGATGCCGATCCACGGGACCGGTGGCCGCGATTGCCGCTGGGCACCTGCGATTGCTCCCCGCTGAGAGAGGACACTCCATGTTCTTCTCTCTGAAATGATCACAGAGCCCCTGTGATCCTTCTATATAGGAACACAGGTCTCTATGATCATTTCACAAGTTCCTCCCCCCACAGTTAGAAAACACTTCCCTAGGCTCACAATTATCCCTTTGATCACCCCTAGGTTAACCCCTTCCCTGCTAGTGTCATTATTATATATTGCATATTTTTAGCACTGATAACTGTAGTAATGTCACTGGTCCCCCCCAAAAGTGTCAAAAATGTCAGTTAGGGGTCCGATCTGTCCACCACAATGTCACAGTCCTGCTAAAAATCGCTGATCACCCCCATTACTAGTAAATAACAATAAAATAAATGTAGCACCCTCCTACGTAGGTGCTAGGGAGAGAGTATAGTTTTGAGCTCTGTCTGCTTACCAGAGAGGCTGCAGGTAAATCTATATTGCTCTCTGCCTACCAGAGAGCAGGATCTGCTAGTGAGGTCTGCTCAGTGTGCGATTCATTCAGTCTAGAGTGTTTCACGCTGGTTCAATAGGGAGGCATGTTGGATAGTGGGAGGAAACATGACAAACGGTGCATAAGCTTTTGATACAGTCCTGATGATTGGCAGAGGGCAGGTTGCCTCGGTGCCTGCTGGGATACTGTATAAAAGCCAGGAGCACATGTGCTCGGGGTCTTTCGTTGAAGAGCAGAGTCCCAGGGGGAGAGGGCGGCTGCCTCCTCCTCTGTAGAGGTGCCATGCGGTTGCATGAGGTTGTCCTGAGGGCCAGAGGAGCGGTTGAGAGGAGCTGAACCCAGAGGTCCAGGGAAGCTGACTGAGAGGGGAGACACTGGAGACCCTGTGGCTGCAGTATCGTGAGTACAGGGACTCGTGTCAAGGGGCCTGACCTGAGGGGAGCCACCCCTGTTTGTAGGATAGTCAGTGGACGGGTGTCAGCAGAAAGAGGATGCTAGGGAGAATATCCTGAAGATAAGATAATATATTGTCCACCAAGTCGTCTTGAGAGAAAGCAAGATACTTAAAGATAGAAGTCCTCATATATTGTGAATAGTTAAATTGGAGTATCCCACTATTTCCTTCTCCTATCCCCATTACAAAATAAACAACAAAAACAGCCAAACACCCCTGGACTGTTTAACCACTTGCCTTCTGTGCACTTAAACACCCTTCCCATCCAGGCCAATTTTCAGCTTTCAGCGCTGTCACACTTTGAATGACAATTGCGCGGTCATGCTACACTGTACCCATATGAAATTTTTATCATTTTTTTCACACAAATAGAGCTTTCTTTTGGTGGTATTTAATCATCTCTGGGTTTTTTATTTTTTACAAAAAAAAAAGAAAGACAAAAAATTTTGAAAAAAAAAAAAAGTTTTTCTTATTTTCTGCGAGTAAATTTTGAAAATAAATTTTTCTCCTTCACTGATGTGCGCTGATGAGGCGGCACTGATGGGCACTGATAGGCTGCACTGATGGGCACTGATGAGGTGGCACTTATGGGCACTGATGAGGTGGCACTTATGGGCACTGATGAGGAGGTACTAATATGCCGCACTGATGAGCACTGAGAGGCGGCACTGAGAGGCAGCACTGAGAGGCGGCACTGATGAGCACTGATAGGCGGCACTGCTGGGCACTGATAGGCGGCACTGCTGGGCACTGAGAGGCGGCACTGCTGGGCACTGAGAGGCGGCACTGCTGTGCACTGACAGGTGGCACTGCTGGGCACTGAGAGGCGGCACTGATGGGCACTGATAGGCGGCACTGATGGGCACTGGCGGATGGCACTGGACACTGACGGGTGGCACTGATGAGCGGCACTGATGGGCAGCACCATCAGTGCCCACACTCAGTGCCCATAGTGCTGCCAGTCAGTGCTCATCAGTGCCTAGATGAGCAGGCACTGATGGGCACTGACTAGCAGCACTATGGGCACTGATTGTGGGCATTGATGGGGGACACTGATGGCGGGCACTGTGGGCACTGATGTGGGGGCACTGTGTGTGTGTTTTTACCTTTTAGTAATCAGGGCACTGTTGATCAGTGCCCTGATTACATTGCTGTGTGTCCCCAGCGGCTGTCGGCTCCCCCTCCTTCCTCACACTGCAGGCTCCGTGTGAGGAAGGAGCGCCGGCGATGAGAGATGATCTCATATGTTTACATATGAGATCATCGCTCATTGGACGGCCAGATCACGTGGTGAATGGCCGCTGTGATTGGCCATTCACCACGATCTGTGATCGGCTGTGTCCAAGGGACACGGCCGACACAGATTTTCCCCGCAGCGCGCTCGCGGGAGCGCGCTGGGGGCGTGTCACTGGGAGGCCGTTTAAAAACGGCCTCCCGAAAATTCGAGTCCGCGCTGCAGCCGTATATAGTCTGTAGCGCGGACGGGGGGTGGTTAATGGAGTGAAGAGCCAAGAGGAGTGTAAGAATTGCATTTGTTGTTAACCAGGTACTGGTAACCAGGAGGGATCCGCAGAGTGGATATTCAGCAGTCCTTATGGGGGGCAGTGCTACTTAAATAAAAATGACATAAATTTTTCCCCTAGTTTGTAGACGCGATAACTTTTGCGCAAATCAATCAAAATATGCTTATTGCAATTTTTTTTTTCACCAAAAATATATAGCAGGCCTAAAAGGATGAAAATGTAGATTTTACATTTTTTTTTTTGGGAATGTTATATAGCAGAATGTAAAAAATAGTTTTTTTTTTTCTTTTTTCACAATTGTCGCTCTTTTTTTTGTTTATAGTGCAAAAAAATAAAAATCTCAGAGGTGATCAAATACCACCAAAAGAAAGCTGTTTGTGGGGAAAAAAAGGACATCAATTTTATTTCGGTACAGTGTTGCGCGACCGTGCAATTTTCCATTAAAGTAACCCAGTGTTGAGACGCAAAAAATGGCCTGGTCATTAAGGGGGCAAATCTTTCCGGTCCAGAACTGGTTAAAGTGCTTTTTGACCTACGTACTCATTTAGGAAGTCAATTGGAGTCTATTTTCACAAAGGAAGTGTCATGGTTTGTCATGGTTTAGACAAAAAGAACACCTTGGGGGGAAGTGCGCTGTTATATTGAGAAGTGGGATTGTTTTTTTTTTTTCACACACAAGAGGATTCTCATGAGGATTTGTGTATTCTTAATAGTGAACTGACACAATCCTTATTGGTATTGAAAATGAACATTGAAAATTATTGAAATTTTATTATATTTTTTGCATTTGTAAGTCAGTTTTGATTTACATATTTTAGGTATTTATTGTGATTGTTACAATATATTCTTTGCACCTAGGGAAGAAGGGGGGGGGGGGGGGTGATATAGAATATCATCAAAAAGTTAATTTATTTCAGTAATTCAATTCCAAAAGGGAAATCATAATTTTTATAATTGCGTTGCACACAGAGTGATATATTTCAAGCATTTATTTATTTTAGTTTTGAGCCCCGGTTCACACTACTGCGTGTGCGGGGTTCGCATGTAATGTCGGAGCGCACTGCTCCGACATTACATGCGATCAGCTGTGCGGTGCGAGTTTAGCCATACAGTTTGTATGGCTAAATTCGCATCGCACCCGCAGCAAACACGCACAGGAGGCATTTTTGCTGCCGCATCAGGATCGGATCGCACAGCGGTTCACACTTGTGCGATCCGATCCTGTGCGAACTGCACGATCGCACTGCGATATGCGATCAAACTGGGGGTGTCGTTAAGATTACATTGACACCCCCAGCGGATCGCATATGGCAGTGTGAACTGCTGGGGGTGCGTGTGCGATGCATGAACAGGCTGCGAGTTCGCAGCCTTCCCGCATCGCATCAGTGTGAACCGAGCCTTAAGGCTAGTGAAAACTCAAAATTCAGTATCTTAGAAAATTAGAATATTACATAAGACCAATAAGAAAAAGATTTTTTAATACAGAAATGCTGGCTTACTAAAAAGTATGTCCATATACAGTATAGTATGCACTCAATACTTGGTCGGGGCTCCATTTGCATGAAGTACTGCATCAATTCGGTATCCTGAGGTGTTATGGAAGCCCAGGTTTCTTTGATAGCGGCTTTCAGCTCGTCTGCATTGTTGGTTCTGGTGTCTCTCATCTTCCTCTTGAAAATACCCCACAGATTCTCTATGGGGTTTAGGTCAAGCGAGTTTGCTGGCCGATCAAGCACAGTGATATTATTAACATTAAACCAGGTCTTGGTACTTTTGGCAGTATGGGCAGGTGCCAAGTCCTGCTGGAAAATGAAATCAGCATTTCCATAAAGCTGGTCAGCAGAGGTAAGCATGAAGTGCTCTAGAATTTCCTGGTAGAGGGCTGCGCTGACTTTGGACTTGATAAAACACAGTGGACCAACACCAGCAGTTGACATGGCTCCCCAAATCATCACTGGCTGTGGAAAATGTTGCATTTAATTTGGAAATCAATGTCCCAGAGTCTGGAGGAAGAGTGGAGAGGCACAGAATCCAGTTGCATGAGGTCCAGTGTGAAAGCCAGTGCAGCCCTCTTCCAGGAAATTCTAGAGCACTTCTCTGCTGACCAGCTTTTTGGAGATGCTGATTTAATTTTCCAGCAGGACTTGGCACCTGCCCACACTGTTAAAAGTACCAATACCTGGTTTAATGATCATGGTATCACTGTGCTTGATTGGCCAGCAAATTCACTTGACTTAAACCCCGTAGAGAACCTGTGGGGTATTGTCAAGAGAGACACCAAACCCAACAATGTAGATCAGCTGAAAGCCACTATCAAAGAAACCTGGCCTTTTTATACCACCTCAGCAGTGCCACAGGCTAATCGCCTCCATGCCACGCTGCATTGATGCAGTAATTCATGCAAAAGGGGCCCCCAGCCAAGTATTGAGTGTATACTATACTGTACATGGACATACTTTCAGTAAGCCAACATTTATGTATTCAAAAATATTTTTTTTTATTGGTCTTATGTAATATTCTAATTTTCTGAGATACTGAATTTTGATTTTCACTAGATGTAAACCATAATCATCAACATTAAAAGAAAGAAATGCTTGAAATATATCACTCTGTGTGTAATGCATCTATGTAAAATATATGAGTTTCACTTTTTGAATTTAAATACTGAAATAAATTAACGTTTTGATGATTTTCTAATTTTATGAGATGCACCTGTATAAGGGAGAGATGTGGTGTTTATTTTTAAGTACCATATAGTACATCATTTACAAAAATATTCATTTTCTGTGAAAAAAAAAAAAAAAATTTCTAATTGTCATAAAATCTTTTAGGGACTCAGGAATTGAGTAATTCTTGGACATCCGGGTTACACTGCTGCCTTCAAAAGGTTGGAACACTGGCAAACAAAAATGGTAAGCCAGACCCTGTATAGCCCCACCTCCAACAATAATGCCTCTTTTGTGAGCAAACAGTATTTAAAGTAAAACTTCACTCTCCCAATCAACATTGATTATTTATAACCCTTATGCTGCTAGCATTAGTAAATAGATGGGAAAGTATATCATATTTACTTGTTTTAAACCTCTTTTTACATTTCTTCACTTACTTCCTGGTTTCCTGCCTAGGCAAAAGATGTCGTCATATATCCCAGGAGTCTTCAGGAGGGGAGTAGAGAAGGGGTTTTCTCACACACTAAACATACTATTCTGTATGCATACTTGAGCTAAGGGCAGGAAGTAAATTATACATGAATCATTTGTCCTTACTCAAGATGGCCATGGACAGAAATCCTAGTGGTGTTTTTCAAAGTGATTTCTCACCAAAATAAAGCATGGAGACATGGATGGATAAGGGAGTTTGATTTGAATATTAAAAATTATTTAATTTGCGTTTTTGGCTTGTGGTGCTAAGATGCAGTGAAGATCTGCTTTAATTACTTTCAGACATGAGGATTTGGCTGCTCAATGAAAAGGCCCTATTTTGCGATTCGGCACTGCGTGACTTTAACGGACAATTGCCCGGTCGTGCGAAGCTGTACCCAAACTAAATTGACATTCTTTTTTCCCACAAATAGAGCTTTCTTTTGGTGGTATTTGATCACCTGTGCAATTTTTATTTTTTGCGCTATAAACAAAAAAAGAGCGACAATTTTGAAAAAATAACAATATTTTTCACATTCTTTTATATGAAATTCTCAAAAAAAAATGTAAAATTCAAATTTTTTTAACATTTTAGGCCAAATTGTTTTCTGCTACATATTTTTGGTAAATAAAAATTGCAATAAGCGCATTTTGAACGGTTTGCGCAAAAGTTATTGCGTTAACTAACTACGGGAAAGATTTATGTCATTTTTTTTTTTTTACTAGTAATGGCGGAGATTTGCGATTTTTTTGCAGGGACTGCAACATTGGGGCGGACAGATCGGACCCCTGACATTTTTGACACTTTTGGGGGTACCAGTGACATTACTACAGTAATCAGTGCTAAAAATATGCACTGTTACTGTAAAAATTATATTGGCAGGGAAGGGGTTAACAGTATGGGTGATCAAGGGGTTAAATGTGACCCTAGGGGCGTGATTCTAACTGTGGGGGTGCGTGGCTTGTGAAGTCATCACAGAGACATGTGATCCTATAAGGCAGGATCACATGACATCTGTGAACACTTCAGGGAGTACGGACAGCTGTGTTTACATCAGCCGTCCGTCCTTCTCTGTCAGCGGCGGGAGATTGCGAGTGGCCAGCGGCCATCGGAAGCCGCCTGTCACACGCACTAGCTTCCCTGCTGACGAGCGGGGGCGGGAGCGCGCCTCCGGTGGTGCGCGATCGCCCCCTGGCTCCTCCCACACGAGCGCCGTACATGTACAGTACTTTGCCTGAGAGTGCCAGACTGCCGCTGTACATCTGCGGCGTGTGGTCGACAAGTGGTTAAGGCCAGTAACACAGAGGAGAAGGCCCCATGTCCCACAATAGACGTCAGTAAAAAAAAGTTTATAGTAAGTAAAAAATATCTTATTTTCTTTTATCATCCATTAAAGGGACACAGGAATTTATAAATTCTTGGACATTCAGGATGTCCAAAAGCCATGCAACTGAGGAGTTAGCAACAACCATTGAGAGATCCATAACACATGTAATTTATTTCACAAGAATATCTGAAAAGGTTCAATACTTGAATGAGGGCTAGACAAAGTCAGGGAAAGCAAATATGCAAATTGCCACCACACAGGGTGAGGGCTCTTAGAAATTACCTAGTGACTAGGACAGGTAATCACCAGTAGGGTAACATGCTACCTGAAGAATGATGAGCCTCAATTAGCAATGTGGAGAAAAAACACTCATCCACCAGGTGGAAAAACCTACCTACCTGAGCAGGAGAAAAACTTTGACCAACAGGCAGGGTGGTCCACAAGGAAAGTTTCTAAGGTAAAAACCTAAGCTTAGGATGCCTAATGCTTTACTTCAGGTAAGGAAGCGAAAAAAGAGACAAGGTGAGAAAGGTTTGCTAAACTGGAGAGTGCAAAATCTGGTGAAGTACTGCATAAAAACCAATAAGCTTCAAGGTTTTATTATCACAGCTTAATTGAACAAGCTGCAGCCAAAAAATGCTTGATTCCCCCATCAACAGTCAGTGTTGAGGGGGGTATCCCTCTAAAAGCACTGTTGTGTTCTGCTGCTGAGGAGCCTTTACTGGCTGAACACAATGACCACTGCTAGCGGCTATAGAATAAATAAAATCTGGGAGGCTGGCAGTACTGAAATTGATTGATTTATCGACTTCAGTACAACCAGCCTGCCCATAGATTGATCAAATCCCGGCTAGAACATGCTTAGAGCCTATGCAAAAAGAGTTCTCAATTAGTTCTGCACAGACAGACGGATATAAAATCTGAAGTAGATATTAGAGGATTTGTAGACCTATGGGAGGTCCCAGCCTCACTTGATGGAGCTATATTAGGACTCCAATTCGGACAACCCTATAGTATAAAAGGTCCCACGGACTAGGTTACAGGCTTCGGTCTTATCTGGGTCTCTTTAAAGAAATGCTTGCATAGTATAAGAACAACTGGGCCCAAAGTAAAGCTAGGCCACGCTTGCTCACAAACTTTAACAGCTGATGCTAAAGAGAGTCTTGGGCAGCCAGTGGTGACTGTCACCATACGTGGGCAGTGGAACAAGATTTAAGAGAGGATGATATGCAAATTGCTTGAACATAAGTAGCAGCAGCAGGAAATTACTTTCTCTAGACCAAATGGCAGGAGAAAAAGCACAGAGCACATACAACACTCCAACCAATGCATGACATCAGAGCTCGGTTTCCTTACCCTTGACTGTTACATCTGTAAGATGGTTGTGGTGGGAATTTTGATAATAACGCCCAAAAGTAGCTTCCAGTGCTTCAGGCCAGCCGGCTTATCTAAATGTTTAAGCCATAAGAGGCTGAGTCACACCAAGGGCTGTGTCATGGCTCTGGACCTGGGAATCGCTCTGTGACTAATAACACAGTGCACACAGGTCTGGGAAGCAATACAATGCAGAGCCCTGTGCCTAAAGGTCACATTCCAGGTAAGCCTCATCACATCCAGAGCCCTACTCCCTGAGTGAGTTTTTAGAAACTGGTCCATAGGTACAAAGAGTTCATGCAATCCATTCAGCAAGGACATCCAGTGATAGAAGGGTGCTATGGTGAAACGGCAGATGGTGCAGCCAAAGCATAAGTCCAATCCAAGATATCAGCAGCACACCATATCACCAAGTTGTTGCTGAGGATATGCCAATACAAATAGCTAGTGAAGTCTTGATTGAAGTCACAGAAGGAAAAATATCAACAGTGTACAGAGTATCTTGAATGAAGGAAAAGAATAAAAAGGAAAATACAGTTCGGGGTTTTCTCAGCAGAGCTGAGGAAAATGCATCCAACTTCCTTGACATTATCAGAAAACTGGGGAATGATGGCTGCATGTGAGGTTATACGAGGTCTGGCTTAATGTTCTTTGTTTGCCAGTGTCCCAACCTCCTGAAGGTGGGAATATAACCCAAATTTCCAAGAATGACTAAATTCCTGAGTCCTTGAACGAGCAATAAAATGGTTTCATAAATTCAATTGACAGCTGATTTTAGGACTTTTGCCAGAAAATACCGTATAACTGAACGCATGGATGGTTTACCAGATTTGCCCAGAGTTGAATTGTCCTTTAAATGGCATGTAAATCCTAACAATATTTTTCTCCTATTTGCATTTTCTTTTATTTGGTCTGTTTAAAATGCCATTGCATTTTATTATTACTTTTTGATAAGTGTTAAAAAAAAACGTGTTGATCTTGTCATGAATTTGGAGCTGTCCTATGCCCTTATCACAAAGTGTCCTCCTATTCCTCATTTTGAACCACAGAGTAATTAGCCTTTATGTTCTTGAAATATGAGAGTAAGAGTGGCTAAGTAGTTTAGCAAAAGACATTGGGCAGGGCCAACCAAAAAGCTTTGTGTTGTCAGTCCACAACATAAGAGCTGACTGCATTTCTGGCAGATCAGCTTTTTTCGCCCCCTTTGTTGCTAGGTTTTAAAGAGATAAACCATGGGCAAATATACATGTATTGCAGATATGTACTGCATATGTTTTTTCTTGTTTTGACATACGATTTAATAAGCACAAAAGGAGATTCATATCAAAAAGTGAAGTACAAACCGTTCCAGCTATGATTTTCTTCCAGAGTGTGTAAAACGGCTCCCAGTCCAGGGAACCCACAGCTGATATCTGTCTGGAGTCAAATAATCACAACACAAACATGCAAGTATGAGGAGATGCAAAGGAAACACAGCAAAGGTACAATGTGTTCATGTAGTCCCAGAACATATGTTTTGTTGTTTTTAAAATGATATTTAGTAATTCTTCAGTGGCTGAAAACAGCGGTTGAAGAATTTAAAAAGGAACTTCCACTTTGGAGCTTAAAAAAAAAAAAATTTCAGAATAAAAACCAAAATAATGCATATTTAAGCTAAAACATTTAATTTAGCTCTATGTTTTTTCCTGTATATTGTACTTTTGTATAGTTTTACATGATAAAAATACTTAGGTAAAATTTAGTTTGAGTTACTACAATGTAATTAGGTTCAAAATTAAGTTGTCACTAATATTAAAGTGTGCAAACTAATAGTGCTCCATAATTACATGCAACAGTAAAGGCCTGGAAGTATGTACCATCTGAGCCAACTTTTTTGTGTGACCATGGCGCCCCTTATACCCCAGGTGCATACTGAACTGGCATTGTTCTTTCACATGTTAATGATATACAGTGGGAAGAAGGATTGATTTTGACTAAACTAGATGTTAAGGCACTTTTCCCTTCAATCATACTCCATCTAGCTTTGGTGGCTCCCAAACACCATCTAAATAAATACAGCATGTATATTAGTCAGCTTCAGAAATTTGATTTTGGCTATAGAGGTTCTCCTGACCCCTAACTTTTTTCTGTTTAATGGCGTTCATTGGTTACAGAAGTGTATGACTTTGATGGGAGCTGAATTATCCCCCTCCCTAGCTAATCAATAAATGGAATAGTAAGAGAAACTTGTCATCTTTACAGAGGAGAACCTCTTTAAGGAACACATATAGTGGTATGGGAGGTACATTGATGACATCTTGTTCATATGGAAGAGAGAGAAGCAAAACGCAGCGGCTTTGTGGATCATCTGAACAACAATAACATGAACCTGTGTCTGTCATATGAGTGAAACTATGATACAATTATTTTTTGACACTCTAGGTAATTCAACATTGTTAGCAGTTAGTTGTCATTCTTTGCTCACCATGAAGGCTATACTAGGGGAGAAATGTAAAAATGCTAAGAGAAAATGTTCTACTGAAGCCTTGTATGAAGAGGAATCTAAGACATAGAGGAGATTGAAAGGAAGAGACCTTGGAGATTGGTCAATTCAACGGTAAAGCAAAGTCAGCAACAGAACTGGAATTTGCCTCCTAGGGAGAGGTAATAAAGTATCCAATATAATATCTAATTCCCCTGTAAACAAACAAGTACCTTTCAGAACTAATTTCTCTGTTTCAAAGTATATAAAGAATATAATTAATAAACATCTGTCAGTGCTGCACAGTGATAAGCAACTTCATATTATCCTAAAAGATGAGTGCTGTTTTTCCAGGAAAGGACACCAGCCTTGGGATCACTCCTGTTATCAAGATATTATAAGTAATATATAGAGTGTAAAAATACATGGTTGTTGGTCCCAGGGTCTTACCAGTGTGGTAAAATACCTGTACATACTGTAGGGTACACAAAAAATCCAAGGAAAAACATCCAGTTATTGGAGAAAAAATTCTGATTATACAATATAGTTATTGTAACACATGTAATGTGGTGAATGTTATCACATGTGATGAGTGTTCTCTTCAATATGTGGGTTGCACTACCCAATCTTTTAAGGATAAGGGTAGGAGAGAACTTTTCCATGGGATGACTCCCAAAAGCTTAATGTTTCTCCAATTTTTATAAACATGTTATGGAAGTTCATGAATGGGACCTGAGCTGTGTCCTTTTTTGTGAAGTGCAGAAGATGTATTTGTCAGATGGGGCAGTGATTTACACCGAAAACTCCTGGAACAGGTGTGGTGAATATTTAGGCTGAGTTCCAAGATAACTACTGAACTGAATCACTGCTTCACTTCATTTAAAATAATGTGAAAATGCATTATTCATTAATAATTGTTACTCATTATAGAATTATTTTTAATCAGGTATATGCAGGCTGTTGTATATAGGAGTTGTCAATAGCATGTCGGTCTTTTATGGTAAATTTTGTTTTCATGTTTGATCAGGACTGTTGTTAGGCTGTACGGGGCCCTGTGATTTCTATCTGAAAGCCCCCCCCCCAAAAAAAATATCAAAATAATATTTGCACTAAAAATACACTAAAATCATTATTAGTGGACACATACATAACATAAAATTCCTGCTAAATCTAAATGATAAAATTGTATAAGTTAATAAAAAAAGCTCTATGTGTAAATTAGGTAATGGGGCTCATTCACATAGGTGCTGTTTCCTGTACAGTGTGAAGACAGAGGCTCCTGTTCATTCATAAACTAAAGCATAGTAAAAACAGCTTACTATGCTTTAGTTATTAATGGACCTATTCAGAAAATGAAGAGGCTGGTAAATTACATATTTACCGACCCCTTCCCCTGCTCTCCACTCCCCATCTCCGTGTGCAGACGGCAGATGGGCAGTATTCAGAGGAGGGGGTGTGATTTCCATATGAATGCTGACCCAATATACATACACATGCCCATGCAATTTACATATGAATAATTGGCGATTTATATATGAATGCCAATGCTATTTATACACAAATGCCGGTGCAATGTATACATGAGCAATATGTACAATGCACGCAGTAGGAGGGCATTTACAGGAATGATTCCCTGTGCAGCTCTTTGCAGCAGCTGAAAGTCAAGTTCTCTCCCTCCCACCGGCTTTTAGCTGTTGCAGAGAGCGGCACAGGGGATCATACCTGTAATTACCCCCGCTGCATTGATCCCCTCCCTATCCGGGCCCTTCTGTGTGTCGGACCCCCTACAGGAGGACCGATGAAACCCCCTATCGGTGGCCCTGTGTTTGGTAATAATATAGGACAGGTGGTAGTTTGTATTCCTCCCCATGTTGGACTAGGGGTTAAGTCTATTTAATTGTGACACTTGGAGTCTGACAGACAGCTGTGTTTAAGTCCTCACTGGTCAAAATGTGTTGACAGTTTTGTTATGACCAGATTTTAGCTGACTATTAATAAATATAAATTGAAGAATCTGCAACCGGGTGTCAGGTTCTTTTCTTATTAATATTTTTATTGATGGCCTGCAGGAGCTTCAGCTGTGCACCGGTGTTCCGTGCCAATTATACTGGATATGGGAGGTGGAGCGCTCTTGATTTCTGTGATGCATACTATACTAATGTCTCTTTGTCCTGCCCCTCTCCCACATCCCACAAACCACTAAGAGGACCCAAGTGGCCAATAATGGCTCTCATCGGTTTGTGAAAAAACATGGGTTGTGACTTAGCTCTAATATCAGAAAAGTTGAGGCATGAATATGGTGCACACCCATGGGGGAGCTTCCATGTCACACAGGAGACAAGTTACTTCAGACTAGAGGTACTTGTAGGTGCATGGTTGTGCCAGAAATTAAGGAGCACTGTTAGTATGCTTTATATCCATGATAGTTTCATTCTCTGACCTCGACATCAATGCTAAGTCCTTCAGTGATATGAGTCAGACAATGGAACCACAGTGCACAGCACAGCGTCCTCTTGCAGGGACCTTTCCCAGGCCTTTTTTTTAACATGATAGGGTCATTTTAAGGAATGTCTAAAGCTAAAGTTTTGGATTGAGTGCTGAAGGGTTAGAATATTTGTTGTCTGTGTCTCCAGTGGGAATATATGCTTTCACAACATATTTGGGAGAAAGGTGGTCACTAGGACAGGAAGAGAGGAGGAAACCCCTCACCAGGAGCCCAGATAACGAACTGACAAGGGTTCTGAACCTTCTTCGCTCTATTCAAAAGTAAAAAGAACATTTTGAGGCAGAAGAAAATAAAAAATGATATTCAAATTAGAAAAAACAGAAAACAAGCATTTAAAAAGTAAAAAAAAAAAGAATTTTGGAGTAGGATACATCTTGGGAGGCCAGCAAGCATCGACAGGTCTCTGGAGGGAAACTCGGCACAAGAGGAACTGTAAAGGTATAACAGAAAGCCATTATGTACTTGTATCCATTCAAATGTCCTTCATGTGTGACAAAGTATACTCTGCAGACGCCTCAGTTTCTTTCTTTCACTGTATTAGAATATAGAAATGCACACATAAAACTTTATTGGCGTGAATGCCGATTCTGCACTGTTTAGTATTTCCTACATTACCTAATTATTACTAACGGTGCCTGAATTTCATGTTCATTCCAAAGAAAGACAAACAGATGCAGCTGTAACTGTTTGATGCCTGACATCAAAGAATATCTAAAAAACATTTTTCTACTCCAACAGTATAGAAGGATTTGAATCCTAGTCAGTTTTTTTTTTTTTTGCCATCTGTGTACCTTTGGGGGGAATGCCCTTCACTTTCTGTCTTGTAAACTCAACAGGAAGTGATGGAAATCTCCTATTAGGCAGTTGTCACCAGAGCAAGTGTTTTAATTAGAGGATCTATCCTTTCACCAGGCTGAATAGTTTGAGTAAATTTGCCTAACGAGCACACAAACAGCAATAAAATCCTGACCAGGGTTTCAACCCCTCACTGTTCTAGACAAAATTGAAAAACAAGTTTTGGCTTTAGATAAATTTTAATTCCAACTCACAGTGAGGCAGAGGGTACAGGCTAAGGAAGTTTCTGAAGCAGTTTTAGGCTGGGGACAACATGGCTGCTATATATTGAAAAGCTGGCAGGCTGCTGCAGGAGTGGCACAATAAAAATCAGATGTGATTAAAGCGGACGTCACCCAAAAAGGGAAGTTCTGCTTGTCTGACTCCTCTCCATCTCCTCTTTAAGTTTTGGCACTACATTTTTTTAGTAGGGGGGGGGGGGGGGGTTTGGTAGGGAGCAGGTACCTGGTTTTGACAGAAACCTGTTCCTACTTTTGGCTGGAAGCTCGCCCCCCCTCCTTGCCCCACAGCTTTCTGGGACACGTCACGGGTCCCAGAAGGCTGCCGGATCATTCACAAGGCACAGCGCAGTGGGAAGCTAGTCGTGAAGCCGCAAGCAGCCACAGCTGGCTTTCCAATGTAAACGTGCCAGGGCTTGGACCCAAAGACGGCCAAAGAGCTGGCTTTGGTGAGGACATCACTGGATCCCTGGGCTGGTAAGTGTGCTATTATATTAATAAAAGTCAGCAGCTACAATATTAACCGCTTGATTGATTTTAGAGGCAGTGGAAGGGGGTCCCCTCCCTCCTGCCACCCTCCGGTGCCTCTAATTCTAATGTTGTGCCTGCTTACAATAGAGGTGATCGGAGACCGCATCATCTCCGATCACCTCTATGGACTGGGAGACCAGAAGTGAAAAGCATTTTTGTCACTTCTGGTTTCTACCGATGTAAACAGTGCCATTTTTAAATAGTGAAAGCACCTGATCACGCCCAATCTGGGTGTGATCAGATGGTTTTAAGGGCAGAGGAGACATCTGGGGTCTAATAGACCTCTCCATAAAGAGTACCTGTCACTTTATATTGCTGTCACAAGAGATGTTTAGTGGGATTTAACAGTTTCCTTGTAGTTGGGCCGCCTACATCCTAGGTCTGCAACTGTGCAGGTTTACCTGCCCCAGGTTATGGTATTTACCAAAGGTGGGAATGGGATATTTTTTTTATAACAGACTACTGTTCTACTTAAAGATAATGTAAAGTTCTAATAAACCAAAAAATGTATAATATTGCACCCTACCAATCATTAGATGTGGTGGCTGAATCATTTTTTATATCTTTAGCTTTTTTCCCCTCTGTTTTTACCTGGTGATTCGGGCAGTATCACACCTCTAGTATTAGTAATACACAACTCTGAAGGAATGAGAATAGGAGATGTAGTAGACAGCAGCAGTGTCAGTCTAGGGCAGTGATGGTGAACCTTGCCACCCCAGATGTTTTGGAACTACATTTCCCATGATGCTCAACTACACTACAGAGTGCATGAGCATCATGGGAAATGTAGTTCCAAAACATCTGGGGTGCCAAGGTTCGTCATCACTGGTCTAGGGGTTGGGGAGTGTTAAATGTAGGTAGGTTTTATCCACTGCAGATAGCGCTCAACTGCAGCAGCATTGTAGGGGGGGGGGGGGGGGGGAGTCAAGAGGAACATAGTTACTCTATGGTTTTCTGGGTAACTAGGGAAGCTATCTGATTGGATGCTGCCGTTCCATGTGATTTTGGCAGCCATCTTGGGTCAGGCAGAGTCTATTTAAGACACTGGCTCTTGGGCTTGGTGCACTTTTCACATGTGGTTATTGTAAGGTCAAGTCACCTGTCTGTCAGGGACAGTATTAGTAGTATGGAGAGGTTCCAGATGAGTAGGTAAACAGCAGGGACATGCTAACCTTCCTGGAAACCTCCCCGTTTGGGCACCATCCAGCCAGGCCACATTCCATCCCTCGAGACGGATGCTGTCAGTGGATCCGGTACCTGCTGCTACACTGTTTGCTGCAACATACTGTGAGTTCACCTGGTTGGGTTGACTTCCCGCTGGGTAGTTGTATTGGTTTGAACTACATTTACAATATAGTTCTGTTACTGCATCTGGACTCTAAGTGTTTACTGCACCACGCTGCACGTCCCCATAAGCAGATTTAGAGGCACCGACAAATTGAAGCCAAACTCCAGCTCACACTTTATAAGCAGTTACATCAAACTGTTTTTTTTTTCCCTTTTGGGATAAAGGTTTTGCATGAATAAATAAAAGCTGATCATTTTAATCACCCCTGCCAGTGTTAAGTGATTTGTCTTATCCATGTAAATTGATATATTTTGCTGGAGAGCTTGTGCTTTGGAAAAACAATAGAATTGCTGGCTGGATCACCAAATGAAAATAGAATAGAAGAAAGAAAGCCTGATAAGGGAAACAAATTCAGCCATCACACCTAAGAACTGGTAAGCTGCAATATTATAAATGGTCGATTTCGGGTTTAATACTGCTTTAAATAAAAATTGAAATGTACAAGGTGAGATTTTCTTTTTAGTCTTAGAGCTAACACATTGGAAAGAGTGAAAGATTGCAAAAAAGGAATAAAGCATTATAAGCTGCAGCTTGTTATATTAAGTACTATTCTTACTTTACTCGGCACTATTATTGCTTTATCTGATAGAAGTGCAAATAGAACACAATCTATTCTTATTCATTGGTGATACAGAATTATTTGTTCTTGGTGGCTATAGCTTCAGGAATTGGAATTATTTTCCTCAACTGAGCTATAAATACAGTTTATTTGCATGCATAGATCAGTCAAGAGCACCTGGAGACTCCAAGATGGGAACAGCAAGGTTCCTAAGAAATGAATCCCCCAAATGCTTTGATCTTTGTCACAAAGAGGGGGGTTTACTAAGGCTGAAGTACACAGAATCTGGTACAGCTGTGCATAGTAACCAATTATCTTCTAACTTCAGCTTGTTCAATGACGTTGGCAATAAAACCTGAAAGCTAAATTGGGTAATATGCACAGCTGCACAAGATTCTGTGTGCACCAGTTTTAGTAAATCCCCCCCCCCCCCCCCCAAAGTGTGACTGATACAATATAGTAAAGACACAACATGCCTCTCCTGCCTATGACTGTAATGGGACTGTGCTTGGGAGTATGTGGCATTAGGTGTTCTCCAATTCCATTCGCCCTATAGTAGTGAATGGCACCAACTAGGCTATTCCAGGTCTATATTACCAAGGCCAAAGTAAATACAATTTCTAACGTATGTCAAAGTATCATATGCAGAGTTTTACATGAATAGTTTTACATGCCAAAAGAGTTGGCGATTATTGCATCATATACCCATGTCATCTACCAATATGTGCTGTGCTATATGGTTGAACAATAAAAGGATGACGTCCTAGATTCTGTTGTTTTGGGAAATCCCTGCCAGTGCCCTCTATGTGTCTTCTTTTTGGACTGCTAGTGACTATCACCACACAGGTAACGTTCACCTTGAATTATTTCCCATAATGCCCATAAGCAGCCCATAGATAAGGCACTTGCTTGCAAGTCTGATTAAAACTGTCAGCTAGTTTGTGGCAATTCTTTGCAAAGAAAGATTTTGGGCAGTTATATTTTGTGAATTTAAAAAATGATTTTGAGACTTAAGAAGAACCCTGCACCCACTTATATTCACCTTTGCCATGCTTACCCACAGTTTCATTCCTCTGTTGCATTGCTGAATCCATATCCTGCATAAGCTCCTTGTTGGATGTGTCAGAGCTTACACAAGTTAACTTCTTTCTCCTCCTTCTTGTATAGGCCTGACAACTGCTCAAGCCAAGCACTGCATCCTTGGAGGAGGTGACAAGCCCCTCCATACCCAAAAGGACCAGTTACTTACTGAGGGCTCTGATGGAAGAACAGAGTGGCAGGGGAGCATGGTGAAGTTAGCGGTGGGTGGTTGGGATTCTTCTGACCAAAGAACCTGTCACTTTGCCCATTATATTTATATATTAAAGGATGCTTCTTTATATTTGCTATGTGTTTGCTACATTGAAGTAAGCTTCTTGTTATGAATAAATAAATTAAATTCTGACCAATAACAAGGGTGTAAAATTGATACTTAAAGGGCTGATATTTTAGTAGTTTGTAGATGCTGAAAAACAGTTTCTTAGATCTTTTAGGAACTATATTAGTGAGATTTTATCTCTTATCCCTTGATTTGTTTTTGAAAGCAAATATATTACCTCTTTGTCAGTTTTGAGGTTTATTAGCCTTGCTATATAATTATTTTTACACCCTGGTCCTGGCTTTGGAGCTCCCCTCTGGGTTTTGTGTCCTGCCTCCTGGGGGCTGCCCATATTTATTGGTGGGTGGTGTATCTTTCTCTAGTTTCCCTCTTGACTCCTCCTCGGTTTTGCCGCTAACAGAGTTTGGGCTTTTGATACCAGCTGTGAGTAATTATTAATATTTTATTTTATCCATTCACATTTTTGTTTGTCTTTTTTTTCTGTTTTGGAAAATCATATGTAATCTTGTTATTACCAGTATATAAGTTCCTGAAGAAGCAGAAACTGCGAAATGCGTTCAGATTTTACAGCTGTTGAAATCTACTATATTTGGTGTTAACATTCTTTATATGTGTCATCTTTTATAGGAGTATGCAAATGATTATACCACCCTCCCCCCTTTTTATGTATACTTTTTCTGAAGAATGGTTTGAATGTTGTGGATTTAATAAAATGTAGGCTTTTTTACTCACAACTTTGGTCTGTTTACTCCTCAGATGAAAAAGAAAATTTGGGCAGTTTGGGACTTTAGATGAGACACCGGCGAGCACTGCTAAGCGTCTCCATCCCTGTATATAACAAAACTGAAGAGAAAAAGGGGATTAAAGAAGGTGTGTGTGTGTGGAAACCAACCGGCCCTTAGTTTGCAAACTAAGGGCCGGTTGGTTTCCACACACACACACCTTCTTTACTCCTCAGAAGGTCTTGCACCACTAAGTCCCAAATGTAGCTTTATCTCAAGTATCTCTGTGATTTGGTTCTCATGATCTTTTTATGAGGGTTTTCCAGTTGAGCAGAACAGCTAAAATGCCAGGTAGACCATGGTACATAGATTTTACCGTTGAGATATCCAGGACTTACAAGAAGTTATGATCTCATCTAGGATCTCATTTAAAACCAAACTCTTATGTTTGGGTGGAATAAGTCTTTAATAAATACGTGTACTCAAGATATTTATTAAAATCCAGATGCCAACGTAATTAAACAATGCACAGTCAGGGCTAAATTGCATAAAGGTAGGTCAGAAAGCGGTTTTCTAATTAGGCTAATTAATGACCTCAGTACATAGTACCTTGTGGTTTGGTGTGATGATCCACCTTTGGTTTTTGGCATTTAATCTTTACAAAAACAATCTGCTTTTGTGCAAATCCTGTAACTCATCATTTAGTGTTGTAGTAGCACGTTTGGAATTCCACAATGATGGGTGTTGTTTTGACTGTTGTTATGACTGTGTTGGTGTTTTGGTGCTCCAAGGTACTTACTAAACTCACTCAGTAAGGATGCCAAGAGACTATGAAGCTGTTCAGAGTTGATTCTGCAATCCTGTTGTTGAGCAAGACAAAAGAATGATTGAAAGTTTTTTCTTTTTTCTTTTTTCCTTGATCTAATATTTCCACCACTTCACAAGGTTTCCAAAGGTTAATCCACCAAAAACTAAGCCAGCTTTGTCACCAGGACCCATCACTGTTTCACCTTCAAATGTTTAGTGGACTACAGTTAACCTCTTCCTTGCCTCTTCCCAGTCAGAAAAAAGATGATGTAGGTCATATAGAGAATTTCCTACAACTTAGGAATCTCTTTGAGCCCCCTTGAGTGGCTCTAAATGGCCTAATCCTATAAGATGTTTTATAATATTTGCTTTTGCTATGGGTGGTGGGATGTAGGTTCTGGAGGCCTACTCTTGAGTCTAAGAGGAAGATACATGGTTGTCTGGTTCATTGTTCCCCAGCCTTGTGGGTCTCCCTTCCTGAGATCCTTACTTAGTAACCATCAAGGCATGCTTTGGCTGACCCCAGAGGAGGGAACCACCCTGCTAAAGCCAGGTGGGTCTAGGGCAGTGATGGCGAACCTTGGCACCCCAGATGTTTTGGAACTACATTTCCTATGATGCTCAACTACACTGCAGAGTGCATGAACATCATGGGAAATGTAGTTCCAAAACATCTGGGGTTCCAAAGTTCACAATTACTGGTCTAGGGCTTCTAGGAAAAGAGGAAAGAAACCCTTCCATTTGTTCTTAAGGACCTCTGTGTGCTCTTTATCCTTGGTTCACCCGAACACTTTTCTTTTCGCTTTTTGAGCATGCACTACAGAACAGGAAGGTTTGTTTATGGCAAACTATGAGTGACTTTAGCCTTATTCTGGTGCAGTAAATATGCACAGCCATATATATCACAACAGGGTACAGAGCTTTGAGCAAAGGGGCTTTTTATGTTTTATCAGAGGGGTATTTCATATACCAATATGTTTATCCAACATGTTGCACAATGGAGGAGGCAAAAAGAACATCTATAAGATTGTAAGCTCTCAGAAGCATGGCCCTCCTAACCCCTCCTGTATTGAATTATATTGTGACTGCACTGTCTTTCTTCATAATATAAAGCGCTGCACAAACTGTCGATGCTATATAAATCCTGTATAATAATAATATTAATCTCACACATGGGCTTAACATAAAATACTTGGTTTAGATGATCTTATATAACAACTTACCTGGTTTGCAAACATAAGGAACCTGCTTAGAATCTCAGCTTCAGTTGGGCACATTGACAGTGTCTGTAACAGAAAAGTTGAGTTAGCCTTAACGATAATCAACTATACACAGAAATGTGCAACTGCCCTTAATTCCCCTTAATGTAGCCATCTTGTTTATACTTCTGTGGCTTTGTCAGTCTCTCTTCATGGGATCCTTACCTAGTACTTTTATGGTAGGCTTTATTTATAAGGCATATTGGAGATTTTTTTTAGGTGGATCTGTGTTGGGGTTCCACAAAGATAATAATCTGACAAAAGAAATCCAACATAAAACGAATACACAATTAATGTGTCAGAAATCAGTAGCGCAGTCCAAAATACAGAATAGTAAATGTAAATGTAAATTGGTAATGAATTAGTCCATCTGTATACTTAACAAAGAATCTGAGTAGCTTGAATTAGAGGAGACAATTGTATCACAGTGTATAATAGGAGAAACACCTCACACTCCACCACCGATATGTGTCCCCAATCCCATTAAAATGGCCACTCACCAAAAGAATTTGCCTTCCACTCTCATGGAAAAGGCAAAATCACGTTATTCAATTGGTCCTGATCCCCTAAAACCTCGGTGTACATTCCTTCTTAAACCTGTCCTGGATTCTCAACTGCAACCCGACTCTGCTCACTTTGCAGCAAAACCTTGTAACTGAACTCTAAACATCTGTCGTCGGTCGGGTCTAAGAGGGGTAACTCCAGCCTAACCCTCTCTTCCGCTCTTTTCTTCCTCTGTTTTGCTCATGAAGCTCCCCGACCACTGCTTCTTCTTGTTGCGGCCGTTGAGGAGTCTGTTGCAGAGGCCTCATCTGCTGCTGTGTGCCTGTCAATTGAGGCCTAGCTGGTTGTGAGAGCTGAGTTGTAGAGGAGAGCAGCAGATTCCCCTGCTGTTCCACTATCAGAATTCCTGCACCCTCACGCGGCTTCATAGGTGAGGGTGCACAGCAGCAGACAAGGCCTCTGCAACAGACTCATTCTCAATGGCCGCAACGTGAAGCAGCTGCTTCTTCCTCCATGGTTGGGGAGGCTGGCTTCATGAGCAAAACAGAGGAGGAAAAGTTGAGTGCGGAAGAGACGGTTAGGCTGGAGCTACCCCTGTCAGACCTGACCGACGAGAGATGTTCAGAGTTTAGTTACAGGGATTTGCTGAAAAGTGAGCAGAGACGGGTTGCAGTTGAGAATCCAGGACAGGATTAAGAAGGAATGTTCACCAAGGATCTAGGGGATCAGGACCAATTGTTTAACACAATTTTGCCTTTTCCATGAGAGTGGAAGGCAAATTTTTTTGGTAAATGGCCATTTCAACGGGATTGGGGACACATATCGGTGGTGGAGTGTGAGGTGTTTCTCCTTCTATTATACACCGGGATACTATTGTCTCCTCTAATTCAAGCTACTCAGATTGTTTGTGAAGTATACAGATGGACTATCTCATTACTAATTTACATTTACTATTCTGTATTTTGGACTGTGCTACTCATTTCTGACACATTGTGTATTATTTTAGGTTGGATTTCTTTTGTCATATATATGCTTTTTCTAAGTAGCAGCATTTTATACGTATATTCTATATCCATTTAAGTGCGGGGGATTATTGTATAGTATAATCTTATATTACAACAATAATTTTATTTTAAAGAGAATAATTTGCTCAATATATGAGGTCATTTTCTTTTTTGTTAGGGTGCTTTCACACGGCGCACCATCCGACGAGGTCCGTTCTGCTCAGCAGGGGATCGAACCGCCGATCCCCGCTGAGCAGGCAGATGACAGCCCCGTCTCCGCTCTGTGTGCGCAGACAGGGCTGTCAGATCCCTGCTGTCCTCTATGGAACGTACCGCCTGTCCGTTCTCATCCGATCCCATCCGATCTGACGAATAGGGTTTCTATCCGTCCGGATTTCACGGACAGGATAGGAGAGCAGCGGGTGTAAGCGGACATGTCACCGCTGACATTCGCTGCCCCATAGGGATGCATGGAGCATCCGATCAGGTCCGCCTGAAAAACTGACAAGCGGATCGGATCAGATCACCCGTGTTAAAGGATTCTTTATGTTGAAGGTCTAAAAAAAAGTACATCAAAGCTTTTTGAAAAATTATGGGGTTAATACATGTATCATGCATGTTTATGTTTCCTACCGCTGTTTCAGCCAGAGTCCATGGCAGAATTGTTGTGGCGGTTGTCCTGTCTGTGGACAGATGTATTTAAGCAAATATTACAAAAAAATTTTAATCAACGTAGGAGACGGCAGTTGATTTTAGTGATGTTAGAAGGTTTTCTAAGGAGATGTCCTTAGGGCATGTGTGGGGGTGTATTTATTGTAAAATAGTTTCTAAGATCTCTTCTCTACCTGTTCCGGAATCATAAAGTCCAGCAAGGACTTTAAGAGACTGATACCAAGTCAAATCCAAGTACATACACTGATTGCATTTTGAAAATACTTTTAATAGTGTATTAATGAGTACGGCGGTGCATTAGTATTGGTCTCTTTATATTTGCCTGGGGTAAAGTGTCACTAAACCCACATCATAAAAAACTTTCAATATTTGCTGTATGTAACGGACCCCGAACTCAAGAAGGGTATGTCCGCCGTATAAGCTTCCCTTGCCTAGTACCAGCACGATCCAAGAACCCTTAGCCCACCCAGTCACTTGTCAAGACATCAGTGTAGGGTGGTAAGAAGCATAAGACTGTTTTTTTTATAACACAGGCACAAAGAGATATACACTCAGGGGACAACCCCCCCCCCCTATGCATAATGACACAGGGCAGGGTAAACTACATTCCGTAACATGACACACAGAGTTATATTCAACTTTCTAACAGTAGACAGTCTTTAGGAAGGGCTGCTGGAGAAATCCCCAATCCGCAGCTGATCCACATACACATATACATCCCATAATGGGTTGATCCCAAGGCAGACAGAAACAATATAACAATGGGATACAGACACTTAAAGAGGAAGTAAACCCTCCTCTGACACTTTTACCTATAGGTAAGCCTATGATAAGGCTTACCTATAGGTACTGTAAATATCTCCTAAACATGTACCGTTTAGGAGATATTTACCTTACATGCAGCCAGTGACGTCACTGGCGCATGCGCTCTGAAGGAACGGCCGGTCGTGCCGTTCCTTCAGAGACCCGTGCCGTGACCGTCGGCTCCCGCGCGAGTGCGCGGGAGTGACGTCACCACGGCTCCGGCCAATCAGATGGCCGGATGCCGCGATCCCGGAAGACGGGCGACTGGACATGTCGCCCGTCATACAGGTAAGCGGATGGCACGGCGGGGGCTCGTTCTAAGGTAAGTATTTCATAATGAGCTAGTATGCGGTGCATACTAGCTTATTATGTGTTTCTCTTACAGGTTGCAAAAAGAAGAGAATTTTTTTTTTCAGGTTTACAACCTCTTTAACAATAACAAACTCCACATATAGTGTCTGTCTTTCATTGCCAGTGATGGTGACTACAGTCACATATCTTCCCCCCCAAAGGTAGACTAACCAGGTATCAGACCTCCAATCAGTCTGTGCCTGAGTTAGTCGGGTAATAAGTCCCAAAGAGTCAATCCATCCTGGAAGCCTCCTCGACAAAGTTCCACATAGTTTGTAAGTTTGTACCCAGCAGGGCGCATGGAGCTCTCAAAGCTGATCAGTCTGTGAAAGTCTGGTTCGGGGGGCCAGACTGGACTTCTCGGTCACCCTGTGCCCCTAATAAACACAGGGTAACTTAGACATAAGAAGGGACTTGGAAGTGGAGAAAGGTAGTTCCCAGTAAATCTGCCATGGCTCCCCTCCTAACCTCAAACGTATCCCCATATGACTGCACTCCATCCAAACATTCAAGCGTCTGGACCTCAGAATGCAAGTAAGTCTCCGGGGTGTGGGCCTGGGATCTGGACCGGCAGGAACGCTGAGGTCAATTTGTCTAGGTCGTTCCCCAGTAAGACATCGGTGGGGAGTTCGCTATCAACCCCACATCAATCAGACCAGACCCGTCACCCCCATTCAAATGGACCCTCGAAGTGGGTAGCCAATGTACTGCTCCCCCTGCTATCCATACTGAACCTCTGGTTCAGGCAGCATCTGGGACCAGGTGTTGCTTGACCACGGTGAGAGTGACTCCCGTGTCTTAGAGACCTTGCGCAGGCTTTCAGTTTAACTAGACAGATTGGCAATGGTGCTGTCGGTTCTCTGTAGCGGCTTGCACTGGGTCAGCTTTGTGAAGGGTACCCAAATGCTCCTCGGGGGGGGTTCGAAATTGGGTATGACTAGGGAACCTCTGCATGATACTAGGGGACTGTTGTCCATTCTGGAGGGGGTGACTCTGGTCTGATCCATGCAGCTTGGTTCCTACACTGGGTACAGTCTTGTTGATAGTGCCCAAACTGATTGCACCTGTGGCACTGTACCCCACTGTGGGATGAGTATCTGGGTGCCTGCCAGTTGGAGGAGTTTCCCTCCCTCTGTAGTAGTGGTAGTCCAATGTTGGTAATCAAGGGCTTGAGCATTGGTCTGAGGCTAGGTCGTTGCTGCCTGTGGGTGTGGTAGTAGTGGACTGCTGCCCGCACTGGGGAAGGTGGTCCTGTTCGAATCTGTGAAGCATGGTTCCTTCTCTGGTCACAGTTTCTCTGGTAGTGTCAGAAATGTTTGCACCAATGGCACTGTACCTGGTTTTGCTGTTGGAAGCGAGGTGGTGGGGAATTGCAGGTACCTGGGCTTCGGGTTGGTGCCACTGGTACTGGAGGGGGTAGTGCACCTTGCACCAGATAGGATGGCCTGAAGGGGGTGGGCCCCATCCTCCTGCCATCCTGGTACTCATCAGCCAAGCCAATCTGGCTGCTTCCTCCACGGTTCAAGGCTTACAGTCTCTCCCCCAGTCCCTTATCTCTGTTGGTGTATGATCAAAGAACTGCTCTAGCAGTAGCAGTTGCAGAGAATCATCCAGAGAGGTTGCCTGGCAGCCCTGCATCCATTCTTGGCTGCCCGGTGCATTCGGAAAACCCACTCAGCAAAAGAGTCTTTATGGTTCTTCCTGAGCCCCTGAAAACTTCCTCCACTAGGCCTCTGGTGTCACAGCATACCTTGCCAATAAAATATCCTTTACCTGCTCATAGTGATGTTGTATATCTGAGTCTGGTACTGCTCGGTAAGCCTCAACTGCTCTGCCAGACAATTTGCTGCTCAGGATGGCTGCCTACTTGTCTCTGTCCAGTTTTTCCAGAGCACATTGGCTTTTAAAGTCCTGTAGGTAGGCATATATATCCATCTCCCCATCTACAACGTTTTTAAATGCAGCATAGTTTACCTTCTTTCGCTACCCTCCATTACTGGATCCCTGTAGTGATGCTGTATCTCCTGGATCCATGTCCATTCTGCACTGCTGTGCTGTCTGTGTTGCTGTGACTTGTTCCATGATCTGGACAATCAGCTCCTGTGAGGGGTTTGGTCCCAGCATACTGAGCCGTCATCTCACGTTTCTCTGGAACGCTGCTTCTTCCCTGCTTAATACCACTGCATCGCTGGCTTGGTCACCTTGCATCAGTTCAGCTATGATTTTCGCTTTTATTTTGTTACTTGCTGACCAACCACGAGCTTCCAGCAGATCTTTCAGCATTGTTCGCTTAAGCCTTTTGTATAGCTGAGCCATTCCCCACTTTTCCTCTCCTCTACTGCTATCCAGACCTTGGATCCCAGTGGAGGTTTGGATGCCCCAGACTGCAGGAAGCATCCCACAGCTTGCCACCAATGTAACAGACCCCCTACTCAAGAAGAGTATGTCTCCCGTTTAAGCTTCCCTTGCCTGATACCAGCACAATCCAAGATTCCTTAGCCCACCCAGTCACTTGTTGAGACACAGTAGAGGAGCCAGAAGGCTAGCTGGGGTGGCAATTGCCACCCCAGACGAAATCCTTGCCACCCCTGTTGCCACGCCGCTGAAAACATTACACCCTAATCACCCTCGTGCAGTGCGTCTGCCATGGCCGCCACCGCTGTGTCTGCTGCTTTCTGCCCCTGGCCGCTCAGCTGCCGAACCCAATCCTGTTGGCGCCGCCCACTATAGACTGGTGGGGGAGGCGTGCAGTGTGGAGACTGAGAGGGACTATCTGGGGGAGGGACTAGCCTGTGCAGCGGCCGCCCAGTGCAGCGCAGGAGAGAACCAGGCAGTGAGCAATCGAAGAAGCCGGTGCAGTGAGGAGCGGAAGAGGAGTCGGATGACAGGAGTCCAGTCAGGACTCAACATCAGCAGCATCGCCAATCGCCATCAATTATTCAGGCTCAACAAAGAAGGAGGCGGGGAAGAGGCCACAGAGCTGGTGTCTGTCTGTGGTGCTGCAGGAAAAACCTAGCTTGGAGAGTAGGGACAGGTGAAAAAAAGGTAGGTAAGAGACTACTACTGTAGTATTGTCTGACTGTACTAGTGACTGACTTAGTAGTGAGAAGTCTGTAAAGGAAAGGGCATCTATCTTATGGAGAACTTGCCCTTTCCCAATGCCTGGCCTGCTGACTGTAAGGGGAGGATCTATATGGGGGACCTCACCTTACCCTGGCCTGCTGTAAGGGGGGATCTATATGGGGGTCCTAACCTCACCCTGGCCTGCTGTAAGGGGGATCTATATGGGGAAGCAGGTCCCCCATATAGTTCCCCCTTACAGCAGGCCAGGGTGAGGTGAGGTCCCCCATTAAGATCCCCCTTACAGCAGGCTAGGGTGAGGTGAGGTTCTGTCCCCCATATAGATCTCCCCCTTACAGCAGGCCAGGGTGAGGTCCCCCATATAGATCCCCCCTTACAGTAGACCAGGGTGAGGTGAGGTCCCCCATATAGATCTCCCCCCGTACAGTAGGCCAGGGTGAGGTGAGGTCCCCGAGGTGAGGATCTAAAGAACAGCATTTGGAACATGTTAGGTTCTTTCCTCCAGCATTATACAATTGCATAATGTTGGAGGAAGGAACCTACTATGCTACGAAAGAATGCATCTTTAAAAACTTATGGTAACCAACAAAGAGTATCACTTAAACTCCAAACTTTCCACATAAATTAATGGCTAGCACAATACAAGTCTGTACATGCATTTGCACTTACCAGAACTTCTTTGCACTCCATGTTGTTCTCCAGTGCCCTGAAACAGATTTAAAAAGGCTGTTTTACAGAATTAGGTACATCTGTATAATTCATTTTGGGTCATGAATTTTGATCATTAAAACTTTGACTTGAAATACTGTAAAGGAGATTGCATAGCCTTTTCAGTGAAGTTTCCATAGAATAGTTTTTATAGTCTTTTCAGCAATTTGAAAAACTGATATATGTTCTAATTCCTCTGCAGTCAATTAAAACATATTTTGCTGTTTTTTTACAAGATGTTGAAGTGGAGCATGTATAGCGCTAAAAGTGAAGCACCTTTAGCCCTGGTTCACACTGGTGCAACTTTAAAATTGCACTACTTCATGGCAATTTTAAAGACGCAGATCAGTGCGATTTGCACCACCGATTTCATTGTAGCTTGCAACTTCATTTAACAGAAGTCTTTGCAAGTGGCAATGAAATTGGAAAAAAAGTGGGGCAGGAACCTTATTCATAATGGCTGTGACATGAGTTGAGGCAATTTTAACAGTTCTGTTACCGGCAATGGGTTGGGACTTGTCATGTGGTTTTGAACTCTGAAATCGCATGAGAAATCACACCGATGTGAATGAGGGCTGAAACAAATTTCAATCAATGTCATAGTTACCTAGAAGAATTTCCCTTTTCAGTCAAGATTCTGACCAAAAACTCTCCCTCATTGCACTCCTCCAGAGACGGGATGATGATATAGTTTCCTGGAGGAAGGCTGGAGCAGATTACCACTTCTCTGTGATTAGCACAGGGTCCAGCACTGAGAATTGGCTGCAAGGAGCACAGCTTGTCTTGAAACAGATATGCATGTGTGTCACCTCCCTGTAATACACAATAAAGAATGGCTCTAAAGTCAAATGATGGCTCGCACAGTGTCTATAAATTATAGCAAATGGTACCCCTGTTTACCTCTATTTATGATCTACTCCAATATTTTTTTTATATTATATAGGCATAGCTGATCCAAAAATATTTATTATTTTAAGTAAATTTGAATTTCCTACCACCCAGTGTTAATTTCGTCGACTAAAACGTTTTCGTCGACTAAATTAACACAATTTTAGTCGACTAAAATACGACTAAAACTAAAACAATTCAGATGACTAAAATACGAATAAAACTAAAATGGTATTTTAGTCAAAAGACTATAACTAAAACTAAATCGAAATTTGCTGCCAAAATTAACACTGGTGCGTGCTCAAAGCTTAATACAATAATAACATATTAGATTTTTCACTCCAGGACCAGCAGTAGTATATAATGAGTTTGGAAATTGTAGAGAAATGCTTAAATAATGCATTACAAATTACAATTGAACTACACCCATTCGATTATAGATAACTAAAATGAGTTTTAGTCGACTAAAATGTAGGACGTTTTAGTCGACTAAAATGTACTGGAGTTTTAGTCGACTAAATACGACTAAGACTAAAACACTTGCAGAAGACTAAAATGGGACTAAAACTAAAATGCCATTTTAGTCCTAAGACTAAGACTAAAACTAAATTGAAATTTGCTGCCAAAATTAACACTGCTACCACCTGAGTACAACAATAAAATACCTGCAAGCATGTCCTTAGTTTGCCCTTTGTGTTTCATCGATTACAAGGTATTTTAATCTCACCATTAGCTTTAACATTTATAAATTACATTTCAAAGAATGACGCAGAAGACAATGTTCGGCTTTGTAAGGGCTTGTGTAGAAGACAAGGTCCTTCAGAGGTACTTCTGGTCTGTATTAAACTGTTTTTTTATTCCTGCTGACTTTCATGGAGAGAATCAAGCAGTTTTGAACTTTTTATACCTGTGTTCACAAGCCCTAAAGTACTTTGCAGCATAACGATAGGTGGGGGAGGACAGAACTAGGTGCTCCAAAAAGGGCAATCTCACTATGATAAGCCCCAGGAGATACAAGCCAAATGGCTGACTGCCATCTATCTGACATATGGATTTTGTGTAGAGGTAGACTTTGATACATTTTTTTAAGGGATCAAACACATAAAAGCCAGTGGTGGATACAACCTGTAGAGGTTCATGGTGCAGAGCAACAATCCACATCTTGCACTGCTGACCATCACTCCAGGACCCTCACTCAGAGGTTGTTTACACGACTTAGAGCAAAGAAAGATAGAAGCAATAAACAGTTGGCAATGATGTTATATTCTTCCGTTATTGGGAAAAAAAAGTCTCTGATTGGTTTCAGTGAGCAGATGCAGTCCACCTTAAACCCCCCCCCCCCCCTATTTTTATATATTAGTTCAGCAGTCTGACAGTTCTTCCTAGGAATAATCTCCCATTTTGCTTGTACTTCATACCCCACCGCTCTGCCTGCTACTCCATTCATGTGCTCCTTAAAGTGTAACTCCACTTACACTGGACTGGACACTGTCAAGATTTTAATTGTTGTCTGTGTCCCCTTTCAGAAGATTTTTTCTTACTTCCTGTCCCATAAGAGACCTGCCACCCAGGGCAGTAAGAGTGAGGAGAAACTTTCTCATTGAAACAAAGATAGCAAAAGCAAAATAAAACTTTCCAGCTGTTCCTCAATCTATGAAACACAAACATTTATTTGAAGTCTATTTAAATACCATTGGTACCTCCTATGGCTTGTTAACAAACTGAAGCATAGTGAACACAGTTAACTATGTTTCAGTGATGAATGGACACAGGATTGATTGGTATCCATCGCTCACTGTGTTCATTCAGGAAAGGAAAGGGCCAGTAACTTACATCCCCCTGTGTGCCCGCAGCAGCTGCCGGTGGGAGAAGTGGGAAGCCACCAGCAGTGCGGGGGAAAGGGACACACATGGGGGCCCAGACAGCAGATGGAAGGGGCTCATGTGTTAGAACCAATCCCCTTGCAGTGCTGCCGAGAGTGAGTGAGGGAGAGGAGGAGAAGGAGAGGAGGAGAAGCTGGCAGCACTGCAGTGGGAGACAGAAGGGGATTGAAATCTGCAATAAGACAGTACAGCTGGCCCTCCTGCTCAACAGGTTCCTGGGCCCCCCTTATGAACTGATGGGGCTTGGGCCCAGTATGGGAGGGCTGGCTATACTGCCTTATCAGCAGACCTGAGTCAGATGCTACATCTGTCCCCTCCGCCTCTAAGACCAAGAACTGAGTGATCAAAGACCGCTGATCACTCAGTTCTCAGACTTCAGTGAGCAGAGAGCCGGTTACTGTGCTAGGCTGTGGAGGGAGCAGGGAGCAGCTGGCTTAGGCTATCAACGGCACACTGAGCCAGCTGCTGGTCAAGCACTTGGGTGGATCCCATCATTAAAGTCTGGGTCTATCCAGAGTCTGGACCAGCTGGGTGACATCAGCTGATAGCGAGCTTTAGCCCGCTGCCGGCTGAATATGGGTCAAAGGAGTGCTGAAGGAAGTGCACTCCTGTGATTTTCATGAGCTGGAAAGAGCTTGGCTTTACATCTCTTTTAGGCTTCCAAAACAACACCCCTAGCCAGATCTGGTTCTTATAACTTTTAAAGAATATTACATTTTGCATACAAAGGCAAATGCAAGTTATATTTTTATGCTTATTGTCACAGAAAGTTTTCTAAATAGGTTTGTACTATGTATTATACAGTATAAATGCATTTATTACACATATTTATATAGCAACAACAATTTATGCAGCACTTTATTTATGGTACATTAACATCAGTTCCTGCCCTCAGGGACCTTATATTCTAAGGTCTCTATCTCATATGCATATATACATGCACATACAGTACATACTAGGGCCAATTTTGACAGGAGCCAATACACCCACCAGAAGGTTTTTGGAGTGTGTGCATAGGGAGAATATGCAAGCTCTATGCAGATAATGTCTGGACATTGAACATGAGACCCCAGTGCTGCCAGTGATAACCTCTAGGTTACCTTAAATATATGACAAGCTACACGTTGTGTGGTTTTTCTTAACCTCTGGTGTTTCTGCATGACGGATACAATAAAGCTGCATGGTGTGTTTTCATTCCCTGAGAGTAACAGTGAAAATTGTGGGTTCATCCAATAACAATCTGTAAAGATATAAAAGACAAAAATCAGAATTGTCCAGGCTATGGTATTTAATATCACTCTCTATGGACGTAGACAATGAAGAAACTAGGGAGGAAAACTATTATTGCCTTTGAACTTTGGTGTTGGTGAAGAAGTCTAAGAATATAATGAACAGTAAGAAAAACAAACAATGGGTCCCTTAATAAATCAAGCCCAACCTTCCAGTAGAAGTCCAGATGACTGGACTGATAGTGTCCTATTTTGGACATATTATGAGAAGGTCCAACTCACTGGAAAAAGACAATAACTCTCCAAAAAGCTGACATAAAAAAAGAAGAAGTAACCAGCAATGAAATAGCTGAATGCAGTTACAGAAAGTAGAAACATACCATTGTGATCCCTGGAGACCCAAAGAGAAGACAGATCAATCTGGAAAAAAACTATCCAATTGGTCACCAGAAGTCCACAATGACTTGATGGCAACATGGGGCCCTTAAAGGGGATGTATAATAACTTTGTATAAATTTTTGTTCTTTATTACGGTCAGGACTGTAAAAAATATTTAATAAAGCATGGAATATTGTACATTGTAGACTATGACCATGTTTTTTGTTGCATCCTATATGTATATAACCTGAAACATGGTCAGAAAGATGGACTTCAAAATAAAATAAAATTTTTTATAAATAGCACAGTGTTAGCAGATCATTTTAAACATGCATGAACCTAAATGAAAAATAAAAGGCATAAAATGAAACCAAAACCATTAAACAGTAGTTTTCCTTTAATATCTAATAGCTGCTTCCAGCCATGAGGGCATAAAAAACATTACTCCTGTAGGGGGCATCTACCCCAGATCAGGGCTGTCTTTAACACAGGGCAAAAGAGACAGCTGCCCTGGGCCCAGTCATTGTTTTGGGGCCCAAAGCAGCTCCCCCTTGAGCCCACACTGGCCAAAAATAGTTGAGAAGAGGATTTCGGAGGGCCCAAAAAAATGTTTGCCAAGGGTCCAATCAATATTAAAGACGGCCCTGCCCCAGACAGCAAGTAATTGTGCTGCAAGTTTGAAAATGATTTGCTAAGCTACTTGACTTGCCAGGCTTCACAAGTTTGTTGCACTATTGGAGCAAGTCCACATTGCATGACTCCAGATCAACTTTTTTTGCAAACATTCTGCAAGTGTGCTGCAAGTTCTGGTTCAGTTATATTGTGCAATAGTCATCCCACCACAGGGGTCACTGTGGCTGAACTTTAATGCTTTAGACTTGCAAAGCTCTTGCTGTAGACTTACCACTGCAACTTTGCTCTTGCTAGAGATTTACCAAGCAAATTTGCTACAAATTGGAAACATTTCGACTAGAAATTGTGCTTCAAGTGCTCTGCAAGTGTACAACTTGCCGGTGAAAATGTGCAGCAAGTTAACAGACTTACAATTCAACACTGCCACAAATTTGTGGCAAGTTATCCTCGCTATCTGGGACAGGACCATCCTACTGACCATTGTCACTGAGACAGTAAATGACGGGGGATCTAAAATGTAACAGTTTTGACCAGGGCGAGAGATGAGGGTAAATCTCCCCATGGGGCCATCTATTCTAGTAACAACTGTCAAAGAGGGAAATCCCCCTCACCTCACAGGAAATGAAAGAAAACACCCCAAAGAGACAGCAAAAAATATACAGAGAGGGATTTTACCCTTTCATATTCTATCCAACTGTACAAACATTTTTTAATATCACACTTTCACATTACCCTACAACCTGCAATTTTGTATAACAACTACTATACATATAATGCTTGCTTTATCTACTCCCCCAGGGTGTAGCTCAGTCAGCACTGCTCCACAAACCCTTGGAACGTTGCTTGAAGTCGCCATATTGCTTACACAATGTGCCCAATCTAATTGTTATGGATCTGGTGCATATACAGTTTTGAATCCCTGTACAGTTCCCAGATTATACTTAGCCTACTGCTCTATAATGCTCAAAAAATGACTTAAAACCAGTCTAACTGTTCACCATATACTGAATAATGACAGGAAGGATTTAAAGGTGCAGATAACCGAGTTATTATTTCCTTTCCTTTCTGATGTTGGTATTAAAAATATAATTTCCTATGGAAAACCCTTTTTTTCAACACAAATGTGCAGATTTTTTTTATCAACTTCCCAGAAATGACTCACCTGCATGCCAGGGTTACACAAGCAAGCTTTAAAGTGTTTGTTACCCCAGCATTTCAAATTCCTGGTATGTGCCCGCTGTACCATGTACTTGTATGAGAAAGTATCCTGTTCTCTTTGTATCGCTTCCCTTATGTGAAATCCCTGGCGACGTTCCTGCCAGTCCCTCTGCTTTCCTGTTAAAAACTGACCACATTAGGCAGGAGAGCACACCATGGTCAGTTCTCTAGCTGTGCTGGGAACGTAGCCTACTCTCTGGGCTGGCCTTTGGGGTGTGCGAGCTGTGCGGGAGGTAAGCGGCGACTGCGGTCTGGACAGGGTTAACACAGGCAGCGGCCGCCACTTACCTCCTGCTGTGCCTCGGTCTTCTACTGCTGCAGCGCTGAGCTGTGTATCTCACAGCTTAGCCACAGAGACGCCGCTATTGACTGATCCCTCCTCCTCTCTGCAGGGACGCCAGAGAAGAGAGATCGTCAGCTCCTCCTCCACCCGCCCCTTCTCCTCCTCCTCCTGGGTCTGCCCCGCCCCCACACTCCCCGGGGAAAATGTGTGTGGGGGGGGGGGGGTGCCACAGGATTAGCTCGCACAGGGCGCCTGAACACCTAAGGCCGGCCCTGCCTGCTCTCCTCCAATGATCAGACTTGTCCTGACACACCCACCCTGCACAGCCATTTACTGGGAAGATCAGTGTGCTGTTGCTTCTCCTCCCCCAACTCTTATCCAGCTGAGAACAGAGGGAATGTGATCACTTATAAAAAAGGGAAAAAAAGGTATTTATATTGTTTTTATTTTTTATCTATACACAAATGTTTGCTTTTCATTTCAATTTCAAACTGAATGGGTTGTTTTACAAGGTGATTGTTTACAAAGCTATCAGGTCTATTTATTAAGACAGCACAAAGAGCAATGAGGATTTATAAAGTACAGTAACCCACATCAAGCAGTGAGTTTTTCTCTTCATTGCCATTCACAACAGTAAAATATATAGTTATACTGCAGCAGGCAGCCACTCCTGCTAAAAACCACCATAGGTTCCTGTGTATTTTTGTAAAGTTATATAAAGTTGTTTACATGGCAACATTTGGGCCTGTGATTGGCCATTCAGGAACAAAGCACTGCATTGTGGTGAGGCCGGGTGAGTCTCACATATTCCTCCATACTTGGAAGTACCGGGCATTTCTCACATTGGCTAAGAGCAAAATAGGGCAAATTAAGTACATGTACCTTATGCCCCACACAGTAAAGAGAACCTGTCCCAGTAAAGGCAAATCACAGGTCCACTTCAAGAAGACAAAGACACAAGAAACCTGTGAGACATGGAAGAAAGTATCCATCAATTACCAGAAGTAGGGCTGCCCCCAGCTGAAAGTCCTTTCACCCAGCGCCCTTCATACATTACATACTCCCAGGGTTTAGTAGCACTGCCAGTTTCCAAAAGGCTCTGGGGTCCCAAGTGACAGATCTCCAGAAACTGGAAATTCTCTTTGAAATCCTCAACTGCAATCCTGCATTTAGAGACACAATATTAGCACTAGGCATAGCAGTATAGTAATCTAGTCACCTTTAAATGATATCATTTCTCCTTTGACACATTATATGATGCGAGTTTATGATTAACAATAAGTTACAGAATAGAGCCTAAAGTAGATCAATTATTTTAGATATTTTTCCTATAGTCATGCAATTATTTTTTGTAGGCTAACCCAATTCCTGGTTGGAAAGTAGCTTTGAACAGATTTATTTCTTTGTCAAGGAGAGGAAAATTGAAATTTTGTTTCAAGTAAAGCTATGTTGTATTTAAGATTATAGTTTACGGAGCCAATTAACAATAATAAGATCATTTTCATTGTTACTTAAAAACTGGTGTGAAGTTTCATTTGCGCTATTTGACGACATCTGACCATCATATCCAATGGCTAACTGTGGACACCCCTGCAAATGACTGATTTCAGATGTTTCCAGTGTAGGGTACTTTTAAGCCTAGTAAACACGGGCCGAATGTCAGGCAACACCTGCTGGTTAAAAAAAAACAGCTGACATTCGGCCCGTGTGTGGGGTAGCCGGGCCTGTCTGGTCTGAAAAAGCCAGCAGCTGACCGGCTTCCGATCAGCGCTCTCAGCCAATGTCTGAGAGCGCTAACCAGAGTGTTCTGGTCCCCCTCTCAGAACACAACAGCTCAGCAGGGGGAATCGCTGTACTAATGTCAGATCGTTAGTACAGCGGCTCCGACCTGAGCGGTCAGGATTTTTTTCGTTCAACCCGCTGATAGTGTGTACTAGGGTACAACATACAAATACCTTTTAGACAGCTGTGTGATTCCAACCTTGTGGCAACAGTTTGTGCACAGAGCCAGAACCATACAGACACAGTCTAATGAGTTTTCTATGGAGTATCTCCACTGGTCTGATATGACCTCACTCCTATTAAGGACCTATGGGATGAACTGAAATGTGGAGTGTGAGCCAGGTCCAACATCATCAGTACCTGACTGCTCAATGCTTTTTTGGCTGATAGGGCATATATTTCAACCGACACACACCAAAATATTGTGGAAAGTCTCCCAGAATAGTAAAGGGTGTTCAAGCCACAAATGGAGGAATGGGAAGGCCCATGGATGTCCAACAAAGGGGGATATGAGTGTGAAGGTCACGTGATCACAAAGTTTTGGCCATATAGTATATTTCCTTTTGAAAATTTGGCTCAATATTGGAAACAAATTTTTAATTAAAAGTTAAACGTTTATCTTGGACTTGTGAGATGATATTTAAATTGACATTTGTACCAGAATTCTCCATCCTCTAGAACTACATTCTCTGGCAGCTCGGGGTCAATCACAGTATGCCATTCTGGTCCCCTGAGAAAATAAAAACCACAGAATTGTCTTTTCAAAAGTTCTGACAGCTCCACCTTCAAATGACAAAAACATAAACATCCTACCCATCTCTCCAGGATCCAGTCCACTCAGTGTGTCCCCAAGGGTTCCTGACCCGGAGCAGAGATACTGGCCCATTTAGGGTCTGAACCTGCAAGAAAGGATCAGGTATTGGATGGAACTAAAGTTGCTACCAAGACACAACTTGAAAAGAGTTCTCTGCTTTGCTTCTAATGGAGGAAATTATTAGCAGGGTCTGGAAAGCCAATTTAGGGCTTTTTCTCATTATTACATTTGTTGTTCACTACTACCAGTTGTGAACACTCATGCCCTGTCTCAAAGTGTTTTTATTCATGTTTAAATATTGTATGCACATATTTTTAACAAGCTCAGTTGATTAAAAGGATTTAGTGGACAGCCTCACTCAACATCAACAACATGGACTAATCTTAAAAATAACTTTCAGGGCTCAGAGAACCCCTGCTAACAATTGCTATATGTACAATTGCATTTTTTGTATTAAAATAACAAACATGCCTGCTCTGTGCGATGGTTTTGCAACCCCAATCCTCTTTTTCTGCCGTTGCTCCACGCTCCTCCTCTTCATCAGGTGCCCCCACGGAAAGCCGCTTTCCATTGGGGCGCCCGTACGGGCTCACTCCCAAGTCCTGCTGCTGCGTCCATCAACACAGACAGTGGGACTTGGCCCCACCTCCCCTGTCACATGATTTGATTAACAGCAACGGGAGCCAACGGCTCCCGCTGCCATCAATCTGTCCAATGAGGAGAGAGAGACAGTGACTGTCTCTCTGTCCCTGTCATCCATTTACACTCTGTAGCACCTCTGGTTATAGCTGAGAAAAATGTTTCCAACAGGCTGCTTGTAGAGAAGTCAATCGAGAGATCAATTTCTATAAAGCCAGCTTGCCCATAGATGGACCGAAATTTCATTCCATCTATGGCTGGCTTTTCCTTTGTGGTCACTGGTAGAACACTCCCCCCCCCCCCGACAGATAACTAAAAATAATATTGTTATCAGTGGTTACTCATCTAAGAGGCAGGAGTTGCTTATTGCGTAGGAACCCCTAGCAACCTCTGGAGAAACCCAGGAGCAGCAACGAGGGACCTGAAAAGAGGAGGATCAGGGCTGCCCTGTGCAAAACCAACTGCATAGAGGAGGTATTACATGTTTGTTAATTAAATAGAAAAAAAACAAGACTTTACAATCACTTTAAGCACACATTTTAGTTGTTACTGTAAAGTTTACCTGAATGTAATTTCAAAAGGATAAGTTCACCTTTGGGAACATGTAACAGTGACAATAAGCAGGGGATCTTCTCCCCCTGCCCGGCCGCGTCATTCATACACAGAGTTCTGTGGCTGTCGGCTTGTAGTTCTCAATGAACTACCATGGCGCTGTTGAGCGCTCTGGTAGATCATTCTCTTTTCCAGTCAGTGAATAACTGCCTGTCCATACGAGGTACGAGCCAACAGATACACTCACAAGTCTCATGGCACCCATGATCTGCTGATCGCGGGTGCAATGCTTTACAGGCTCCAAGTAAAAAAAAATTATAAATGCACATTTTTTAACCTGCAAAAAAGATGTGCATTTAGTATATTTTTAAAAAAAGTTAACTTATCGTTTAATGAAGTTTGCATTTATTTGCTTACTTTATTATCATATTTTCATGATTTTACTTAAAGTGTATTTGCAGAAGCAAAGAGAAACTTTCTATAGTTCTTAGAGACAGGTCTCCTCTAAGGCTGGGTTCATACATATGTGGCTGCGGTTTGCAGTCTAGGACTTTTATGTTCACTGGTTCAGGTTCAATTTAGGTGCAAATTTTTACCCAAATTTGCACTTGAACCAGACCCAAAAATGCATAGGACCCTTTTCAAAACCGCACCACAACTGCCCCGCACATGTGTGAACTAGCTTCATTAAAAGCTGGGCACATTCACACGTTATGTGAATTTGATGTTCTTAAAAACTCTTTTCAATTTGCATATGTGTAAACCCAGCCTAAGAAAGAGGAGAAGTAATGCACAGTCAATACATCTCCTTTGTGTTCCTGTATAATCGTACCTGAGAACTTTTAAAAGTTTTGAGCCTGAGATTGCAGTCACAGTGTATGTGTGATATGGAGGGGTAACCAGGGTAGGTATTAATAATGGTGCACTTATGATGTTGTGGCAAAATGTTGCAATAGCAGCAACTTCAACTATCCATTACACCTTGCAACCATTTCTGCCGAACCTCCTTTACAGCCCAATTATTACCACTTTCCTCTATCCATATAATTTCTACCCTTCTACAGCCAAGCAACACTTTCACTAGTAGAGACAGAGCCTAAGTGCCGGTTCACACTATAGCGTGTGCGGCGATTGCATGTAATATTGGAGCGCACTGCTCCTTCATTACATGCGATCGGATGTGCAGTGCGAATTCAGCCATACATTTTTTTTTCAGCCGCATCAGGATCGGATCGCACAGTGGTTCACACTTGTGCGATCCGATCCTGTGCGAACTGATGTGCGATATGCGATCAAACTGGGGGTGTCGTTAACATTTCATTGACACCCCCTGCGTATCGCATATGGCAGTGTGAACTGCCAGATGTGCGTTTGCGATGCGGGAACAGGCTGCGAATTTGCAGCCTTCCCGCATCGCACAAGTGTGACCCGGCATTAGAACTGTGTCCTGAAGCAGCCTGAACTTGGCCAGCTCAGCTGTTCCATTACAGCTGCAGTCCTCTCCAAAGCTGGATACACACTATCCAACTTTTGTGGTTAGATTTCCTTCAGATTTACCTTTTCTATGTAGTGCAAGGGCCTGCCAGATTGCATACAAATTGAAAGTGTTTAGGTTTGACCTCATATTATATGGTTTTGGTAAGTCTAAAGGAAAAAGTCTTCAGAAAATCTTATAGTGTGTATGGCCCATAAGTAAGAATTACTACTGGATTGCATGTGGGTCAGGATGGGCATGGGAAGGAGGAATTGAACACTATGAAACACTGCTAGTGACTGTAGACTGCAATCAGGGGCAGGGAGTGCCTGTTCTTGATGCCAGGTAGGACTGTTGGAGCAGTGTGGAGGCAAAAAAACTGTTAGGCCCCTTTCACACATGCAGACCGTTCAGATTCACCTGTTAGTTTTTTAGGCGGATCTAAATGGATGCCTCATGCATCTCTGGGGCAGCGGAGACATGTCCGCTGACACCCGCTGCCATCCGATCCGGTCCGTCAAATCCGGACGGATGGAAACCCTATTTTCCATCCGTCCAGTGGATCGGATCGGATGGGATCGGAAGAGAATGGACAGGCGGTCTGTTCTCATCCGATTTACCGATAGGGGAAAGCGGGGATCTGACATCTCTGTCTCCGGACACAGAGGGAGATGGAGCTGTCATCAGCCTGCTCAGCGGGGATCGGCGGATCGATCCCCCGCTGAGCAGAACAGAGTCCGCCGACGGAGCGGACAGGTGTGGAAGGGGCCTTAGGAGAGCGTTTTCCAGTAAAACTTACCCAGTAAGGCAAAGATTTACAACAGCGAGGTTAATACTGGGAAAATAACATTTAAGAAGAAGTAGTAAATGACCACAGGAAGTAGGAAATTAGTGGATTGAATCTGCTTGTCTACACATAAACACCAGCAGGTGGAACATTTCCAATAGTTTTATTTTCTTCAATCCCTTGCAGTGTATTAACTGGCTAGGATAAAAAAAAAAAAAAAATTCCCTCAATAAAAAAATGCATTTACACTTTTGCAACTGATATAAGAAAAAACACAGTGACAATAATCTAATTAACAGCCAATTGGTTTTAATGTGTAGCGAACAAAGCGAGTGCCGACAATTATTAACAATTCTCATTAGGAAAATATTAAATTCACACACGTAGCCCTGGCCAATTAATGCCATCCAGCACTTTTGAAACCCAGGCAGTAAATTAAAAGAACATAAAGCTGTCCCAAAAGCCCTGTTCATGTAAAAAACACAGGCGGGGGCTTCAAAGTTTATGGAATTGGAAGGTTTATTAATCCACTTAATCAATTGCTCCCCATAGACTGGAGCTGGCCTGAGGGTTTGGGGATTCTACACGTCATCTGAGATTGTTGCCCAACCTGTCATCCTAAATCTATAATAGCTTTAATTATTCCATACTTACTATTTTGGTTCCGGTCACTGAGTACATGTGATGGCTGAGAATGCCCATCAAATTCGATGTTTCAACTTCTCCCTGCAAAACCAAAAGGTTTGGGATGATGAAATAGTTTCCAATTGTCCCAATTTTGAAGACAAATGCCTCTTTACCTCATCGATATACTATGTAACCAAGGTTTATGCTGTATCCCAAGTGGTAAACATTTTTATGTTTAACAGATGTAAGGCACAGGAGGTAAGCTCGAGTCTTGTACTCCAGGGTTATATAGCTAATTTTCCATTATACTATGAAAACAGACCCAAATTAAAGGCCCGTACACACGTACCGATCGTCGGCCAAAAAGCGTCGGCCGACGACCGATCTGCCGATTGTAGGCTTGTTAGTATGATGCCTCCGACAGCCGACAAGAATCTGTCATGCAAGCATTAAAATTTTTGTATGCCGACACCAGAACGGCCGATTGTTCGCCAGTCAGTACAGAATTCGGCCGACAGACCGCAGATTTGCAAGACTGGGCATGCTCAGAAAAGAAAAAGCACACGGAAAGTTAACCATTACATGACATCACTTCTGCAGTCGGCTGTAGTCGGCGGACAAAATTCATGTGCTGTCTTTGCACTTTTCAACAGACACCGACAGCCCGGGGACAAAAGACGGCCGATCGTTCGCCGACGATCGGTACGTGTGTACGGGGCTTAAGTAGCAGCTGAATGACTTTGAGGAGGATCCCTTAACCTCTTTGGTCAGCAGGAGCATTTAACAAGTCAGAAATAGTGCTTGGCTTTCTTATCAGAAAGCCCAGCATTCTATGCATACATAACTGCATGACAGCATCCTACATTTTGATCGGGTCAAACTAATGGAAAATGTAGTAACAGATACTTACCGTAATTTTCCTTCCTGACCAGCTCCATGTCAGCACAGCTGGGGGGCGGGGGCTAAACCCAGCCATGCTGACATGGAGTCATCAGGGAAAACTATTTTTTAACCAGCTCTGGACCAGAAGGATTTGCCCCCTTAATGACCAAGCCATTTTTTGCAATTCGGCACTGCATTATTTTAATGGACAATTGCGCGGTCGTGCAACCCTATACCTAAATAAAATTGATGTCCTTTTTTCCCCACAAATAGAGCTTTCTTTTGGTGGTATTTGATCTCCTCTGCAATTTTTATTTTTTGGGCTATAAACAAAAAAATAGTGACGATTCTGAAAAAAAAAAAAAAAAAAAAAAACAATATTTTTCACATTCTGCTATATAACATTCCCCCCCATAAAAAATGTAATAATCAATTTTTTTTTAACATTTTAGGCCAATTTGTTTTCTGCTACATATTTTTGGTAAAAAAAAAAAATCGCAATAAGCATATTTTGATTTGCGCAAAAGTTATTGCGTCTACTAACTACGGGAAAGATTTATGTCATTTTTATTGTTTTTTTAACCAATAATGGCAGCGATCTGCGATTTTTAGCAGGACTGCGACATTGCGGTGGACAGATCGGACCCCTAACTGACATTTTGACAGTTTTGGGGGGACCAGTGACATAACTACAGTAATCAGTGCTAAAAATATGCACTGTTACTGTAATAATGACACTGTCAGGGAAAGGGTTAACACAGTGGGTGATCAAGGGGTTAACTGTAAGCCTAGGGAAGTGTTTCTAATATTCTGGGGGTTGGGCTTGTGAAATGATCACAGAGACTTGTGATCCTACATAGAAGGATCATAGGCGCTCTGTGATCATTCCAGAGAGAAGAACGGTCAGCTGTGTTTACAATAGCTGACCGTCCTCTCTTAGCGGGGAACGATCGCGGGTGCCCGGCGGCAATCGGAGCTGCCGGCCCCATGCATCAGAGTCCTCGCTACCGAGTGGGGGCGGGAGCGCGCGCTTGCCCCCTAGCTGCAGGCGCGTGACCGACGTACAGCTACGTCAGTTCACGCAGGAGAGGCTGCCTGACGCAGTATATCTGCAGCGGGCAGTCCAGAAGAGGTTAAAGAACTAGGTACAAGGAGTTCTTGAGGTTGTGTTCCGTGTGTTCATTTAAAAAAACATCGTACCTGAGTGTTTCCACAGCAGATGAGAGCGCCTCTCTGAAGCATATTGTCCAGGTGCCTCCATAATTCTGAGGCTGGGCAGTTGGTATCACTGCTCTGTACCACACCACCAGTCATATCTTCCAGAGCTTCTCCAGCAAAGCCCATTTGTAAGGCAGAGTACCCACCTTTAAGCCTGCAATCAATCACTGCATTAATATTCAATGATATCAAGGTGGGGAAAGAATACATTATAGAAGCCATTTATAAAAATGCAATATCAATTTTTTTCCTAAATGTCTTAAAAGTATAAAGTACACTTTAACTTTTTGTGCTTTTTTTGACAGTTTTTGTTGATAATACCTAATTAAAGCGTTACTAAACCCACAATAGTAAAATCAGTCTGCATATGCAGTAAAGCATGCTTCTTATACTCACTCTGGAACCTAAGGGGTTAATCCTGTGCATTATGTAAAAAGGCTGATCCTATCTTCTACAATCCAGACAGAGGGTAAGGGGTCCTACAGCCTCATAGGACAGTCAGAGTAGAATGAAAACTCTGATGAGAAAAGGTATTTAGCAGTTTATATTTACTAAAACAATTGCATTTCCATGTTCTGTATACTGAGGGACACCAGATATAGTGAATGCAGGCTCCTGGGTTTGGTAACACTTTAAGCCATGGGTGTCCAACCTTTTGGCTTCTCTGGGCCACATTGAGTGTAGAGAAATTTTCTCGGGCTACATAGAAAATACATACTATAGTTAAGGTATATAAATAATAAAATGCCGCCGCGCCCCCGCACTAATTTAACACAACTAGAGGATGATCAAATGAAATAGAATCAGTATACAGAGGTTTACTTCTTCAGAGAGATAATAAAGGAACACTCTAACCACCATGGCAAACTTCAGTGATTTGAAGTGGTCATGGTGGTAGGTGTCAGAAACACTGCACATGCTCGCCTCCCCTCTGGGGCAGCCTCTGCCTACCGTTAATTGGCAGCTGCTGCGGCCATTCCCCCGACCTGACTTCCTTCCTAGCCAGCAAAAAAATTTTTTTTACTATGTTTCAGTTATGAATGAACACCATCAGTGAATGTGTTCACCGTGTTCATTTAGAAAAGGAAGGGGCCAGTAAATTACATATTTACTGGCCCCTTTCCCCGCTCTCCAAATTGAAACACAGCACCGTGGGGGAAAAGCCAACACGGGGGGAAGCCAAAATGGGGGGAAGTCCGGGCACTAGGGGGAATATGCACCGCACGTAGTGATTAGAGTGTGCCCAGGCACACCCGACACACTCCCTGCGCATGACTATAATCTTTGCCAAGACTAGGGAAAAGAGACTGAAGAAGTAAGTTTGCCCACTGTGTGTGAACAATCACTCATGCTATGCTAGCATTTTGGTTCTAGTTGTGCAGACTAAGTACTTGGTAGATTAATTACAGCAGAAACATTTGTGTGTTTTCCCTGGCAGCTCTTCCTCTCTAAGGCTCGATTCACACGAATGCCTTTTTTCATGCTTTTTGCAGAAATGCATTTAATTTTTTTTAACATGGGTTCCTATGGAACACGTTCCCATCATTGCATTTTTGTGCTTCTGCGTTTTTGTAAAGGGTCGGGACTTTTTTCCTGCAAAATGCAGTGTCTTCCATTTAATAGACTTCAATGGACCTGCATCCAAAACGCAAGTATTGCATTTCTACCATGATTTTGCCACGATTTGCGTTTTTAAATTTGTCCAACAACAAATTTTCCACAAAAAAAACCCAGCAACTCGCTGTAAAATCGCGGCATAGAAGGGTGTGAATAGAGCCTAAGCCTATGATTGCTATGCAAAAAAATCTAACCCTGGTCGCAAACTAAAACAGATTTTTTTTTGGAGAAGATGCTGAATTTGAAAATTAATTAAAAAAAAAAAAAGTTTTGTAAAGCCTATTAGTTTTTTACTGTAGGCCCCCCATTCACAAGAGTGTTTTGTAATGTGTTTCCCTATGCTTGACTACGCTCAACATGCAGAATCTCATTGTTTGCAATTGTGCCTGTTCACATTTTGATGCTCAGTCACTTGTAGCTCAATGCCAAGAACATGAACAATTTTTTTTTTTGCGTAATCAGGCATTTTTGGCTCCTTAGGCTTCAAAGGGAGCAACTGTATATACCACTTGCACTTGAAGAACTTTTCTCCTCCTTTGGAACTACTCTCCTTCCCTTGCCCAGCCCCGAAAAACCTAAAGCTTGATGAACATGTAGCAGGTGCTGCTCAGCCGCCTGCGGGCCCCGCATCTCCCTCAGGCTGCCACCGGGATTTACACACTGACAGGCTCTTAAGGGAGAGAAAGAGCCTGTCAGCAGCTGCGAGGGAATTCCCCCTCTCCTTCTCTTCCTCTCACTGTGCTGTGAGCGGGCGCTCACTCTGCTCCCTCCCCTGCTTCCTCATTGGCGGGGGAGGGGAACCAATGAGGAGAGAGAACTACAGGACAGGAGGAGAGGAGCAGCAAGGAACTCTGGGACATGTGGTCCCCAGCCCAGGCAACTCCATAATAACTCCTGGGGCAAAAGCTACCCACCCCAGCAGGCTGACTCTCAAGAGGAGGACTGGGACACCACAAAGTTACCTGGGAAGGAAAGAGATCCAAGAGGCAAGGGAGAGACCAGAATCAAGGAGAGGATGCTGCTGTTGCACCATCAGTGTGCTTGTTTCCTAGCCAACAGCTCCAGTCTCTTCAGGGGCAGGCCCATCACCTCAGGCGCTCTATCGGTCTTGTGGGCAGTTTGGACAGACATCGCTGTGCCCTCCTGCTGTTGGGTTGCCAATCAGGCATTCCTAAAGAGCCTGTCCCGTGTGTGTCTATTCCCTTGGTTCCTGGTGTCGCTGGATTGGTGAGCAGGCAGTGGCCCATCTTGCATAAACCATTTTTGAGAGACACTGCATGCAGACACCTTTACCCTATCTCCTTGTCAAAACTTGCCCCAGGAGACATTTTTCACCTGTTACCCTTCATTCTTGAGCTACTTTGCATAGAGATTCCTTGGGGTCTTAAGCTAGCTGAAGATACCGGACATCTCCACAGTGAGGACTTCCACGTGTTTTCTTCCTTTAGCCAAAAACCCAATGACCAGCACTTATGCTCATTAAGGAGGAACTCTAACTTTTACCCTAAAGTTGATACTGTTTTGCATATTGTACCACACTTGTACAGTCCGGGCCTGTGATTTCAGGACTTTAGGGAGACAGACTGACCTGCCACAAGTCATCTCTGTTCCCCCTAAGGCTTGGTTCACACCTATGCAGGTTGCAGGTTTGCATATTCCAGGTGCATTTTGCGTTTTTCAATACACGTTTTTGATCCATTGAAGTCTATGGAACCAAAAATCTGAAAAAAGTCCCTGGCCCTTTCCATAAAATGCACAGATGTGAACGTGACCCATAGGAATCTATGTTAAATGGACTGTAGTGTGTTTCTGCAAAAACTGAAAATGCACTAAAAAATGCATAGGTATAAACCAGGCCTTATGCCTAAAACACATAGGTCACAGTTAACCATTTAAGTTGGTTAAATTGTGTTTTTTTATCATTTGCATGGGACTTTGTGCTATACTATCAGAGTCTTTCATTTTTTTAATTATTCAGTTACACTATTAGAGCCCATTCACACTGCAGCGGCACGACTCTGTACTACTTCGGGGGCGACTTGTGAAGTCCCTTACACCGCGACTTCGGCCCGACTTGCACGGACTTCATATAATGAATGTTTATGCAAGTCGTCCCAAGGTTGTCCCCGAAGTAGTCCAGGACCCTTTTTCTAAGTCGGAGCGACTTGTGCCGCTCCTATTAGAACGGGTCCTGTAGCGGTCAATGGACCGCGAGGGACTGCGACTTGTCAGGATGACAAGTCGCCTGACAAGTCGCTCTAGTGTGAATGGAGCCTTACTGCTTGCTTGGAGATAAAAAGTCTAAACATACTTTCTGATTTACTACAATTTGTGTCCATTTCCTTGCTGTGTTCATAATAATGGTATTTGCTAGGTGTGCCAGAGGGGCCGAGACGGTTTTTGGGGTCAAGAGGCAGAGTATAGAACAGATTTAAACTGAGCTCCTGTTTTTTTTTTAGGCAGAGTATAGAACCAAACATACTCAAGCGGCTCCATTGGAGATGGCACTACACACATAAAAAAAAAAAAAGAATTGCGCAAAGCTCGTAAAACACACATTTACGTATGCAAAAATATTTCAAAATCACCTGAAATAGCTCTTTACCATGCGTTCTTCCAAAAAGGCCCAGAGTTCCCTGGGGGCATACTTAAAAAGCTCAGGCCAATCCTTCACCCCATGACTTCATCCAATTACTTTTGCCACTATCCCAACATAAATCCCACCTCCTAGCCATGCCCCCGTAAGTCAAGGCTCTCTTTCCCTAACTGGATCAAGAGGCCTTCAGTGTCATTGAAGGGGTACAAGTCTCAGCAGCTGGAGTGTATACTTTAAGTAATACTTACTTGGCATAGGCTTTCTCAAGCAGTGAACTCCAGAATTCATCCTTGTCCTTAGAATGCACAAAAAGTAAATTGTAATGAGTCTTTCCATTCTGCAGGGTCTGCGCCGTGGGCAACAAATCATCTACCACTACCTCCACCCAACGCCCATACTGCCAGAACTAAAAGAGACATATCAAGAGAGATTTGTTAATTACTGTTCCTTTTCTGTATGTTATATATTCTGACAGTGTAATATGACAAGTGTGTGTGAATTAGAGATCGACCGATTATCGGTGGGGTCAAATATCGGGGGGGGGGGGGGGGGTGATATTGTCTTTTTTTGAAGTATCGGTATCATCACAAACTTGTCGATATTGCTTCAAGTGCAGCTACAGGCATCACTCCGGTACTGTTTTTCAGAGCCGACTGTCTTGTATCAACAACCGATGCGGCTAATCAGCCGCTCGGTTGTTATTACAAGCAACGGGAGTAGACGTCCTTCCCCCCGTCCCGCCGCCTTCCGCCGTCCTGCCCGATCGACCAGCCAGCATGTCCGCCAGCTGGCTGAACACCCGAAAAAAGCCAGAATCATCTCTGATCGGGTTTGTAAAGTAGTAACCTGGAAGAGATGTCATGACATCACTTCCGGGTACTGGAGCCTTAAAGGTGCCAGGTTTAAAAAAAAAAATGACAGTATTCAAAACAGCCAAATTTGGCATTTTGAATGCTTTTAAATGCAGAGGAGGGGTTTGGGGTCTTACAGACCCCAGATTCCTCCATAAAGAGTACCTGTCACTGCCTATTACTGTCACAAGGGATGTTTATATTCCTTGGAACGGCGAAAAATTTGCTAAAAAAAAAAAAAAAATGTAAAAGGACAGTGTAAAAATAAAAACTTTAACATACGTACAGACTATCGGCACCTAATATCAGCTATCGGCCAGAAGGGTGGCCGGAAAATCGGTTTTAGGCCCTGAAAAAACAATATCGGTCAATCCCTAGTGTGAAAGTTCAAGGGATATACTCTTATTCGGTTTCATAAAAATCAAGTTCTTCAAGCTCTTGAACTACAGAACCCCCAACTCCCTTGAGTCATGGAGATGAGAAGAGGTAGTCCAGCAGGGGAGAACATAGACAGACCTGAAAAAAAAACTGCTTGGGATTTCAGTGTAGTAGTTGCAGTGTCTTATTAAATGGAAGCCTACTAGCACTCTGGATTTTTGGCAAAAGAAGCAAGAATTTTTGTGGACTTGCAGCATTTATAATACATAGGGAAAATTGCATGTACTGGGTAATAGAATGTATAATATTATTATACAGGATTTATGTAGCGCCAAAAGTTTGCACAGCGCTTTACAACATGAGGACAGAAAGTACAGTTACAATACAATTTAACAAAGGAGGAATCAGTGGGCCCTGCTCGTTAGAGCTTACAATCTAGGAGATTACTTTTTTTTTCATTTGTTTTGTTGAAAAATACAATTTTATTTATCTTTTTTTGGTGAATCAGTTGACTTTTTGCTCGATTTTGGTTTGGGTAACTAGGTGGTTTTGGTACCATTTCAGAGCAGAATGCCCTGATACTTTTGGCTGGGACAATAAAAGTATGTAATATTTTTATTTTAGTATTATTAATATTACTAATTATTATTACTAATTTGCTTTCCTAGATATTTTTCAAATGTTTTAGATATTTTTTACATTTTTTAAGTGTTATTAAACCCACAATAGTAAAATCAGTCTGTATATGCATTATAGCATGATAGTTATACTCACTGAGGAACCTAAGGGATTAATCATGCGCATTTTGTAAAAAGGCTGCTTGGTCCTGCCTTCTCTGATTCTCCCCTTCTTTTACTGTCCCCAATCCATCTCCTGATAGTACAGAGCCTTGGGGACACTCTGCATATGCTCAGTTTGGTGTGTATTGCGAGAGAGTTTTTCTTTTTTTAGGGTGCATGTCATCAGCACAGGGCTGATCATCACTGTTCAGACAGAGGGTCAAGGGGTTATGCAGCCTCATAGCACAGTCAGAATAAAACTCCTCCCACAAGCTTTAACAAGTGCTCGGCCTGTGATAGAAGTCACAAGACTGCTATATACTGCTGATGAGAAAAGGTATTAAGCAGTTTATATTTACTAAAATAATTGCATTTCCATGTTCTGTGTACTGTGGGAGACCAGATATAGGGAATGTGCCAGAAAGATAAAGACCTGTTGAGGACCTTCTGGTGGAGCAGTCGCTGCCTATTCAGAAAGTTGCTAGCCATGGCTAGAAGGCTCTACCACATACTGGACATTTTCCATGTATACAGGACTAGAAAAAAACAATATGGAAAATCAAGAATGTTTTACTGGTGTAAACTAATATAAAGATTGCTTCTTCACCTGGAATCTAAACTTGCCATTATACCCATCTCCAAAGTCTTGTTCCATGGGCATGACATGTTCCAGGAGATGAGGGTACAGTGACAGACAGGCCACGGCTGAGAGGAACCAGCAGTTACCTACAAGAAGGTACATAAAAAGATATTCAACTGAAATTTAATAATTACACATAATTGTATCACAACATTGACATGCAAATAAGATAGTATAAGGCATATATAATTGCGGTGGAAATTAATCGGGTCTGGCGCATAGAAATTTGCCCGTTGCACGGAGAACTTCGCTGCGTTGAAAAGCACACTTGCGGATATTAATACGCGCCATTAGTTCCTTGTGCTGAAAAGTATAATTTATAGCTCTTTTGAATAAAGAAATCCTAGCATGCTCAGCAACAAAGAGAGAAAACAGGCAAAAAGCTGTGTCACGGTCGATATCCATAGAAGCAGTCCTCTCCAACACAGGACGCTTGTTTATTTATGCTCAGGCTAAGAGGTGTTTACATGGGGGAGGTGGCCTCAACATGACCAATCACAGACATGTATATTTTCAAAAGTACAATAGAAATGGGAGTGTAAAGGAACCCACTGAGCCGTGTGAAGGAGTCTCCAGGTTTCCTGTGCAAAAAGGAACCATGCACTATTGCCAAACACTATACAATGGAACTAGCATGGATTCTCATGAACACGGCCATGCTAGTACATAGGCATGCACTCCCGTCATAACCTGTTAGAGTGAATCCTATATAATATAGTTCATAAAAACCATATTTGATAGTGATTATGCTACTGTTCCAGTAAATGAGACTATATCTGCATAAGAAAATAGCAGCGGTATTTCAATCACGGAGATCAAGCAAAATAGAAAACTACCAGCCATCATTCCAGCAAAAGGGCAGATAATAATGATAATAATTCCACATAAGAAACATATCTTTGCCAGTGAATACCAGGGCCCCGGCTGGCTGATATACATTTGCACGGTGGAATTCACATCGCACTGCCATAGACCCGGACTGGTGCTCACTCATTCGCGATAGCCGCGCAGAGCGCCCGTTGGTAGGGATGATCAGGCCAGTTAAAGCCATATTTGATGTGCATAGCAAATACCGGTAAACCGACACTGGGAGACCTAATGGCAATTTACCTAAACACATCTTGAAAAATGTGCAGATAAATAATAAAAATTCCACATCAAAATTCACTACAATGACCTCAGTTTAAAAGTCATTGGTCAAAATCAGACTTACAATTTGGCTCTCACAAGATAGTGATACCTGAGAGCCAGGTGATAGAACATGGTGCAGAATGTGGATCTAAATGCACATACCTCCTAATGTTATGAGATGAGAACGAGGGACACCTATTAGGAAAAGTTTGTAGGCATAAGACACACCCCCTGCCATGCCTCCTTAACCACCTAAGGACCACCGCAGGTTCATTTACTGGGTTAAGGCAGTGCTGGAAAATAATGGTAGCCACACCAAATATTGACACTTTGGGCCCAATTTGGACATTAGAGGTGTACTCACTTTTGTTGCCAGCGGTTTAGACATTAATGGCTGTGTGTTGAGTTATTTTGAGGAGACAGCAAATTTAAACTGTTATACAAGCTGTACACTCACTACTTTACATTGTAGCAAAGTGTCATTTCTTCAGTGTTGTCACATGAAAAGATATAATAATATATATACACAAAATGTGAGGGGTGTACTCACTTTTTGTGAGATTCTGTATTCTTAATATAAAAATATATTGGTAATGAAGCAGAGGATCAAAATTAGAACATCAGTTTCCCACCTCTTCATTTGCAAGATGGCTATCTCTGCCTTTGAAGACCTGTTCAGCTAAACAACTACTGAAAGTAGCAAGCCTATGTGAATAACTATTCTGCATCTCAATCAAGATTTGACTTCAAAGAAACTTTAGATAGATAGGTCCCACCCTTTGTAAAACATATACATTGTATTACAAGTCCTTAGCCATTTAGAGCAATTGTTTTGAAACCAACACAATGTTAATGTATTGCTCGCCAAACATGTCTTTCTACCTACATGCTTGTAAAAATAAATACCGTACATCTATTTTTCAATCTGGCTTCAACAGTCAAAATGTTACTGGAACCCAAAGGTTTTGTGGTTTCCCCTACACACTGGCTTTTTTAATTTACAAATGCAGCCATTTAGAAATTGGATGAAAGGTTTAGCTCTTGGAAAAAAAGTGCATTTTATAGAAAACTATAAAGATCAGACCAAAATGAAGGACAAATGAGGAGGAAAGAGGAGAGAGGGAAAGAGGGACTTTGTCCCAAATCAGGGACAGTCCCTCTAAATCAGGGGTAGTTGGGAGCTATGAATGCGTATGAAAGTTTAAGGCTCCATGTACACGGGACTTTGTAAATGGCCTTTTAGGAGCAGTTGGGCGTTTTTTTCAGAAGCCCCTGAACCCACCTACATGTTATCTTATCTGTCCATGTACACAGGGTCGTTTACAGTCATTTGCAGGCAGTTGAGTTCAGGGACGTTTTTTGGAATGCAATTATTGGCTTTCGAACGTCTGGTTTCCTGGCGTTTCAAATGCAAAAACGTGGCCGAATGCGACCGAATGCGATGACCCGAGTTTGGCGCTTGCGATTTTCCATTTTAAAGGGGAATGATTTTTTTACCTCTAGGAACGGTTTAAACGCAAACGCCCGCAAACGCCCGCTAAACGCGGGTGCAAACGAGACACAACAGACGTTTTAAACGTCCTAAAAAAAAAATAAAAAATTCCAGCATTCAAGGAATTTTTAACAACGTCCCGTGTACATGGAGCCTAAAGCGCTTTTAAACCGCTGGACATTTTTTTTTTGTACCTGCATGGTAATGTCATAATGTGCTAATATGCATCGCATACTAGCACATTATGTTAAACTTACATTAAAACGAAGCTGTTCCAGCACACAGATGTCAGCGCTGCAGGCACTCTCATCTTCACCCATCTTGCTTCTAGGTTTGTGGACTCCGACTCTGTGATCGGCTGGAGCCTTGATGACGCCACACCCGTGCATGCACACAGAAGCGGCCGTTTACAGCACAGGGCTCTGAAGAAACTGCATGGGTGGTTTACACAGCCCTGCCAGACAGCACAACTAGGTTTGACACCCTTTCTTTCTCCACTGCAGTTAAGCAATAAAGCATGGCCGCCTTCTTGCTTCCAGCCTGTGCTTGCATATTAAGGCTGGGTTCACACTAGAGCGAATTGGATGCAGGTTTCCCCGTGCATACAATTCACATGTCAGGAGACTGTGACTGGCTCTCAATGGAGCCGGTTCACACAGCTCCGGGATGGCTGCGGGCGGTTTGCGCAAGAGTCCTGTGCGTCTTCTGCTTTGTTTCAGGTCTGAATACATCCAAAAATTCGGGCCTGAGTCATCCCTAAAACGGAGAAGAAGGACGCACCAGACCCCTGCTGTGAGCCGCTCCACACAGCAGGTTGAGCCAAGCCTGAAGGAGCAGAAGCACACTGATAAGGACATCTGTCTGATCTTTCCATCTGTCAGCACATCTGCATGTATCAAAGCCTGGTAGGCTCCAATTACTGCCACACCATCTCTCAATCCTAGTTTTACTGTACTGGGGATTAGAGGCTGATAAAAAATATGAAGGTGCAAAGAACACTACATACATTTGTGGCACCTTTAAACCTCAACTTTAAAGGTGCCTCAACATCTATTATTCTAGGTAGTCAAAAAAATGGGACAGACTTACTCAGGTTCCCTTGGCAAACATCCATTCTGGTGGCTCCATCCACAATAAAGCGTGGACATTCACAGATTTCCTAGAGGAAACAGACAATGAAGACCTCCTCTAGCTGATGGCTATTCATGAAGAACAGATTTCCATAAACATACCCTTGGTCTTTTCCACTTTATTTTCTCCACATGCAGATCATCATCCTCAGGGAAAGTGGTGTCCACAAAAAGAGATTGTTGGGATACAAGCGGAGAGGCTTCCGATATTGTGGCATCGTTATCAGGATGAGTAGACTTGATTCTCTTAGAGGGAGGAGGTTCCATTATCCACCATCATCAAACATAAGGGGTTGCTGTATCCAGACGTCCTGGAGTAAGAAAGCCAGAAGAATCATGCTTGCTCTTTAAAGTAGATGTAAATCCTAAACTTATGTTAGTTTGCTAAAGCTCTGTGTATGGTAAAATCCTGTTTTCCCCTTTATCCCCCGTTTACATTGGAGTGATGTGTCATGTCAATTTTGACAGATCACATTTGACCTTTGATTTTGACAAGTCAAATCGCATGACAAGTCGCATCCTATTGCCAGCAATGGCAGTGTTCAAATTGATGCGACTCCAACTTTTCAATTTGAAAAAGTAGTACATGCATTACTTTTGGCAAATTTTTGGTGCGACTTTAATAGACATCTGTGCATGAAGCCACACAGGTGTCTTCAAAGTTGCACTCAAAGTCCCACTGAGATGAAGCTTTGAAATCATGCAGTTTCAGGTGAAATCGCACAATTTAAAAGCCACACTCAACGTGAACGGAGGCTTACTCGTGCATCTTACTGCTGCTGATCTCCTGTGCAGGATTACTAGGTGTCATTTTATTGAAAGCTGCAGGTTTAAAAATATAGAAATGGCTTAAATGAGTTTTAAGTGACTGGGTTTACACTTTAAAGCAGGCGTATCTACCCCGCTGCCCAAGAGGCGCATGCGGCCAAAAATGGCTATGAATGCGGCCCAGAACAAAATTGTAAACTTACTGAAAAATTTTGAATTTTTTGTAAAAATGCGTTTACACTTATCAAACATACCAGTATACAGACAAAGATAAATTTGACAGTGTCTCTTTACTGGACTTTCAGAAGTTCTATCTTCAAAAAAAATAAATAAATATCCCACTACTCACAATCACGTCTTATTCATGTCATCAGCTTTCGGCAGCACCGATATTCTTGAGCAACTAGTTTCAAGGATGAAGCACATGAAGGGCGAAATTAGAACCCAAATATCTGATAAGAACCTTGAGAATTCATTGAGAATTACCACTACATCCATCAAACCAAATATTGATGCATTCGTTCATCAAAAACAGTGTCAAATATCGCACTCGTTTTATGTCGCTCTCCTTTTATGCATGGCTCAATATAATTCCTGTTCTTCCAATGTGACCCAGGATGTCAAAAGGGTGGACACCCTGCTTTAAAGAGACACTGTAATGTGAGGCTCATAAAGGATGTCATTGCTGAGCTCTCCTTTTGAGAATGTTTCTTACCTAGTTGTTACATAGTTACATAGATGGTAATGTTAAATAAAGACACCAATCCATCCAGTTCAACCTGTGGTGTGTGTGTTTATGTCAATAGTAAATTGTAAATCCCTGTATGTTGGGATCGTTAAGGTGCCCATCTAATAGTTTTTTAAACTATCGATGCTCCCTGCTGATACCACTGCTGGTGGAAGCGAATTCCACATCCTTACTGCTCTGACAGTAAATAATCCTCTACGCAGTTCAAGGTTTAACCGCTTATCTTCCGAATTCCATGACTGGCCACATGTCTTTTAAGAACTCCCTCCCACTGAAATGTTTTTCCCTATGCTAGGGTTACCAGTAAGGTATTTGTTCATTGCTATCATAGCTCCTCTAAAGCATAATTTCTTCAGAGAGAATAAGTTTAATACTTGTATCCTTTCCTTATAGCTGAGGTCCTCTAGTCCCTTTATTAGCTTTGTTGCCCTTCTCTGGACTTTCTCCAGTTCCAGCACATTCTTCTTGAGGACTGGTACCCAAAACTGGATGGTATAATCAAGATGCGGCCAGACTAAAGTCTTGTAGAGTGGGAAAATTGTTGTTTTATCTCTGGAGTAAATTCCCTTTTTGGTACATTGAAATATTCTGCTAACTTTGCTTTCTGCAGCTTGGCATTGCCTGTCGTTGCTGAGCCCATTGTCTACTAGGACCCCCAGATCCTTCTCCATCCTGGACTCCCCCAGCGGTTCATCCCATGGTGTTCGTTTTTAGCACCCAAATGCATTTTTTGCATTTTTAACATTAAACCCTTTCCACATCTTGTTGTGAAGTTATCACCCTGCTTAGCTTTGTATCATCAGCAAACCCAGAGATTGAGCTATTTATACCAACCTCTATATCATTTATGAATAAATTAAACAGAATTGGTCCCGGGACAGATCCCTGTGGGACCCCACCTACCACGTGGGACCATTTTGAGTGCTCACTATCACCACCAGGGATTTTTTTCAGCGGGAACGTGGGGAAACTCAGTTCCAGCACTGAATGTATGCAATGGCAAGGAGCGGTACTGGGAGGTGGGTAAGGGTGGGATCAAGGGAAGGTGCTTGGAGGTCGAATAGGGGTGGAGACAAGAAGTGGCTTGGAAAGGTGGAGTATCTTTACGTATTCTTTAAGAACAAAAAGCCTTGATCACCACCCTTTCGGCACAACACGGTAACCAGTTTTATATTCAGGTACTCACCCTATGGTCCATGCCTACAGACCTCAGTTTGTAAAGTAAAAGTTTATGGGGGACTGTATCAAATGTCTTTGCACAATCCAGGTATACCACTTCCATGGGCCTACCTTTATCTAGATGGCAGCTCACTTCCTCATAGAATGTTAACAGATTGGTCTGGCAAGAACGATCCTTCATGAATCCATGCTGATTCAGCAGTTTCTTGAATATGGTCCCTTATCATCCATCCCCTCCAATAGTTTACAAACAATTGATGTTAGGCTGACTAGTCTGTAATTTCCAGGGATATATCTTGGCCAATGATATATGTCATGCTGAAAATTTGGCTTTAATGCCTTCTGACATGCTGACCCAGAACAAGTATAGGGATAAGGTATTCTGACACTTTTCATATATTTATTTACAGCATTCATTTTGTCTATGTATCACAAAAATACTTACTTCAGAAACAGACAGGCAACTACCAAAAACGTATGATAGGTTAGCTTGCATTAAAGTAAAAACATGTTCAGGTTAAAGTACCACCCTCTCACCCACTTATCTTTATCTGAGCCCTCACTCAATCCAGCGCTGTGCCTGTCTGCAGCAGCGCTCTCCTTTTCTTGCCGCTCTCCCAGGCTTAGCCATTGGTTCTTACTGCTGTCAGTTAAATCCTGTGACGAGGGCGCAAGGGAGAGGCAGAGCCTCACTGTCTGTATCAATGGACACAAGCAGCGTAGCTCAGAATCTAGCATGCAGGAAAGGAAGAGCCAGAACAGGTGGCGAGGACCTGAGAAAAGGAGGCTTGGGCCACTCTGTGCAATTTCATTGTACAGTGCAGGCAAGTATAGACCTGTTTGTTATTTAAAAAAAAATGTTAGACTTTACAATCACTTTAAAGTGGAAGTAAACTCTCCCCCATAACCTTTGCATATATTAATCCACAGTAAAACACTACTAATCAATGTATTTAGATGTCTTCTTACTTGCTCTGTTGGTTTGTAATTTGTCCCATTTTTTTTTTTTACATCACCGGCGCATGCGCATATCTCTACTGATTCACAGCACGTTCTTTGTGTTGTTAGTCTATTGATATCTATGCTGTGTCCATCACATAAACTCCCTGCAGCATTTAGCTTTAACACCACGTGATTATATTTTCGTTCACACTTCCTGCTACACCCTTTGTGATGTCAAGGGGTGTAAACCTGGTCATAGGACGGCATATTGTAGAGGCGATTAGCTACAGCATACAGTGGAGTTTATTACTCAGAGCTAGAACGAGGCTTGGCTATAAAACCATTGCGCATGCGCGAGATTATAGCTATAGAAAATGAAAGGGCAGAAGTATATTGTACAATGAAGTCGGAAAAGAAAAGTTAAGATGGCGCTGGCTTATCCTGGGAGGCACAAATTTTTAAATGTCTAAAACAAAATAAGTAACATGCGTCTGGGACTGCATTATAATGCATAATTTTTTAGAATGACTTATTATGATGGCCTAATTAAAAAGCAGCATCGGATGGGGATAGTTTACTCCTGTTTTAAAGTGTATTTCTAGGCAAAAATTTAAAAATATATATATATTTTTATTGCTGTCTGTATCTCCCTTGGGGAGATTCACCCCTTTTATTTATACTGGTGACCATTGTAACCAAGAAAAGTTAGGGGGAAATCAAAAATGTTATAGTTGTCCCCAGAACAAGAGGCAAGGGGAAATCGTCAATGGGGACACCCCTTTTGGGAACATCTGTCTAAGGCCCCTTTCAGATGGGTGTTCCGATCAGGTCTACCTGTCAGTTTTTCAGGCTGACCTGATCGGAAGGCCCATTAATCCCTACAGACAGGCGGGTTTAACAGACTTGTGTCCGCTTACACCCGCCTACCTCCAGGTCCGTTAAAAAAATGGGAGAGGACTCCGTCCTCTTCTATTTAAGCAGAGAAGATCAGATTTAGCCAGGTGTAAGCAGACAGCGGTGTCCCTTTACTCCCAGCCACCCATAGAGCAAAGCAGCCTCTGTCCGTGTCTGTTCTGCAGATACTGAGCAGTCACAATTGTGTCATCTGCATGCTCTTCTCTGAACGGAATTCATCTCTAGTCAAAGGGGCCTGCTGCCTAAGGCTTCAGTAACATGCGCAGCTAGGGGATGGTAAAGCCAGATGCATGAGCCTGACCATCTGCTTGCTCAGAACTGTACCCATGCCATGGCAAAAATAAAATAGCATGTCACATTAGATGGGCGTTACCATCACTAAATGTGACCAATGCAAGTCTAAGGGGGAGAGCCGCAACTCCCCCACAACCGAATGCAATGCACGTGTTTGCAGCACAGTAGTGCGGCATTTATGGGGTTAAATCAAGCAGTGAGAAAGTGAAATAACACCTTCTGCCCACCTGTCAAATGCCCTGAAAAGTGGATTATTTTTCGCAGGGTACTGCATGTTCCCCTAGAGGGGAATTTCCCTCACTTTGAGAGATTTCTTTTCACTTCCTGTTGCATTCTTGTGACAGGAAGTAAACAGAAATATCCTCAACAGTACACAGACAGTAAAAAGATAAAAAGAGTTTTAGCCCTTCCCCACTATATCGCAACGCTCTGTATATACATACACTTCAAATTCTCTGTGTGGGACCGAGCTCACGTAATCTATAGAAATTGTCACCTATTTTGCACTTTGTGAAATGTCATCATTGCTCATAGCAGTCAGTAATGTTATTTTTTATTGCAGGCTGGAACATGGCAATGACTTGTTAGCAAGATCACACGCCTTTCTTCCTCCCAGGCATTACAAATCAGCCCATTGTCTCTCGTTAGTGCAGTCAGACCACATTCATGTACTCAGTAGTGTACATGACTCTTGCTTTCAGAATGAAGTGAAACCAAAAAGTATATTAGCAGTGCAGCGTATGGCAGTGTGTGCAATATGCGTACAGGAAGCCATCCATACAGACAGGGCTGACATTGTATTCTCTGCTATGGCAGACACTCCCCCATTACACCCCTTTACCTGAGGAGGTCACAGGGCTGGAGCCAAGACACCTCTGGGAAAGCTCAGTCTTCAAGAGACACATTCAGACATGCTGTGCTGCTCAGGGAAGCAATACAGAACTGGCTCAACCAGAAACCTGCAAAGACTTCTGGGAACCTTTGTTCTCCAGGGAGAGGCTTCTTATGCAAACTTTATTGCAGTTGTGGTTACTCTGCAAGCCCCAGCGTGTTTGGCCAGCATGGTCTCACCCAGCGCTTCCCACTTTGATTTTTCTGGTGTCTTATGCCCCGTACACACGTGCAGATTATCTGAAGACTTTTGTCTTCAGATTTACCTTTTCTATGTAGTGCAAGGGCCTGCCGGATTGCATACAAATTGAAAGTGTTTAGGTTTGACCTCATATTATATGGTTTTGGTAAGTCTGCAGACAAAAGTCTTCAGATAATCTGCACGTGTGTATGGGGCATTAGTGAAGTGCACAGTTGGGTATCCTAGCCTGTTAAGCCCCGTACACACGCACCGATTGTTGGCCGACCGATCAGCCGTCTTTTGTCAGTGTTGTTGTGTTGGTTGAAATGTGCTCTAGACTGCACACGAATTTTGTCGGCCAACAACAACCAACTGCAGAAGTGATGTCATGTTCTGGTCTACTTTTCGTGTGTTTTTTCTTCTCTGAGCATGCCCAGTCTTGCTCATCTGACTTTTGTCAGCCGAAATCTGTACTGACTGACTAACAATCGGCCGTTCTGGTGACGGCCAACAAAAGTTTTATAGCATGCACACCAGATTTTGTTCGGCCGAAAAGTCGCAGTTGGTTATCGGAAGCATCATACTAACAAGCCGACAATCGGCCGATCGGACGTTGGCCGAAAATTTACGGCCAACAATCGGTGCGTGTGTACGGGGCTTTAGGCTACAGTGCAAGTCTCCAATAAGTACTGGTCCTCTCCACATATCCTTGGAACAACTACAAGCCCATGCAATGCTATTCTTGGTGCTGCCTGTCTTGACAGTGCTAGGCCCTACCGCAATGTAAATAGAGGCAAAGAGCACACAAGGTTCTCAGGAATTCAGAGTGAGGGACCCTAGAACATCAGTTTACAGTGGAGAAAACTGGTTTTCCCTGGGTTCTGTTACTGCCAGATCTGGGTCTGAAGTTTAGAAGTTTTAAAGAGCTTTGGTAGGGAAGAAGAGGGTGTATGCACAGGTGTGCACAATCCTTATAATCTTAGGTCTGACAGCAGGTCGGAGCTTCACCCTCCCCAGGAACCTGTGAGGCTGCCAGAGAGCACTCAGAGGTATGTATGTCTGCACACAGTGAGGGTGAAGTCCGTGGGGGAACAGACAGAGGCCCAAAGTCTGGGGGCCAGAGAGCTGAGAGCGGTGATGTGTGAGCTGGTTTGAGGGACCAGACCAAAAGCCTAGGCTTGAAGCCTGAGCAGTGACACTGCAAGAGAGAGAGACATTTTATTTGATTTATTTTTTTTTTCTTTCTAAAAAATGGTGGAAACCTCTGTGTGGACAACCGTTTGTTTCTGAACTTTTACTTTTGTTTTAGATAAAGGTGGGGCAGCAAACTTTGAAAAGACGTTCTTGGCTGGTGTGAACTCACTGGGAATGCACTACATCTGGAGTGAAACCCCCATCATATCACACTGTGATGGTGGAATTCTCAGCGGAGGCAACCATTTTTTTTCTTGAACTTTTACTTTCGTTTTAAATAAAAGTTGGTCAGCAAGCTCTGAAAACTAGTTCCTGGCTGGTGTGAACTCCCTGGGAAAGCACTACATCTTGAGTGAAACCGCCATCATATGACACTGTGACTGACAGCTGGTAGCTGGGACTGGTAGCTAGGGATGACAATGGCTTTGGTCCACACTTAGGTTCTGACAAATATAATCATGTGGCCATAATAGGTCAATATTATCAGAAGCATCTCTACCCCTATATCACATGTGGCTGTGGGGCAGAGAATGTCCTGGCCATAGCTGATTGGGCACTGACTTGGCAGGGGCCTAAGTTAGGGTCAAGCCCGGGCTCATCCCCACTAGTAATATATCTCCTAATTATCCCACATTTGGAATCAAATCCTTTTGCACCTGTAGCACCCCCCGTGTACAGTAAGTACATTTAGTTGGGCTTTTGCTGTAGCCAGAGGAACCAGGGTTAATTTGTTTAGAGTTAGTTTGGCAGAGATCCAAGGGCAGAGTCTCTGTTGCCTTCCCCTCGCTTCTTGAAGCTCCTGGAGTGTTCTAAAACTTAGCGGCCAGAGGGGCAGAGATGAGGCCTGAATATTTATGGAGTCTCTTCTAACCCCAGAGGTTGGAGAGATAGCCCTTAAAGAGGAGTTCCGCCCTCCCCCCCTAAAAAGGTTAAATGTTAGCAGCTACAAATACTGTAGCTGCTGACTTTTACTGTTAGGACACTTACCTGTCCAGGCATCCAGCGGTGTTTTCACCCAAGCCTATTCTTGAATAGGATCTCTGGTGCTGTTGCCATCTTGGCTAAGGGAAACCAGCAGTAAAGCTTCACAGCGGATTTCCTAATGCGCATGCACGAATTGCGCTGGGCTCTGAATAGACCGCCTACGGGGGGAAGGAGGGGGCGAAAATTGGCTGAGGCGAACTGAGCCAGAAGTGGGAGTGGGTACTTGTCAAAACTAGGTACCCGCTCCCCCCGAAAGGTGCCAAATGTGACAGCGGAGGGGGGGAAGAGGCAGACAAGCGGAGCTTCCTCTTTTGGGTGGAGCTCCACTTTAAGCATTCTGGAGCCTGGCCATGTGGCAGAAGAGCGCAGGGTCCAGTGGTCTGGGAGGGGACGGACCCTGTGATAGGGTCTCTGCCTCCAGGCAGAAGAAGCTAGAGAGGAAGAAAGAGAGAGCGCAGCAGAAGAAGCCTCACACCCTTTCAGCCTCATCTAGGCTTAGCTGTGTCACCCTGGGAGTCGTTGGGACCTATCCGGCAGAAGGCCTGTTCAGCAGTTACAGGATCTTCATAGGGGTCCAAGTGAGTAGCTTCTATTCTACACCCCAGAGCATATAGAGGAGAAGCAGCCAGGTGCAATAGCCAGTTAGCTATCTACAAGAGACAGCTTAGAGTCGTGCAAGCCATCACAGCTATCCTGCACCTCTGCTTGGGGGTTATAGCAAGGAGCATTACTCTGAGGAGGGAAAGTACCTGCAGTCAGACGTTCGGAATTGATCTTTGCCAGGTGAGCTATTCAGTTTGTTCTACTCTACTGGAATGTAGCATTGTGTCATTTTCTGCAAGTCAGAGACGATTGTTGCATGTCCTCAAGTTTTGTTATAATACAGTTCTGGGAATCCCATACCACCCTTTCCCCATCTGAGTTGATTTCCCCAATAAACTAAAAACCAAACGTTGGAGTGGACTGGTTTCTATCTACAGAGTGCGTGCTGAAAATGCCTGTTGTCTGGCTGTGCATGTAAAGGGTGACCCTAAGGGGGTAGCACAACATATCTCTTTCCCTCTTTTTGGTCTGATGTATCGACATCTATAAAAAATTAACTATTTAAAGAGATCCTGTCACCAAATTAAAAAAATTGCAGGCAAAATACTTACATACAGTGTTTTTCGTTTCCATGTGTAGGGGTGTAGTATTTTTACTACATTCCTTTTTGTATTTTTTTTTTTTTTTGTCTGAAATCCCTGCACAGTTCAGGCTTCCTGGTGATTAAAGCAGAACTAAACTGTATCTGAGCTCCACCAACTGAAACTGCTGTTTAAATCATGTTTAATATTCCAAACAAACTCACCCATCCATCCATCCGTGTCTCCATGCTTTATTTTGTTGGGAAATCACTTGAAACCCCCCTGGAGCATTTCTAGCCCTGGTCATCTTGAGTAAAGGCAGATGATTACTTCCTGGAAACATTTAATTACTGGAATCCTTCTGTCATTAGCTCAGGCATGCAGGCAGGAGGGTGCATTTAGCTGAGAAAGCCCCTCTTCTCCTCCTGCAGATGAAAGAAAAAAAATATCAATGAAGACCCCTGGGATGTCTGATGCCATTTTGGCCTAGGCTAGAAATCAGAAAGCAAAAAAAAAAGTGTAAGTAAGTATAATATACCTTCCTATGAATTTACTAATGCTAGCAGAATAAGGATTAAAAATAGTTCATGTCAATTGATTGAAGAATATGTTCTCTTCTTACAGCAACCAACACTTTCAGGGGTTTCTCCTAGGAGGGGAGATCCCTGAACCTTTCCATGTGCCCAAGTCCATGGGGAAAGTGATCCCTACTGACATCCTTACTAGGAAAAATCCCATTAAAGGAAAAGACAAGACAGGAAGTGATTTGGATATTTTATAGTTCTCCCAGCATGCCTCAGTTGGTTCCCCATGCCCACTGATTGGCCTAGTTATCACATGTCCATAACACAGAATCATATCTCTCCAGCATACCCTGTTGGACCAAGCTCAACATGTAACAAAGAAAATACAACCCATACACATTGGTTTAAAAAATATATATTCTTCCCCCCTTGTGCAACCACCACACTATATATATGTGGCAATAGAAGTCTGGCACTGCTTTATTAAATCATCCCCTGAGTCTTTACCTAACTCTATTACCCCCATTCCCCTGGAGATATTTAAATTCCGAATTCCTAACTTACCTCTCAATCAAAGAGCTCCCATGAATTTGATTCTCCCTTAAGACATACTACTCTAAGGGGAAATGCCCCCCCTCAATTCTTTCAGAATGTCTCCAAACATATCACCTCTGAACCAATTTACACTTCTCATCCTACCTACGACGAAACCCAAACCTTTTTCTCATGTTATCCAGTGAAGCTTGGTCTTACTGGTCCTCAAACTCCCCCAAGGCAAAGGGCATCACTATTCCATACAATCTCCTCCTATCTAAAGCAAAGTTTGTGAAATCCTTCTCCCTACTGAAATGGGAACAAGAGATGGGGTTGGTATTTTCGGAAATAGAGTGGTTAAAGGCCATAAACTACAATTCGCTCTATACTAAATGTATAACCTTCTGGGAAATCTCCCAAAAAAGAATCCATGGGTGGTATTTTTTCCTAGTATGCTTAGCGAAATTTACAAACATAGACGACGACCTATGCTGGAGAGGTTGTCAAAGAGTGGGTTCCCTGATACATACCTTGTGGGATTGTCCACACCTGAAAAGCTTCTGAAACAAGACATTCATTCTCATTTCTGAGGTCACAGAGTACTTGACTAAACCCAATGCTGCACTAGCATTACTCAGATAGGAGTAGATGGCTTTCCAACAGAGTACAGGTCTGTGGTCGCCCACATTCTTTTCACTGCTAGATTGCTAATACTCAGAAAGTGGAGCAGCTCCTTGGTTCCCAATATTTGAGATGTTAAGTCTCAGATGAACCTTACAGTCACCTATGAGCAATGCTTACCTCTCCAATTTGGAAGGCTAAGCCAATTCCATAGAGATTGGGATCACTGGATTTTAGCACAGGCCCCAAACCTGAAGAAATATATACTGGTTTAACTGACGATTCTTAGGCATCTCCATGCTTACTACTGGAAGTTTTGTATTTATACCCACAGCTACTAGTCCCACTAGAGTAAACTCTTCTGGGCCAGGCGCCTGAGCTACTATCCAGAACTTGAATTTATTATTATTTTTATTATTATGATTATTATTATAATACAGGATTTATATAGCGTCAACAGTTTACGCAGTGCTTTACAATATAAAAGGGAGACAATACAGTTACAATACAGTAAAATACAAGAGGATTACGAGGGCCCTGCTCAGAAGAGCTTACAATTTAATAGGGTGGGGCAGGTGTTACAAGAGGTTGTAACTGTGGGCAATGAGCTGATGGAAGAGGTAAAAGATTAGTTAGAGGAGAGATAGGCTTCCCTGAATGGATGAGTTTTTAGGGATCGCCTTAAGGCAGCATAGAGGAGGAGATAGCCGGACAGGTTGAGGTAGAGCGTTCCAGAAGATGGGAGAGGCTCTGGAGAAATCCTGGAGACAAGCATGGAAGGAGGAGACAAGGGAGCTTAATTGTAGGAGGCCTTGAGAGGAGCAGAGAGGAGGGTTTGGGTGATATTTGGAAACAAGATTGGGGAATAATACCAGCTCAGTTTAAGAGAGATTTAGTTTGAGGAAGTGGTGCGACATCCATGCTGATATGTCAGTAATACAAAAAGTGCTTACTTACCCCACCTATAACTGGTCTAAACAGCAAGGAGCACTGGAAGGGCAAATGCATGTCAAAAAAGCCATGGAATTTCCAGTCACAACTTACCAACCAGCTTGCAACCCACCAAATTAGGCTGTCTAACAGTATGCGTTAAAAACAGGGGTTTAGTTGCACACATTTGCAAATACCTCACAAATACCATTTGCAAAGCCTGCAGCTTACGCATGTATTTGCAAATGTGTGCAACTAAACCCCTGTTTTTAACACATACTGTTAGACAAGTTAATTCGGTTGGTCGCAGGCTGGTTGGTAAGTTGTGACTGGAAATTCCTTGGCTTTTTTGACATGCGTTTGCCCTTCCAGTGCTCCTTGCTGTTTGGACCAATTATAGGTGGGGGAAGTGACCACTTTTTGTATTGTTATATTGGTCAGGCAACGCACTGACACATTTGCTGCCATTGTGCAATGTGCTGGATGTTCAATGTGTTCCTGCGCCTTTAAGGAGGGATGCGCTCCCTCCAGTCACCTGTCCTCCATCTATCCATCAGAACACATGTGCTCAAACTGTGGAGACTCTTTAAAGGTAGAGTTAGGGTCTGCAGCTTACGCATGTATTTGAAATGTGTGCAACTAAACCCCTGTTTTTAACGCATACTGCCAGCAGGCTGGTTGGTAAGTTGTGACTGGAAATTCCTTGGCTTTTTTGTGATATGTCAGTAAGTAAGTTAGTGTCAGGGTGCCAGGAAACCAGACCACATGGGGATGCAGGTAAAATAAAGCAGTTTATTGGAGCAAACAACAATAAATGAAATTGCAAATGAGGTTTAACGTGGAGAAGTGTAAGGTTTTGCACTTGGGGACTAAAAACCTAAAAGCACAATACACGTTAGGAGGGGAACCCTTGGGGGAATCTAAAATGGAGAAGGATCTGGGAGTCTTGGTTGATGATAGATTAGGCAACAGCATGCAATGTCAAGCGGCAGCTGCCAAAGCCAGCAGATTATTAGCATGCATAAAGAAAGGGATGTATTCCAGAGATAAGACTATAATCCTTCCACTTTATAAAACTCTGGTCCGACCGCATCTGGAGTGTTCTGTCCAGTTCTGGTCGCCAGTCCTCAGGAGGGATGTGTTGGAGCTGGAGAGAGTCCAGAGAAGGGCAACTAAACTGATTAGGGGGTTGGAGGACCTTAACTATTCAATCGCTCGATTTATTCTCCCTGGAGAAGAGACGTCTGAGGGGGGACATGATAGCAATTTATAAATATCTTAATGGGGAACTCAGCTTAGAAAAAAAGCTGTTCATTCGAAGGGATTGCATGAGGACATACAATGCGATTAGAGGAGAAGCGTTTTAACCTCAGGCAATGAGGAGGCTTCTTTACTGTTAGGGCTACAAGATTGTGGAATTGTCTACCACAAGAGGTGGTTTCTGCGGGTAGTATGGTGGCTTTCAAAAGACTCTTAGACTTACATCTCAAGAATCAGGACATTAAGGGCTATGTGAGATGATTACAGCCACACACACCTACACAGGTTGAACTGGATGGACTATTGTTTTTATTCAACCTCACCTACTATGTAACTATGTAACTATGTAAAATGCACAGCAAGAGTGAGGAAGTGGGAGCAGAAACAAGCCAGGGTCAAGTCCAGAAGCAGATAGTCAACCAAGCCAGGGTCGAATCCAGAAGCGGTTAGTCTGCTGATGGCGGTCATCTCCCAATGCCGGGTCATCTGCCGATGCAGGGTCGAGAGCCAGGAGAGTCGTCAGCCAAGCCAGGTCATACATGGAGGAACATGGAGAACAGAAGAAGACTGCTAGCAAAGATGCACCTTGGAGCACAAACACAAAGGCAAGGACCGCAACCCATCAGGTGATATAGTCAGGTGTGCAGCATGTTCACTGTGCGACGCCCAGGCAGCAGGCAAGTGATGATACAATCAGAGTCTATAAGAGGCAGTAGTCTTCACATGTCGAAGATGGCTGCCCACTGCAGGGCAAGGTAAGACTTTGACAGTTAGTAATGCGAGGGGAGACTGAAGAAGTGAGGTGAGGAGTAGACTAATAGATTTGAGTGTCATCGGTGTATAGATGGTATTGGATGCCGTCAGAGATGTATAGTAACGAAGTAGAACTACTTAAGTACTGTACTTAAGTACCGAAATGCGGTATCTGTACTTTCCTAGAGTAGAATTTTTTTCTCCTACTTCTACTTTTACTTCACTACATTTTTTCGATGATTTCGATACTTCTACTCAAGTATTTTTTTTTTTGTGCTGCTTAGTTACTCGTTACTTTAAAAAAAATTACCACTGCCAGAACAGTAGATGGCAGGTTTCATGAAGTTCAAAAAAATGTGTATAATGTCATTTGTAAATCAGCGCATACGAAAATAAAGGCTGTGTATAATAAAAGCTGCTATACCAAATCTTTCCAATAAAAAGAAAATATGAAACAAACAAATAAATGGTGCTACAGCGCTTAAAGTGCATCAAGAAACTACTGACAAACACAGGTTAATCATTTGAATAAATCATTTGAAATAATAAAAAACAATATGATGTTCAAACTTTTGACTTCTTTCTTTAATAACTACATAACACAGTACTTGTACTTCTACTTTCAGTACTTGAGTAGAATTTTTTTTTCAAAACTACTGGTACTTTTTACTTTTAGTACTTAAGTAGCAAATTTTTTGAAAAAAACTACTTGCAATACTTAAGTAAAAAAAATGTTGAATACTTTAGTACTTCTACTTAAGTAACTTTTTCTGCGAGCACTTCCACTTCTACTCAAGTCACTTTTTGATCGAGCACTTGTACTTTTACTCAAGTAGAAATTTCGAGTACTTTATACAAGTCTGGATGCCGTGGGCAGTTATAAAGTGACAAAGGGAGGCGGTGTAGATAGAGAAAATAAGGGGTCCAAGAACAGAGCCTTGGGGAACCCCCACAGAAAGGGTATTAGAGAGGAGGAGATAGAGTTGTAGGTAACATTGAAGGAGCGCTGTGAAAGGTTAGAGGAGAACCAAGATAGAGCAGAATCTTGGAGGCCAAGAGAACAGAGTTTATTAACCACTTCCGTAATGTTCATGTTGCTGCTACTGCAGCAAGGTGGCAGCCCTGGGTCTGGCGACGTAGACCTACGTCACCTGATTACTCCCTCTCTCGGTGGCGCGCGCGCGGTGCCGACAGCTCGCTACCGCTGTGTTTAGATACAGCAGGAGTCGGGCCAGGGGAGGAGATGCGGTGATCACCGCCGCTCTTCCCCGATCGTCGGGGAAAGACTGAGGAAATCTGCCCGCTTCTGTAAACAATGCGGGCGGATCTCCTCTGTGACAGGCAGGGACAGATCACAGGATTCAGCATAGCTGAACCTGCGATCTGTGTCTGTGTCACACAACCCCCCCACCCACACACCTCAGTAAGCATGAGGCACACATTTAACTCCTTGATCACCAACAGTGTTAACCCCTTCCCTGCCAGTGTCATTATTACAGTAACAGTGCATATTTTTTTTTTTTCCAAAAAATTTTTATTAACAGTGCATATTTTTAGCACTGATTACTGTAGTAATGTCACTGGTCCCCCCAAAAGTATCAAAAATGTCAGTTCGGGGTCCACAAAAAATCGCATTATTAGTAAAAAAAATAAATAAACAATAAAAATGACAAATCTTTCCCGTATTTAGTAAACACGATAACTTTTGCGCAAACAAATCAAAATACGCCTATTGTGATTTTTTGTTTACCAAAAATATGTAGCAGAAAACAAATTGGCCTAAAATGTTAAAAAATTTTGATTTGTAAATTTTTTTGGAGGAATGTTATATATCAGAATGTGAAAAATATTGTTTTTTTTTTTCAAAATTGTCGCTCTTTTTTTCAAAAATTAAAAATCGCACAGGTGATCAAATACCACCAAAAGAAAGCTCTATTTGTGGGGAAAAAAAGGACTTAAATTTAATTTGGGTACAGCGTCGCACGACCGCGCAATTGTCTGTTAAAGTAATGCAGTGCTGAATCGCAAAATATGGCCTGGTCAGGAATGGGGTAAAATATTCTGGTCTTTAAGTGGTTAAAAATAAGCTCATTGAGAATTTTTTTGCCAAAGACATGTAGCTAAATACATTTTGGCCTATATATATATATATATGACAAAAATTGAATATATTGGATATTTTTTAACTGTCAAAGTAGAAAATGTAAATTTTTTGCAAAATTTTCGCTCTTTTTTTTATTAATATCGCAAAAAATGAAAAGCGCAGAGGGGATCAAATACCAGGTAGGCTATCCTTGTTGAGATCCTTTAGCTGCTCTGCCCCCGACTTTGGAACACCCTGCCACCTGTCATTTGCAACATTGATTTTCTATCCATCTTCAAATCACGTCTCAAAACTCATCTTTTTAAACTGCATACTCTGTCTGACTTCAGTGATTTTGTGACAGCAGGCAGGTAAAATTGACTGGTTTCATCCAGGATGGCAGGTATGTTTATCCTAGGTTTAAGCTCTATACAGGTTTGTTCCACTAGGGGGAAGTGCTGAGACTCGTTCAGTGGTAGAGCGGTTAAGGTAATGAGCCCAGCTGAAGTAAGTTGGCTCTTTAGGGCCTCTACAAAAACTTCCAGCCTGCTTAGAGAGTTGCTCCATCCTGGAACCAGCTTTGTGCTTGTGTAGACTGGGGGGAGCTTAATACCTGCCTGTGCGGTGAGACATAGCCTGTGTGGCAATCCTCTTAGACAGGAGATAGGTGCTGGGGGCAGCGCAGGGCTGCACCTAGTTGATAGCCAGGGAACCTGTGTGTGTAGTAAGTTGCCAGGTTGGCCAGGGTTTATTTTTATGTTTCTTTTTGTTTTTGTTCCCACTTTTACCTTGTATATAGTGTAAATAAACCCTGGCCAACTTGGCAACTTATGCCCCATACACACGTGCAGATTATCTGCAGACTTTTGTCTGCAGACTTACCTTTTCTATGTAGTGCAAGGGCCTGCCGGATTGCATACAAATTGAAAGTGTTTAGGTTTGACCTCATATTATATGGTTTTGGTAAGTCTGCAGACAAAAGTCTGCAGATAATCTGCACGTGTGTATGGGGCATTACACTCTAAGAGGATTTCCACACAGGCTATGTCTCACCGCACATTCAGGTATCAAGCTCCCCAATCTACACATGCACAAAACTGGTTACAGGATGGAGCAACTCTCTAAACACCCTGGAGGTTTTTGTAGAAGCGCAAATGAGCCAGCCAAATAAATTAGACCTAAGTGGGACCTATTAATCTTGCTAGCAACAATCTTGATCCTTTCGATTGCAAATTATTATTTCCACTTTGCAAACTAGAATAAATAATATGCAAACGCCCTCTACTGTCAAGTTCCAAAAACTAACTGACAAAAGTTACAGTAGTAAATGGGCTTTCAAAGGGAATGGATCTGTGAGCATGCCTTCCAATTTACAGGTTTGCAGTTTGCACAATGTATGTGAAACTTTATAAAAGAATCTACAATGAGTGTGAAACATTATAGAAGAATCTACAATGATTGTGAAACATTATAGAAGAATCTACTTGAGTGTGAAACATTATAGAAGAATCTACTTGAGTGTGAAACATTATAGAAGAATCTACAACAGGGTGTTGCTGGGAGGAATAGGGGTTTAAACAGAAGGAATTTGTAAGCATGCATTATCCATGAGAATAAATATCTATAAATACATATGTATATCAAATGCAACACAGTGCTGTGCAGTATTTTATATCTCTATTGATAGTTGTGTTACACTACTGAGCATATGTAACCCCTAGCAACCAATCAGATTTGACCTCTTATCGGTCAATCAGCTCAGTAAAGTCATTTCTGATTGGTTGTATTACATGCAATATCCATCCTTGGTACGCCGTTCTGTTTTAGAAAATATTAGATTACTAATGAAAAAGTTACTTTTAAGGAACACTAAAGGGACTATTTATATAAAATTTTTCTGATTGAGGTTTGTCAGGAAAATACAACATTATGGGAAAGTAGATGGAGCCGACACTCATAGGAAATAAATGTATTAGGCAAATTTCTTGATAAGTGATTATTCATCACAGCTGGCCGAAAGTTTGAGACATTCGTCTACTGAACTTTCTCCAAATAGACCCCTAGCCCATGCTCACATTGAGCCGATTTGACATGTCAAATTGCATGCCAAATCAGAGCCTATTGCCAGCAATGGCACCGTCCGCATCGGTGCAATGGCGACTTTGGGGTGCCGCACCAATTCCCAAAAGTAGTTTCTGCACTACTTTTGGCGACTTCGAGGGGCAATTTCAATAGACATCTGCGCAGGAACATGCACAGATGTCTGTCAAATCGCCCCTGAATCAGTCCTTCATGCATATATTGTGAATAATCACAAGTGAGTCAATAATGTTCAAATGACTTAAAAACTGTTCTCGTGCTTGATAGGTGACAATAGACAATACTTGGTGTAAACTTCTGTGGGATAATCCAAAAAAATGCGCTTTGTGCTTAATAAAGTGACCATAAACAACACTTGTTATAAGTTCCAGTGGGATTAGTGCATCTATGTTGCCTCCACCGCAATCACAGCCCACTTACCAGATGACCCCTTGGGGTCGGGCGTTGGGGTCCCAATGTGGTAGCCGCAAAGTTTCCCTCTGTAGAGAGCACGGTGTATATGGGGATCACTCCTGGGATCAGTAAAGGGATTTCCTGTAGGGGGACCCACTGAAGTCCCTCGGTAGAGAGTGCGGTGTGGAAGCTGTTTGCAAATTCCTTTGGGGTCCACTCGTTCAATCGTTGGTGGTGTGGGGTCTCAGCATATGGGTTATAAAGAGGTAGGGAGGCTCATAGTGTAGTAATTATATGTATAATTTTATTAACCACTTAAGCCCCGGAGGATTTGGCTGCTGAAAGACCAGGGGGTATTTTGCAATTCGGCACTGCGTGACTTTAACGAACAATTGCGCGGTCGTGCGATGCTGTACCTAAACGAATTTGACGTCCTTTTTTTCCCACAAACAGAGCTTTCTTTTGGTGGTATTTGATCACCTGTGCGATTTTTTGATCATGCGCTATAAACAAAAAAAGAGCGTCAATTTTGCAAAAATAACAATATTTTTCACATTTTTTTATATAAAAATTTCCCCAAAAAAATGTAAAAATCTAAATTTTTTAACATTTTCAGCCAATTTGTTTTATGCTACATATGTTTGGTAAAAAAAATCGCAAAAAGCGTATTTTGATTGGTTTGCGCAAAAGTTATCGCGTTTACTAACAAAAGGAAAGATTTTTGTTGTTTTTTTTTTTTTAACGTGTAATGGCGGCGATCTGCGATTTTTTTTGCGGTACTGCGACATTGCGGCGGACAGATTGGACCCTTGACTGATATTTTTGACACTTTTGGGGTTACCAGTGACATTTCTACAGTAATCAGTGCTATACATATGCACTGTTACTGTAAAATTACACTGGCAGTGAAGGGGTTAACTTTATTTGAGAGGGAGGGGCTGTGTGTCCCTAGGGGCGTGATTCTAACTGTGATTGGCTGTGGCTTGAGCTGTAGGAACAATGATCAATGGTCCTACATAGTAGAACCGTATGATCATTGTTTCTACACAGGGGAGAATGACAGGCGGCTTGTTTACACTAGCCGCCTGCCTTTCTCCCTCTCCCCCCGATGATCGCTGAGTGGACCACGTGGGAGCGGGAGCGCGGCGGCGGCGGCGCGTGCTCGCTCCCCAGAGCCTCACAGGCTAGTGACGTACCCATACGTCCCTCTGCCTGTGAGGGGCTGACCGCCGCAGTATATGTATTTGCGGCGGTTGGCAAGTGGTTAAATAAGATTGACTTACATAAAGAGATGCAGAGAACCGGCCGGACAATGTAAACGCGGAACGCAACAAGTGGGAGCGGTTACCTGGTTTTGACAGGTATCCACTCCCCCCTCCACCCCGAAAGGTGCCAAATGTGGCAGCGGAGGGGGGGGGGGGAGCAAAGAAGTGGAGCTTCCCCTTTTGGGTGGAGCTCCCCTTTAAGTTACAAAATGGCTTTTATAGGGAATTATGTATTGTGTCAGAAGCACTGTCTGTCATGGTGAAAGGGTGTCACAGGTAGCTCAGTGGAGGATTCTCATAAGAGATAAATGGGGTATTTATCTCTTATTAGTCAGGAGCAGCATGGGAGCAGAAGTGCAAGGAATTTTCATTGTGTAAGGGAATTTTCTCTTAGCTTAGTGAATGTGGTGAAAATTCACATTGCAAAGCATACCCTAACACAAACAAGGAAAAGTTGAAAAAAAAGTATTTTTGCCTGCACATGAATAGACAATAGAAGTCAGCAGAAATTCACCTCATTCACTATAGTAAAATAAAATTCCTTTGTAAAGTGAACATCCTATTTGCCTTTAGTAAATCAATCCCAATTGACAGGGAGAGAATACAACTAAATAACAGGACTAACAGTTATCCCTGTACTCTTATAACATTGCAAACATTTAGATGCAAACTCTAACAACTACCTATATCTGGCTTTTGCCCTTTGAGCTAGGTGATCATTTTAAGTACAATTTTTTTTTCTGAGCTCTAAAACACAAGACCCTACAGTAAAATGAACTGATGGATAATATTGAGAATTACTTAGCCATAATAAACACAGCAATAACACTTTCAGCACATCATTTTTTTGCAGGAATTACACAAAACAATATTACCAGCTTTTGTATTTACACCTGGGATAGTTTTTAGCTCAAATACAAATGGGATAGTTCATTGTTAGGCTCCATGTACACGGGACGTTGTTAAAAGTCCCTTTGAATGCTGGAATTTTTAGGACGTTTGAAACGTCCGTTCGGTCGCGTTTGTACCCGCGTTTAGCGGGCGTTTAGTGGTGTTTACGTTTAGAACCATTCCTAGAGGTCAAAAAAAGTATTCCCCTTTAAAATGGAAAAACGCGAACGCTAAACGCGGGTCATCGCGTTCAGATGCGTTCGGACGCGTTCGGACGCGTTTGTGCGTTTGAAACGCCGGGAAACACACGTTCGAACGCAAATAATTGCGTTCTAAAAAAAGTCCCTGAACACAACTGCCTGCAAATGACTGTAAACGACCTGGTGTACATGGACAGATAAGATAAAATGTAGATGGGTTCAGGGGCTTCTGAAAAAAACGCCCAACTGCTCCTAAACGGCCATTTCCAGCGTCCCGTGTACATGGACCCTTAATGATATGTCAGATGTCATTGGAAAAACCAAGTCAAGGTTACAGTTTTGTAGATTTTATTTGCTAATATTCAGATGTTTTTTTTTTTTGCTGTATGCTTGGCAAATGGCTCAGCAACAAACCCCAAAATGGTTAGTATATACAAAACGAAGATCCATAATGATGTCAAACACAGCATAGTTTCATGCTTTCAGGATAAAATGCTCACATCTGAAATGTTCCAGGATTCTTTTAATTAATGTTGCATTTTCAATGTATAGTAAAACCCTGGATTGAATGTAACTTGGTTTAAGTGCGTTTTGCAAGACATTTTTTTAAATAAATTTTGACTTGATAAACAAGCAATGTCTTGATATACAAATAGCGTCCTGCCATAACTGAGTATAAAAGAGAAGAGAGGCGCCTCTAAGTGTAGAAATGTAGTTACATGTAATGAAGGTGCAACATTTAGCAACTCACATGGTTGATGATTAAAAGAGGCACACCTAAGAATGCAGGTATCTGGGGTAAAGCTGTCCACATAGACCATCTTCTGTGCCGCCATCGATGTCATCCCTTTCACGCTACGCCCCACGAGCGCTTCAAGCCTCGCTTTCAGATCGCTCTACTGCAGGGTAGTCTTCCCGGTCATTATTGCAGACTGACAGCTGGTGGTGCAGAGGACAGTCTATGACTATGTGGACAGCTCCAGTGGCGTACCAATGGGGGGGGCGGGGGGGCGGCCCGCCCCGGGTGCCACGCTCTGGGGGGTGTCAGCCGGTGTCCTGCCCGGTGTGTGTTCAGAGTCAGACAGATCCCGCAGTGTGAAGGCAGCTGCAGTGGCAGCTCCTTCAGTCCGTGCTGCTAGCGGGGGGCGGAGCCGCGGTGGGAATAAGGGGCGGAGCCGCGGCGGGAATAAGGGGGCGGGCCTCGGCGGGAAGAAGGGGATGGAGACTCGGCGGGAAGAAGGTGAGTGCCCATTGCCCAAGTGTGTGTGCTGGCTAGGAGGGGGATGGGGCTGCTGCATATAGAGGAATTTATCTTTCTCTATTCTTCCTGCAGCTGCCTGCTGAATAACTGATTGTCCTCCTCTCCCTCCTGCAGGAAGAATAGGGAAAGATCAATTCATCTATATGCAGCTGCCCCATCCCCCTCCTATACAACGTCTTTTGCTGGCCCCCCAGTGTTCCTTAACTCCCCCCCTCAGTGCTCTTAGCCCCTCCCAGTGCACTAGACCCCCCTGTTCTTTAGCCCCCCCGATGCTCTTCAGCTCCCCACAGTGCTTTCTCCCGCCCCCCAAGTGCTACCTGTCCCCCCCAGTGCTCTCCACCCCCCTGGTTTTCCTTGCCGCCCCCCAAGTGCTCCCTGTCTCCCCCTGTGCTCCCCACCCCCCTGGTTTTCCCTGCCCACCCCCCAAGTGCTCCCTGTCCCCCCCAGTGCTCTCCACCCCCTGGTTTTCCCTGCCCACCCCCCAAGTGCTCCCTGTCTCCCCCTGTGCTCCCCACCCCCTGGTTTTCCCTGCCCACCCCCCAAGTGCTCCCTGCCCCCCCGTGCTCTCCACCCCCTGGTTTTCCCTGCCTGCCCCCCAAGTGCTCCCTGCCCCCCCGTGCTCTCCACCCCCTGGTTTTCCCTGCCTGCCCCCCAAGTGCTCCCTGCCCCCCCCAGTGCTCTCCACCCCCCTGGTTTTCCCTGCCTGCCCCCCAAGTGCTCCCTGTCCCCCCCCCCCCAGTGCTCTCCACCCCCCTGATTTTCCCTGCCCACCCCCCCAATTTCTCCCTGTCCCCCCAGTGCTCTCCACCCTCCTGATTTTCCCAGCTTGCCCCCCAAGTACTCCCTGTCCCCCCCCCAGTGCTCTCCACCCCCCTGGTTTTCCCTGCTCGCCCCCCAAGTGCTCCCTGTCCCCCCAGTGCTCTTCACCCCCTGCACCTTCCAACCGCCCTACAATGCTTTCCAAACCCCCTCTTAATTCTCTCCAGTCCCCCCCCCACCGTGCCCTTCGGCTCCTCCAGTGCTCTCTGCTTCGTCTGTGCTCTCCGGCCCCCCTAGTGCTCTTCTATCTTCTATCATGTCCTCAGTCTCTGACCTTCTCTTGTATCATGTCTGCAGTCTCTGACCATCTCTTGTATCATGTCTCCAGTCTCTGGCCATCTTCTGTATCATGACTGCAGTCTCTGACCATCTACTGTATCATGTCCTCAGTCTCTGACCATCTCCTGTATCATGTCTGCAGTCTCTGACCATCTCCTGTATCATGTCTGCAGTCTCTGACCATCTCCTGTATCATGTCTGCAGTCTCTGACCATCTCCTGTATCATGTCCTCAGTCTCTGACCATCTACTGTATCATGTCCTCAGTCTCTGACCATCTCCTGTATCATGTCCTCAGTCTCTGACCATCTCCTGTATCATGTCTGCAGTCTCTGACCATCTCCTTTATCATGTCTGCAGTCTCTGACCATCTCCTGTATCATGTCTGCAGTCTCTGACCATCTCCTGTATCATGTCTGCAGTTTCTGAGCATCTCCTGTATCATGTCTGCAGTCTCTGACCATCTAATGTATCATGTCTGCAGTCTCTGACCATCTCTTGTATCATGTCCGCAGTCTCTGACCATCTACTGTATCATGTCTGCTGTCTCTGACCATCTACTGTATCATGTCCTCAGTCTCTGACCATCTACTGTATCATGTCTGCAGTCTCTGACCATCTCCTGTATCACGTCTGCAGTCTCTGACCATCTACTGTATCATGTCCTCAGTCTCTGACCATCTACTGTATCATGTCTTCAGTCTCTGACCATCTCTTGTATCACGTCTGCAGTCTCTGACCATCTACTGTATCATGTCCTCAGTCTCTGACCATCTACTGTATCATGTCCTCAGTCTCTGACCATCTCCTGTATCATATCCTCAGTCTCTGACCATCTCTTGTATCATGTCTTCAGTCTCTGACCATCTCCTGTATCATGTCCTCAGTCTCTGACCATCTCCTGTATCATGTCCTTAGTCTCTGACCATCTCTTGTATCATGTCTGTAGTCTCTGACCATCTCTTGTATCATGTCTGTAGTCTCTGACCATCTCCTGTATCATGTCTGTAGTCTCTGACCATCTCCTGTATCATGTCTTCAGGCTCTGACCATCTCCTGTATCAGGTCTTCAGTCTCTGACCATCTCCTGTATCATGTCTGCAGTCTCTGACCATCTCCTGTATCATGTCTGTAGTCTCTGAATATCTCCTTTAGCAATTCTCCAATCTCTTACTCAAACTTAAACACATTGCTAATAATATTAGCTATCTATTTATGCTGAAGGTAGGACTGTGCAGGGGAGGCAGAGAGTGCAAAAGGGGGAACTGTGATTAGAGAGACGGAGGGCAGACTGCAAGGGGCACTGTGATGGGGGGCTGTGAAACTTGTGCAAAAAATATTCTTGAACACATTACAATTTTTTGTGGGTGTTTTTACATTTTAAAGTTGGGGGGGGTGCCAGATATAGGATCCGCCCCGGGTGCCAAATGCTCTAGGTACGCCACTGGACAGCTCTACCCCGGATACCTGCATACTTAGATGTGCCTGTTTTAAACATCAACCATGTGAGTTGCTAAATATTGTACCTTCATTAAATGTAATCATACTGCTTCACTTAGAGGCACCTCTGTTCTCTTTTATACTCAGTTGTGACCTGACGCTACTTGTATATCAAGACATTGCTTGTTTATCAAGTCAAAGTTTATAAAAAATGTTACTTGTCTTGCAAATTGCTCTCAGACCAAGTTAGGCTTCTTTCACAGGGTCCTACTCCGTAGGCGGATCCTTGCTGCTCAGAGGGGGATCAATACACGGATCCCCGCTGAGCAGGCAGGTGACAGCTCCATCTCCGCTCTGTGTGTGGAGAGGGAGGTGTCAGAGCCCCATGCATCTCTATGAGGGAATCGGAATGAGAGCGAACCGCCTGTCCGCTCTCATCCAATCCCATCCGATCCCCTGGACGGATGGAAAACAGGGTTTCCATCCGTTTGAATTTCACGGACAGGATGGCAGCGGGTGTCAGCAGACATGTCTCGGCTGACATCCGCTGCCCCATAGGGATGAATGGGGGATCCGATCAGATCCACCTAAAAAACTGACAGGCGGATCTGATCGGATCGCTCGTGTGAAAGGACCCTTTGGGTCCTTTCACACGGGCGGTCCGTATGTCCGTTTTTCATCCCATCCGTTTGCGGATGAAAAATGGGCATAATGTATGTCTATAGGATTGCGGATGTCAGCGGATGACCATCCGCTGACATCCGTTTTGCGTCCATTCCATTCAGTTGGTTTTTTTGAGACGGAAGAGAACCCTATTATTAAAAAAAAAAACGGAACGGACGCAAAAACGGATGTCAGCAGTGTCATCCGCTGACATCCGCAATCCCGTAGATATACATTATGTCCGTTTTTCATCTTCAGACGGATGGATGAAAAACGGACATACGGAACAGACCCTCCAAAAGTGCATCCATGTCTGTTTAAAAAAAAAAAAAAAGTCACTGAGCGTAACAAAAATATGGACCGCCCGTGTGAAAGGACCTTTACTCTCAATTCAAGGTTTTAGTACTGGATTTTGCCTCTAATCCCCTTGTGGAGGCGCCATTTGTGGATGGACATTATATAGATACACAATTACATTGCTATAATCTTTTTATATGGACTATAAACTGAGGGACTTATGAATAAATGGTTGTGGAACGAATCATCTGAGTTTCCATTATTTCTTATGGGGAAATTCGCTTTGATATAACAGTGCTTTGGATTACAAGCATGTTTCCGGAACGATTTATGCTTGCAATACGAGGTTTTACTGTATTCACATTGAACTTTGTAGAAGAAATAAAGCACTGCAATGCTAGGCACAGTGAAAGCAGCAGAACATAAATGAGTAAAATCCTTTAAAGATGCAGTTCAATTTTCAAGCATTACATTATAGATCCTCAGGGCCGGCCTTAGGTGTTCAGGCGCCCTGTGCGAGCTAATCCTGTGGCGCCCCCCGTGCGCGCATTTCCTTGCACCTTTTTTGCACTTTATTTGACTTTTCTTTTTTATGATCACTAATAACTTACATCAGAGACCCCCCACACAGAGCCCCCCTTACATCAGAGACCCCCCACACAATGTCCCCCTTAATCTAGAGCCCCCCTACATCAGAGAGCCCCCCCACACAGCCCCCCTTACATCAGTGACCCCCCACACAGAGCCCCCCTCACACAGAGCCCCCCTCACATCAGAGACCCCCCCACACAGAGCCCCCCTCACATGAGATACCCCCCACACAAAGCCCCCTCACATCAGAGACCCCCCCACATCAGAGACCCCCCAACACAGAGCCCCCCTCACATCAGAGATCCCCCTCACATCAGAGACCCCCATAGAAAGCCCCCCTCACATCAGAGACCCCCTCCACACAGAGCCCCCCTCACATCAGAGACGCCCCCACACAAAGCCCCCCTTACATCAGAGACCCCCCATACAAAGCCCCCCTTACATCAGAGACCCCCACACAGAGCCCCCCTCACATCAGAGACCCCCCACACAAAGCCCTCCTCACATCAGAGACCCCCACACAGAGCCCCCTCACATCAGAGACCCCCCACACAGAGCCCCCTTACATCAGAGACCCCCCACACAAAGCCCACCTTACATCAGAGACCCCCCCCCACACAGAGCACCCCTCACATCAGAGACCCCCCCACACAAAGCCTCCCTAACAGCAGAGACCCCCTACACACACACAAAGCCCCCCTTACATCAGAGGCCCCCTACACAAAGCCCCCCCTCACATAATAGACCCCCCACACAAAGCCCCCTTACATCAGAGACCCCCCACACAAAGTCCCCCTTACATCAGAGACCCCCCCACACAGAGCCCCCCTCACATCAGGGACCCCCCTCACAAAGCCCCCCTAAAATCAGAGACCCCCTACACACACATAAAGCCCCCCTTACATCAGAGATCCCCCACACAAAGCCCCCCTTACATCAAAGACCCCCCACACAAAGCCCCCCTTACACCAGAGACCCCCACATCAGAGACCCCCTTACATCAGAGAGCCCCCCTTACATCACAGACCCCCCACACAAAGCCCCCTTACATCAGAGCCTCCCTTACATCAGAGAGCCCCCCACACAAAGCCCCCCCTTACATTCAGAGACCCCCCACACAAAGCCCCCCTTACATCAGAGAACCCCCCCACATCAGAGACCCCCTCCACACAGAGCCCCCCCTTACATCAGAGAGCCCCCTTACATCACAGACCCCCCACACAAAGCCCCCTTACATCAGAGCCCCCGCCACACAGAGCCCCCCTTACATCAGAGAGCCCCCCACACAAAGCCCCCCTTACATCAGAGAGCCCCCATCACAAAGCCCCCCTTACATCAGAGACCCCCTCCACACACAAAGCCCCCCTTACATCAGAGAACCCCCCCACATCAGAGACCCCCTCCACACAGAGCCCCCTTACATCAGAGAGCCCCCCTTACATCACAGACCCCCCACACAAAGCCCCCTTACATCAGAGCCCCCACAACACAGAGCCCCCCTTACATCAGAGAGCCCCCCACACAAAGCCCCCCTTACATCAGAGAGCCCCCATCACAAAGTCCCCCTTACATCAGAGACCCCCTCCACACACAGAGACCCCCCCTTACATCAGAGAGCCCCCCTTACATCACAGACCCCCCACACAAAGCCCCCTTACATCAGAGCCCCCCACACAGAGCCCCCCACATCAGAGACCCCCCTTAAATTTTTTGAAGGAGAGAGACCTCACTTACCTCACGCTGTCTGCAGCTTTTTTTTTTCCGCGGGGCGGGAGGAGGAGGATAAGGGGCGGGAGCAGCTGACGATCTCTTCTCTGGCGTCCCTGCAGGGAGGAGGGATCTGTCAGCATGGATCGGAGACTGAGCTGTGTGAGATACATAGCTCAGACTGCAGCAGTAGGAGACGGAGGCACCGCCGCACAGCGGGAGGTAAGCGGCGGCCGTTGCCTGTGTTGACCCTGTCCAGGCCACGGTCGCCGCTTACCTCCCGCTGCGCAGCCTGATCTTCTGCGACTGCGAGCTGTGATGGCCGCACGGCGCCCCTGTTGCCCATGGCGCCCTGTGCGGCCGCACAGCTCGCACACCCCAAAGGCCGGCCCTGTAGATCCTTCTATAATGTTTCATATACATACTGCATATCAGAAGCAAAACACAAATACCTCTATACACCTGCAAAAAAAAACAAATATATGGGTGCCCATAAATAAAGGTGACTAACAATCCAGGAAGAAGCCACCTCCTGAAAATGATGGGTGCCTAGCTGTTATGTGTATAGTCCTGCCCCCTAGGGGGTGGCTTATAGCGTGGGTATCCTCTTCACTTCTTCGACCCTGAGCCTGCTCCAACCCAACTGACACTATTTGTTCTGTCATTCTGAATGATTGAGACCACAAGGATTGCAGTGAAGAATCAGTTTACTGCTTTTGACTTTTGAAATAAACAAGAGTATACAAACAGAATCAAAGGTAATGCAAATGTTGCCACGGAAGTAGATCCTAAATTCCCAACCAAAGAGTTAGGTTTAGTTCAGCACCCAGGATCTGGGACACAGGCCGCACATGCATACGCAAATAAATGCGTAAGTATGCTAGAGGACCAGTGATGGTAGTAACTGCGTTTAAGTAAACGGCGTTACTTAACGCAGTTACTTTTGAGGGTAACTAACGAGTAATCTATCTGATTACTCGTTCCCTCCCTGTAACGCAGTTGCCGCTACTTTCGGCTGCGTTACCGCAATTACATCTACCGCCACTAGATGGCAGTAGATGTAATCGTAATTCCCCCTCTCCTCTATGACCGAGGACGAGAGAGGAGGAGGAGGAGTCTGTGAGTGAGCAGAGAGGACGAGTGCGGACTCCGGACTGAGTGAGTACAGCGCGCCAAGCCCAGCAGCAGCCAGCAACCACCATCATGATCCCCAGCCACCACCATCCCCAGCCAGCCACCACCATCATCCCCAGCCACCACCATCCCCAGCCAGCCACCACCACCATCCCCAGCCAGCCACCACCATCATCCCCAGCCAGCCACCACCATCATCCCCAGCCAGCCACCACCATCATCCCCAGCCACCACCATCCCCAGCCAGCCACCACCATCATCCCCAGCCACCCCCACTACCATCCCCAGCCACCACCACCACCATCCCCAGCCAGCCACCACCATCATCCCCAGCCAGCCACTACCATCATCCCCAGCCAGCCACCACCATCATCCCCAGCCAACCACCAGCAGCAGCCAGCCACCACCATCCCCAGCCAGCCACCACCACCAGCAGCGGCAGCACCCAGCCACCACCACCACCAGCAGCAGCCAGCCACCACCACCACCACCAGCAGCAGCCAGCCACCACCACCAGCAGCAGCAGCCAGCCACCACCACCAGCAGCAGCAGCCAGCCACCACCATCACCAGCAGCAGCCAGCCACCACCACCAGCAGCAGCAGCCAGCCACCACCACCAGCAGCAGCAGCCAGTCACCACCACCAGCAGCCAGCCACCATCACCAGCAGCAGCAGCCAGCCACCACCACCTCCAGTAGCAGGCAGCCAGCTAGCAGCAGCCAGCCACCATCACCAGCAGCAGCCAGCCACCGCCACCTCCAGCAGCAGCCACCAGCAGCCAGCCAGGCAGCACTGCAGCAGCAGCACAGGTACAAAAAAAATATGGTTACTCACAGACTCAGTCACAGTCAGGACAGGAGGACTCGGGACTCAGACCCCCACCACCAGTGTGCCACACCACCACAGCCACTACCAGCAGCCATACACTCCAGGCAATGGACACAGGTACCACTCATCAAATACCACTCAGGTACCAGTGTACTACGCAGCCAGCCAGTACCACTCAGGTACCGTACCAGTGTACCACGCAGTTACCACTAAGAAAATACCACGCAGGTACCACTCAGCAAATACCATGCAGGTACCACTAAGCAAATACCACACATACAAGGGGCATACAAGTTATTTGACATATTTGATTATTTTTATAAAGTAACGCGATAGTTACTTTCCCTGGTAATTGAGTCACTAACTCAGTTACTTTTTGGGAGAAGTAACTAGTAACTATAACTAATTCCTTTTTTTAAGTTACATGACCAACACTGTAGAGGACTGCGTTCAGCAACAATAAAGACACATAGAATTGTATTGGTGTACTTAAAGAGTGACAACAGATTAGAATAACTACACTAATGCCTCGTTTCCACTGAGCGGAACGGTTCGGATCGGTACAGTTTGGAAGGGTTAGAATGGTCCGGTCTATTCAGGTGAGCGTTTCCACTGCAAGTCGAGCCACCAGGGGCCATGCAGCGTTTACACCAAATGATGTGTTTGCTTTGCTCTTTCATTTGACGTGAGCATTGAAGTTTTCCTGTCCGCCAATCAGTGGAATCTATCGTGTGACCAGGACCGGACTGGGAATAAAAAACAGCCCTGGAAATAATTTCATACCAGCCCCAGTGGCGTAGCGTGGGTTGTCAGCACCCAAGGAAAGGCAAGTAATTTGCGCCTCTAACCAGCGGACATTTAGCGCTCTCTGGGTCCCTACCACTCATACAGAATTAAAACCCCTTATGGTACATTTTAGGATTTACCACTCCTTTTCTTTGTTCTCCTTTCTTTCCCTTTTATCTCTCTCTATCCTAACTTCTTGTTTTTTTTCCATCTCTCTCTATCTGGCTTTCTTGTTCTCATATTCTTTCTCTCCCTTTTTCTTTGTTCCTCCCCCACTTTTCCTCTCTCTTCCATGTATTTCTCTCTTTTTATTCCTTCTCTTACTCCTTGTTGAGGGGGGGGGGGGGGGGGTGGCGGGGGAGGCTGGGAGAGCGGCACAGGCTCCAAGGACAGCCCAGCTGGGAGGCCACAGGCTCTAGGAACAGCCCAGCTGGCCCCCCTCCCCACTACCTAATACACTGCTGGCGCCCCCTCCCCGCTATCTAATATACTGATGACGCCCCCTCCCCGCTATCTAATATACTGCTGACGCCCCCTCCCCGCTATCTAATATACTGCTGACGCCTGCTCCCCGCTATCTAATACACTGCTGACCCCCCCTTCCTGATATATAATACACTGCTGACCCCCCCCCCCCCCCCCAGCTATCTAATACACTGCTGACCCCCCTTCCTGCTATATAATACACTGCTGAAGCCCCCTCCCCACTATCTAATATACTGCTGACCCCCCCTTCCTGCTATCTAATAAACTGCTGACCCCCCTCCCCTAATACACTGCTGACCCCCCCCCCTTTCCCCTAATACACTGCTGACCCCCCCCCCCTTTCCCCTAATACACTGCTGACCCCCCTTCCCTCCCCTAATACACTGCTGACCCCCCTCCCCTAATACACTGCTGACCCCCCCTTTCCCCTAATACACTGCTGACCCCTCCCCCCCCAATACACTACAAAATAGCAGTATTAACTAGTGATTGACCGATATCGGTTTTTCGTTGCCCATAACGGTACCGATATTTTGGCCAATGTGTATTGGTATCGGTCGATATTTTTGTACATTTAAAACATTTTTTTTTTTTTTTTTTGACAGGTACTTTTTTGGAGGGATCTGGGGGTCTAAAAGACCCCAAACCCCTCTTCTGCATTTAAAAGCATTCAAAACGACAAATTTGGCTGTTTTGAATGCTGTCATTTTTTTTTATCTGGCGCCAGACAGTACTCGGGAGTGATGTCACTCATGACATCACTTTCGTTTTTTTGCATGGAGACCCAATCAGAGCCAAATGCGGCTTTGATTCGGTCTTCGACGGCCATGCAGGCTGGTTGCCCCGACGAGCCGCAAAAAGTGGCGGGGGGATGTCCCCTCCTGCTCCTTGTAATGACAGCCGAGCGGCTTCTCAGCCGCATCGGTTGTCATTAAAAGACAGCCGACCGTCGGCTATGGACGCCGGTACCGGGGTGATGCATCTAGCTGCAGGCATCACTCCGGTATAGCACTTTCCCTAAATATCGGCAATATCGGTCACCTCCGGGGCCGATTCCAATATATCGGGGAAAGTGCATATCACCGATAATTGGTCGATCCCTAGTATTAACAATGCTGACCTCCCTCCCCCTAATACACTATTGACCCCCCCTTAAACTAATACACTGCTGACCCCCCCTTAAACTAATACACTAGTAACCCCCCCTTCCCCTAATACACTGCTGACCCCCCTTAAACTAATACACTAGTAACCCCCCTTCCCCTAGTACACTGCTGACCCCCCCTTAAACTAATACACTAGTGACCACCCCCTCCCCCTAATCCAATGCTGTCCCCCCTCCCCCTTAAACAATGCTGATCCCCCCACTCCCTAATACCATGCTGTTCCCCCCGGCCCCCTCCCCCTTATATAATGCTGATCCCCCTCCCCCTAATACAATGCTTTCCCCCCCGGCCCCCTCCCCCCAATAAAATGATGACCACAACCCCCCTGCCCCATCCTGCTAATACAATGCTGACCCCCCCCTCTGGCATCCTCCCCTAATACAATGCTGTTCCCCCAGCCCCCTCCCCTAATACAGTGCTGACCCCCCCTCCTGATAATAAAATGCTGCCCCCCCGGCCCCCTCCCCCTAATAAAATGCTGATCCCCACCATATGGCCCCCTCCCCCTAATACAATGCTGTTCCCCCCTCCCCCTAATACAATGCTGACCCCCCTTCCCCTAATAAAATGCTGACCCCCCGGCCCCCTCCCCCTAATACAATGCTGATCTCCCCCTAACACAATGCTGACCCCCCTCCCCCTGATAAAATGCTGACCCCCCCCCGACCCCCTCCCCCTAATACAATGCTGATCCCCCCTCCCCTAATACAAATCTGTTCCTCCCCCCTGGCCCCCTCCCCCTTATATAATTCTGATCCCCCCTCCCCCTAATACAATGCTGCCACAACCCCCCCTAATACAACGCTATTCCCCCCCCGGCCCCCTCCCCCTAATACAATGCTGATCCCCACCTCCCCCTAATACAATGCTGATCCCCCCTCTGGCCCCCTCCCCCTAATATAATGCTGTTCCACCAGCCCCCTCCCCCTAAAACAATGCTGACCCCCTCCCCCTAATAAAATGCTGACCCCCCAGCCCCCTCCCCCTAACACAATGCTGATCCCCCCTCTCCCCCTAACACAATGCTGATCGCCCCTCTCCCCCTAATAGAATGCTGATCGCCCCTATCCCCCTAATACAATGTTGTTTCCCCCCTCCCCCTAAATTTGGGGGGGATCAGCATTGAATTAGGGGGAGGGGGCAGATCAGCATTGTATCTAAGGGGCCCTAATGCAATGCTGATTCCCCCCCTAAATGCAATACACGAGGTCCCCCTCCCCCCTCTTACCTGGCTGTCTACAACAGGGCAGCTCACTCAGTCAGTGTCCAGTGATACCTGCATCGATGCTGGTTGGTGTCTGTGTCGGAGGGAATAGGAAGGGAGGGATCAGATGCCGCTGTCAGGGTGAAGTCAGGAGATCCGCTGTTCTGTATCTGTAGGAACACCGCCGCGCAGATGTCCGCCCGCCCGCTGGCCGGATATGACCTCATGCCGCTCACAGCGGCTGGCCGCATACCATAGAATCGAGTGCAGCAGCCAGCGGACCGGCCGCATCTCAAAGCGGGCAGGGTGAAGTCAGGAGATCCGCTGTTCTGTATCTGTTGGAACAACGCCGCCGCCCGCCCGCCGGCCGGATATGACGTGATGCCGCTCACAGCGGCTGGCCGCATACCATAGAATCGAGTGCAGTGGACCGGCCACATCTCAAAGCGGCCCCAGGGCCGGCGGCCTACCGGGAAATTTCCCGGTATCCCGGTAGACAGTCCGGCCCTGCGTGTGACGCCAGTAGCTCCGCCCTAACCATTTCCTATGGCCCTACATCTGAAGCAGGACCAGGAATGGTGCGGTTTGGTTCGGTTGTATGGGCCACTTTCATAATGGAAACACTCAAATTAGCGTACCGTATCGAACCGACCCGAACCGAACCGATCCGCTCAGTGGAAACGAGGCCTTAATGTAGAATAAACAATATAACATTGCTAGATTACTATCAGAGTGCACTCTGTGTACTAACGGGGGGCCTCTTTATACTGAATTGCAAACGTCTCCTGTAAAGTGAGGCCTCACTAGTCTTCACTGGCAAGGAAATCCCAACAATCCAAGGAAAGTAATTGTAATCCAATAAAGGTACATTTGAAATTGCCGCCGGTTCCACCCCCCTGCGAACGTCACGTCGCAGGAGACGGAAGCCGGGGCACGGAGACGATCGGGAGGAAGAACCGCCACTAGACCCTGCTGGGCACATCGCTGGATCCCGGTGACAAGGTAAGTAACCCTGCTTACAGGATCCAGTGATGCTTCTGGCGGTACCCCGAGTGTGGCTCGGGGGCTACCGCTTTTGGCTCTGAAATTTAACCCCGAGCCACGCTCGGGAATACCGCTAAGAAGGTTAATGCAGATGTAGATACTGGATGTCTCTCACCTGAACCGGGAACTCTGCTCTGCGGCCAGGCCCCGCTCTGCTCAGCGTCTCCTTCTGCCTGTTAGCAACCTTCCACTCGGTCCCGCTACCGAGACTTTGCCACACACTTACACCGCTCACTTCAGCTCCGGTGTCCACCACTAGGCCTCTGCCTATCCTCCTGCGATCCGCAGCAGCTTTTCCCCTTCCTTCCAGTGTGCTGTCCTCGAGGCACGAGAGCGAGAATCCATCTCCCTTTATATAGACACTCCCAGCAAGCTCCGCGTATCCCATTGCTCCCTGGGAGAAGAGTCTCTCTCACAGCAGTCTATGATCCTGGCTCCTCCTGGACTACATCTCCCATAATTCCAGAGTCACTGTCTTTGCAAAACTTTAATAACAGATAACAGTTTAAACAATGCCAGCCATGCGACCCGGCTACATGTATATCCTATGATTTTAATACTTTCTAAGGCCATGACCTGGGAAAAGTATGTAGCGGGATAAAGCTGTTGTATACTGCTGAACATTTTTTATTTTTTTTCCCCTTTAATATAAAGTCATAATGTGCTAGTATAAATTGCATACTAGCACATAATGTGAAACTTACCTTAAAATGAAGCTGTTCCAGCGCCGCGATGTCAGCTCTTCAGGAGCTTCCATCTTCACCTGTTTTGCTTCTGGATTCACGGGCTCCTGCTCTGTGACTGGCCAAAGCCGCAATGATGTCACTCTCGCACTGAAGCCGCTGTTTACAGCACAGGACTCTGAAGGAACGGCACGGGTGGCCTGTTCATTCAGAGCGTATGCGCCAGTGATGTCACTGGCTTCATGTAATGTAAATATCTCCTAAACGGTGCACATTTTGGAGATATTTACAGTACCTATAGATAAGCCTTATTATAGGCTTACCTATAAGTAAAAGTCAGTAAAGGAAGTTTACTTCCTCTTTAGGTGGAAAAATGCCAACATATACTTATAGGCTCAGTGACTTCAAAAATTTTAAAGCCAGAGGATCAGCATGGCAGCAAGGCAACTTGTATTTCCTAGATGATACCGCAGCTTTTAGCAAAGTACCTTAATGCAACTGCCTACAGGAGGTGCTCTAAGACCAGATTGTTTTTGCAAGTTTTTCAAGTCTGTAGACTATTCTACTACATTAGCATTGTATGCATATACTCCCTAGTGATAAAACGTGTTTACTCATTGCTTCCTTTATATGGTGGAGTTATCTTATATTATATATAACTAATAAACCAGCCCTAACTAAATCATTTACATGCTATCAAACTTAGACTGGTTGTCAGCAGAATTATCTCTGTCACATATAACATTGCTAGGTATCTGGCTATTATGCTATCATGCTTAGCTGGAAACACAGTAGACCAGGGATAGACAAGAGGTGGAGATCTACCTGAACAACATGGGAGAAGCCAAAGATCACCGGTCACAGTGTCGCCTCGCCACACCTGATTTAAAGCTCTAATTGCTGTACTACTGCGTCGCAATTGCATGCATTACACGGACATTGTGGGTTAAAAACAGGTGGTGAGGAGTCAACATATCGCCTCCCCACCACCTGTCAAACACATTTAGGTCGCTAATTAGAGGAGCAGTAGTGCGTGGTGCACTTGTGAATGAGCCCCTTGGGCTCATTCACACCTAAAGTTGGGGGGGGGGGGATGTAACCCTGCGGTTTATTCACAGTTTTACTGTGCTGATGTACACACACACACATACCAGCAGGAATTAAACCTCCTGCTGCTTTTGGTGGGTGCTACTGCCTGCCAATCGTGACCCATTCAAGTAAATGGGCCCCTCTGAGAGCACCCTGCAACTGCATGCTTATACGTTAAGGTGAAAAACCTTACTGCTTTAGAACCACCATAAGTGGTTTGGTAACCGGTTGCAGGCCATAATGAACTTTGGGGTTTTAATTGGCCCCAAACAGCAAACATAAACAACCTCTTATTGTCCTGACCCCTGGAGTCCTGGAAAAACATTCAAAAACAGTCCAGAAAAAAATCCCATGTGCAAGGTGAATGCCAATATGGATTTCAACCGTGTGATGTAACTTCTTAGTCGTGCAAATTGCGATGGTGGCACCCTCCAAACACCGCCAAAAATAGGAGAAATGCAAACTCCCCGTAAGTAGTTGATCTGGTTGTTGGTATATATCAACAAAAGATCACAAAGCGCTTATTGGATCGCCAAAGTCTGGATCCATGGACCATGCACCCTTGTAGAGGAAATTCCTATGATCAGTCTCAGGGGACACAAACCAAACTCCTCATAGTGTAGTAATCAGGATAATCCAAGTTTATTAAAAGTCACCAAAAATTATAGCCAAACATGGCGAAAACTGCAGAAAATATTAAGCGAACAGACCTGTTTATCCCCGTGGAACATAGGGCTCTCTTACGGTCACCCGCACTACATGCAGGGAGCCGCGCCGCTTGAGGAAGTGTTCCGACCAGTGTGCGTTCCAAGGCAAGTCCAAAGCGAGGCAACGTGCATGTCAGCTTGACACATTTCGAGAATACTTCCTGAAGTATTGGTCCATGGATCCAGACCACGGAAATCCAATAAGTGCTTTGTGATCTTTTGTTGACATATGCCAACAGAGATCAACTACTTCCGGTGAGTTTGCATTTCTCCTATTTTTGGTGGTGTTTGAAGGGTGCCTCCATCACTATTTGCATGATTAAGATGTTACATCACACCGCTGAAATCCATATTGGCATTCACCTTGCACATGGGATTTTTTCTGGACTGTTTTTGAATGTTTTTACAGGACTCCATATTATTTATATATTTTACAATTTCTTGCGCTTTGTGTTGCAAGCACTTGCCACTGTTTTTAATGGATTGAGCTATTGGTTCATTGAATCACATATTTAATTAATTTTGTACCCATGATTTTAGGCTTATTTATGTTGGAGTGACTCCATCACATTATTTTAAAAAGTGTATTTATATATTTAGGGAGAATCAAATTGCATGAGAGCACTATTATATTTTTGAGGAATTAGCGCTACTACAATTGCAGCATGGAGGTAAGTATGGATGTTTGTTTTTTCTTAAACCCCAAACTTCTCCTTTAAGGCAGAACTCCAGGCAAATGGCTTAATACACAGATAAAATACATATATAGGAGCTGTTTTTCACTTCCAAAGCATTTGTATTTCTATCCATCCAGTCCTGAGATTTAGACATACAGCAGAGCCCTGCAGCAGCTTTAAAAAAAAAACTTTCGCTGTTCCCATTTGTTCAGCAGAGGGACTGGAAGCAGAAAGGCGACCTCTTAATGCCTTTTGGGAGCACGCAAAGTAATCTCCTCCCAATAATTAAATTAAAGTCCCCGCCTCTTCTATATCAATCAGCCGAGGCATGCTGGGACTTTAATTGTTGGGAAACGCAGCACTGCAGATTAATCCAATCCTTACCCCCAAAACTATTTATTAGTCCCCTTTCTTCCCCTAGCTCCCCCATCACTGAAAAAATAGGGCTCGGGATAGTTTTTCTTTTTGCTCCTTGCACTTTCACAAGTAGGGAGTCCCCTCTCTGCCTCCCCTTCACTGCAGGGAGCCCAGCACCATGTGTCAGAGTCTGCAGGTGAGTGCAGGATGAGTACTCTGCCTGTTCAGCCCTGGAATTAGACCTTAAAGGGTGCACAATTGCTTTGGATTAGACTAGGTTCACATCTGTGCAGGTGGTTCCCGCAGCGGGTCTTCACTAGAGATGTCACAAACCTAAAATTTGCCGCTCGCGAACGGCGAATGCGAACCTCCGCAAATGTTCGCGAATGGGCGAACCGCCATAGACTTCAATAGGCAGGCGAATTTTAAAACCCACAGGGACTCATTCTGGCCACAATAGGGATGGAAAAGTGGTTTCAAGGGGACTAACACCTGGACTGTGGCATGCCGGAGGGGGATCCATGGCAAAACTCCCATGGAAAATGACGTAGTTGACACAGAGTCGGGTTTTAATCCATAAAGGGCATAAATCACCTAACATTCCTAAATTGTTTGGAATAACGTGCTTTAAAACATCCAGTGTGTGTATACGTTCAGGTATGATGTTGTATCAATCAGGTAGTGTAAGGGTTATGCCAACTTCACAGTGACAGACCAAACTCTGACAGACCAAACTCCCCATTTAACGCACCGCAAACAACCGCAAACAGTCCATTTGCAGTGGGTACAGTACAGCCTGTGGACCTGACACTCACTGGCAGGCAACTATAAAAAATATTATTTTTTTCAATTTGCAAGGTGCTGTGCCACCGTATATATGAGTGGTGGGCACTGCAGTGGGCACAGTACACTCTGTGGACCTTACACTCACTGGCAGGCCAGGCAACTGCAATTATAAAAAATATATATTTTTTTAATTTGCAAGGTGCTGTGCCACTGTATATATATGAGTGGTGGGCACTGCAGTGGGCAAAGTACACTCTGTGGACCTGAGACTCAGCGGCAGGCCAAGCAACTGCAATTATAAAAAATATATATTTTTTAATTTGCAAGGTGCTGTGCCACCGTATATATGAGTGGTGGGCACTGCAGTAGGCACAGTACACTCTGTGGACCTGACACTCACTGGCAGCTGGCATGCAACTGCAGAGGAAAAAAAAAAAATATTTTTTAAACTGCAAGGTACTGTGCCACCCGATATGAGTTTGGTGTTCACACATTACAGTCTGTGGTGGGTCTGTGGCCTCTCACACACGGCGGGCAGGCAACTGCACTATATATATATATATAAATATATATATATATATATATATATATATATATATCAAAAAAAAATTTAACTGAAATACCAGCCCTAAAAAGGGCTTTTTGGGGGTGCTGTCAGGATGCTGTTCTTACAACAGGAGTGGACCGAGAACACTATCTAACAACTGTCCCTATTAACAGAAGCAGCAGCAGCACTCTCCCTGCTCTCACTAACACACTGCTTCAGAATGATCTAAGATGGATGCTGCCCTTGCTTTTTTATAGGAGGTGGGAGGGTGTGGGAGGGAGGGTATGCTGATTGGCTGGAATGTGTCTGCTGACTGTGAGGTACAGGGTCAAAGTTTGCCTCAATGATGAATTATAGGGGCGGACCGAACATCGCATATGTTCGCCCGCATCGGCGGACGCGAACAAGCGATGTTCGCCGGGAACTGTTCACCGGCGAATAGTTCGGGACATCTCTAGTCTTCACCTGTTCTCACAGCCTGGTGCTACCATGCCGTTCTGCAGTAATTACTTCAAAACGCTGAAAACGCTCAGTAAATACCGCATGAACAGGTGTTAAACGCAGTTCACAGAAGGAAATAAATATTTAAATGCATGCAGTAAATAAGCAGTGATCCAGGCATGCGGTATTTGGGGAAAGTGTACTGGTTGTCAAGAAGCGGACAGGCAGACAGCCGAGCGGCTTCTCAGCCGCATCGGTTGTCATTACAAGACAGCCGACCGTCGGTGGACGCCGGTACCTGGGTGATGCCTCTAGCTGCAGGCATCACTCCAGGACAAGCACTTTCCAAAATATCAGCAATATCGGCCACCTTGGTGTCCGATTCCGATATATCGGGAAAGTGCATATCGGCCCTCGATATATATATATATATATATATATAATCAGTCGATCCCTACTGCCTACACTTATATAGTGTTTGTCACCAGTCTGAAAACCATATAGCAAAAAATGTATCCTGTATAAGCACAGAAAAAAAGAAGGCTATTATGTTGGCAAAAAAGTGGCGGAAGGGTATTATTTATAAAAATATTGTTTTAATGTTGCATTTTTTCCACAATGGAAACATTTCAAAGTAGAATATACTGTATAAACAACAAAGAATACCCGGACAAGGTAAACCAAATCCACATGAATGTGAGTATGAACTCGCAGTAGACAATAAAAAGCCACAAACATAGACACACATAAAAAACAGGAACTAAAAGATATTATCGTCCGGACGCCAGAGTGATACCACACAGAAGAACTCCAACCGGCAATCGCCGTATGTATATCCTAACAATAAAGGAAGTAAATGTGGAGTTTCCCTGTGTGGATCCCTGGGGGCTCGAGCTAGTGAGGCTGGGAACACGTAGGATAGAAAGGTGAGTGGAACCACGTGGAAGAACTTCCTGCTGTGCACTAGGACATAGCCAGATGGAAAAATTGTCTATAACTCAATGATGTTCCCGGTGATGAAACAGTCTGCAAATATGTCTCATGAAAAATTCATCCTATTCACCCTACAATTCCGGGCCGGTATACTTCAGGAAATGTGGAGTGATTCTCTGGTCATAAAACCAATGCATAGCTTCGTCTGGACGAGACGAAGCTGCACATTGGTTTCGTGAAACGCGTTGACGTCATCACCTACCGAGACGCCACTTCTCATATTCCCAGATGGGAGGGGAGCTTTGCAATGGAAGGCTGTGTTTGATCAGCTGAGATAAACTGATGGCAACCTGAACAGACTTTCCTATTAATGCACCAGCATATGCCAAGAACAATCTGCATTTCCTGAAGTATACCGGCCTGGAATTGTAGCAGTCCTCATTAAAGACTGATCATTCCAGGGAGGGTAAAGTACCTATAGACCCCGAATGCATGTCCAGCACTAGCTAAAGGTAGCAGTGCTATGTTACTGCTAAATTGCAACTTGCACTATGCTATTTCTGTGGAGGCTGACTTCATAAAAGGCTTTCACCGTCTTTTCATGTCTCCTCTCATACCGGTGAATTTTTCCACTACTGTTGTTATAAACTGGTATATACTAATATTTCATATCCAATATGAATATAGATCTTTGTACATCACCACTTCACAATAGGATGAATTTTTGCAGACTGTTTCATCACCGTTTGTGCAAAAAGGTAAATCAGCGCAATTAAATATAAAGTGGTATAGTGTTAAGACCCAATAATTTGGGACACATAAAGACCCCCTACTGAGGAAGTCATGATGCGAAAGCATAATACGCCACGCGTATAGGGGACGGAGACCTGGACGGACGAGCGGCGACCCACCAGCACGGCTCCCGACAGCTACTGTTTTTGGCGTGTACGGTCCGCACAAGCCCATTGTGCTGATTCATGTGAGTGCAATTCTACTTTGAATGTGAATCAATTAAAGGATAGTAGCAGTGTACACTTAGATGCCTCATTATCTTTATTCACATATCATGTCCATGGGATGGTGAGAGATCGATCCAGGAAGTGGCATTTTTTATTGAGGATTCAATGCTGGTTTAATGCTTCAGTGAGGTGAGAGGCCATCTGGTGGCTAAACGGTGGGGGTGTCACTTGCACTTTTATATGGAAACATCTATCAAGCGCTTTATTGAATTTTAAACCACGGTTATATTTATATTTTAGTGGACTCTTATGCACTTTACTTTGAATGCACTTTATGGACATTATATATTGCTCCTAAGAGGAATATATATTGCACTGTAAGCGAGTTTATTGATTTATATGATGCACATTGTCACTTTATTTGATTTTATATAGCGCTGTATACATATTTGTCTATGTTTCATCACCGTAATTATCATTGAGTTGTAGACAATTTTTTCCTCTGGCTATGTCCTAGTGCAGTGATGGCGAACCTTTTTGAGCCTGAATGCCCAAACTTTATCGCAAAACCAACTTATCTTTTTTAAAGTGCCAACACTGTTAAACAATTAAACTGCAGACGCCCAGCCACCCAGGTGATGAACGTACACTCCAAGAGGGATTGTAGTCAATTCAGCACTTACCCGGCACCGGCGTCCAGTGTCAATGTACCTGGAAGCAGCTTCTCCTTTAGTTGGTGCCTTTGATCACCCTTCTCACTCTTGATAGTGTCCTCTCAGCACCGTCTTCTTGCTCCTCTCTGGCTGGATTAATTCCAGGGGTTGTTGTGGCTTGGGCTCTCTCTCCCTCCTGAACCACCTCAGCCTCCTCTCACTCTTATCTCCACACTCCTCTCACACTTGCTCTCCATTCTCTCTCAGCCCTTTTTTTCCCCCTGGGCTCCAGGGTGTCCCCCCCCCCTTTTTTCCTCGGGGCATGCTGTAGTTTTTCTTTAATTGATTAAAAAGGAGCCATAGTCTTCCGGGACTACATGTTCCATGGTGTACTTGTCCTGGCTCCTCACTGGTCCCCGGCTTCGGCCAGTGGGGAGGCAGGAGGAATCAGAGTGGACAGCGATCTTAGCAAGCACAGCTCTGTCCCTGTCCCACGGTGCTTGACAGAAGAATGGGGGCGAGCGGGGGAAATACACAGGGGCCGTCGGACAGCCCACGCTCGCTTCTCCCCTTGCCACAGTGCTAGCAGTGGTGGCGGCTCTCACATATCCACAGGAAGGGCTCTGCGTGCCGGCTGTGGCACGCATGCCATAGGTTCGCTATCACTGTCCAAGTGCATAGCAGGAAGTACTTCCCCATGGTTCCACTCACCTTTCTTTCCTACCTGTTCCCAGCCTCACTAGCTCGAGCCCCTAGGGATCCACACAGGGAAACTCCACATTTACCTCCTTTATTGTTGGGATATACATACGGCGATTGCCGGTTGGAGTTCTTCTGTGTGGTATCACTCTGGCGTCCGGACGATTATATCTTTTTGTTCCTGTTTTTTATGTGTGTCTATGTTTGTGGCTTTTCATTGTCTGTCTACTGCAAGTTCATAATCACATTCATGTGGATTTGGTTTACCTTGTCCGGGTATTCTTTGTTGTTTATATAATCTCCTCCAAAATGTTTCCATTGTGAAAAAAAGCAACATTATTAGGCCCCTTTCACACTAGTGCGACTTGTCCCGCGATTTTGGACCGCAAAATTGCATGACAAGTTGTTTTCCATTATTTTCAATGAGCCCCATTCATAGCAGTGCGTTTTGAAGTCGCGCCGACTTCAAAGTAGTTCCTGCACTACTTTGGCATGATTTTAATGCGCTTTGAGGTATATATCCATAGCTTTCAAAATTGCGTCACAATCGCGGGAAAGTCGCATCAAAATCGCGTTGCAAAATTGCGTCAAAATCGCTGTAAAATTTCGTCGCATAAGTGTGAAAGGGGCATATATTTTTATAAATAATACCCATCCGCCACTTTTTTGCCAACATAATAGCCTTCTTTTTTTCTGTGCTTACCCAGGATACATTTTTTTGCAAGACAGCAGAGTGAGTAGAGGGATGACCTCGTCAGTTTACTGCTGCTCCTTTGCTGTTCAGTTAGAAAGCGAGGAGAGAACACACCACACCTTTCCATAAATGTACAATAAGTGAAGTAATACACCTGGCAGTACTGTGTTCCAGAGCTGTATAAATCCTAAGAAGGGATGGACAAAAATACAAATCCATGGCAGGTAAAACAGCTACTTTATATGTATTTCATGAAACAGCTCCCACTGGTTCCTCCCTGTTACCTTTACACCACAATTCTGTTTTGCCAAGGCATGTGGGTCAGCAGGAGGAATCAGTGAGAGCTGTAGGGGACCACAGAAATTGACCCTCCTGGAAGTGTCAGTTTTCCAACTGAAGGAGCAATAGAGTCATCCTTGGACAGCTGTATTGTCTGGAGAAAGTAGTTTTAGGTAGGCCACAGATGGTGTGATTCTCTTAGGTAATAAAAATGCTCTATCCCCTCATCTCGGGGGGATGTATATGTACAGAGAGTCGCTATAGCCATTAGCCACAAGCATTAATCGCATGCCAAACGTCTGACCTGTTGGTTGTACCCAAGCTGATCAATGGGCTGACTTGGATACATTCAGCCTGCCCATAGATGGTTCGAATCTCGGCCGGTCCCTGCTCAACCAGCCAAGATTCAAACCATCTATGGCCGGTTAAGGAAGCAGTAATAGATTTGAATGTACTTAACCCAAGTGACTAAAAATGAAAGCCTTACTTACTGCAGCTAACACTTTTTAGGCAGTTATAGCAAAAGCTTTTTCTTAATGGGTTAAATGTTTTACATAATTTATACATCATTGATAGAATCCCTGTCAGGGCTCAATGGTTTCTTTCAACTTTCTAACTGCTGCTTTTTCTAGTCTGTCACAGGAAGTTTAGGATCAGGTAAAAAAAACTAAGCTGCAAGGGGGATTCAGAAAAATAAAGACTGCTTTGATAATGCTAGTGACAGACTGTATCATATAGACAACACAAATTTAAGCAGCGCTGGCCCTTAGCCCTTAGCGCTGCTTAAATTTGTGCTTAAATTTGTGTTGTCTATTATCCCTAAGATTTTCTTAGTGTCGCAGCAGCTGCTCTTTTATATCTACACACCTTGTTTTGCACAGAATTTTATACACCTTTGCTCACTTGGAGATATATAATTTTATTCGGTGGTTTTTATTTTAATCCATAAGCGCGGGTTTAAATTAGTTTTTCACAGACTGTATCATATGTCATTTTTTATTTTGCCTTTAGTATAACTTTAAAGAGCGACATTATGACCAGGTGACTCAGGCAGTCAGGCTGCACTTTGCTCCAGCCTATACTCCTGTAACAGTCGGTTCCCTCTTTGCCCAGGAACCTCCTGAAGACCTGGGAGTGACAGCAAATATTACTTTACAGCACAATAATCATCATGGGGAAAAACACAGATGATGAGCCACTAGCAGGTGGGGCTCAGATTTACAGGGAACAGATGCACTCTTCTTTGGTGCCTATTTATTTATTTATTTATTTTTTAAAACATTTTTATTGTTATCCAACATAAGCTTACAAGTTATGTCAAAGCACATGACGTTCATCTCATTCCATAATATAGGCTACATTGATACATCCAATACATTCAGAAACATGGAAAATGAAATATTCGGAAAAGTCTGTAGTATCTGCAGTAGTTTTAAAGCTCAGTCGGATAAGGGATTTTTTACCCCCTCTCTTTCCCATAAAAAGGAAGAAGAAGCAACCCAGGCTAAACTTAGCCCTAAATCCCCCTGCCATGACAAAGGTATAACAACTTCCCCCTTCAACAATAAGGAAAAAAAGAATAAGGGCTCTTTCACACAGGCGGACGGTTTAGATCCGCCTGTCAGTTTTTTTGGCGGATCTGAACGGTCCCCCCATTTTCCATCCATCCAGCGGATCGGATCGGATGGGATTGACGGTCCGTTCCCATCCGATTCCCCCATAGAGATGCATGGGGAACTGACAGCTGTGTCTCCGCACACAGCGCAGAGACACAGCTGTCATCCTCCTGTTAAGCGGGGGATCGGCGGATCGATCCCCCGCTAAGATAAACGAAGTCCGTCCGACGGACAGTGTGAAAGGGGCCTAAGAATAAGAAGAAGGGTGAGGAACATGAAAAAAAAAAACACCCCACCCCCTGTACTCCATTTGGTGCGTGTTCTGTAGTCATTAGAAACCCTGAAGTCCTCTCCCCCTCCTCTTCTAGCTAAATGGTCACCAGTCTAGTCGTCAATCTCACCCACTAATGTATCTGCTGAGTCAACCCATCTATACCATATCTTCTTAATCTTTTTGGGAGATCCCCTAGCTTCATATGTCATACGATACATGGATATGTCGTGTCGGCATTAACCACCCTCATCCACATTGTCAGCGTCAAATTTTCAGTATTATTATTATTATACAGGATTTATATAGCGCCAACAGTTTGCGCAGCGCTTTACAATGTGAGGGAAGACAATACAGTTACAATACAATTCAAAACAGGAGGAACTAAAGGGCCCTGCTCGTTAGAGCTTACAATCTAGAAGGGAGGGTCAAGTGAAACAAAAGGCAATAACCGTGGGGGATGGGCTGATGGAGAAAATGGAGGTATATTTGTTAAGTATGGGTAGCAGGGCCGGACTGGGAATAAAGACCAGCCCTGGATATAATTTCATACCAGACCCAGTGGCGTAGCGTGGATTGTCAGCCCCCAAAGCAAGACAATTAATTTGCACCCCTAACCAGCGGACATTTGGCGCTCTCTGGGTCCCTTCCACTCATACAGAATTAAAACCCCTTATGGTACATTTTAGGATTTACCACTCCTTCTCTTTGTTCTCCTTTCTTTCCCTTTTATCTCTCTCTATCCTAATTTCTTTCTTGTTTTTTCTCTTATTCTTTCTCTCCCTTTTTCTTTGTTCCTCCTCTACTGCTGACCCCCCTCCCTGCTATCTAATACACCGCTAACCCCCCTCCCTCTATCTAATACACTACTGACCCCCCTTCTCCTAATACTCTGCTGACCCCCCCTCCCCCTAATACACTGCTTACCCCCCTTCCCCTAATACCCTGCTGACCTCCCCTTCCCCTAATACACTGCTGACCACCCCTTCCCCTAATACACTGCTGCCGCCCCCTGCCCCCTCCCCCTAATACAATGCTGATCCCCCTCCCCCTAATACAATGCTGATCCCCCTCCCCCTAATACAATGCTGATTGCCCCCTTCCCCTTAATACAAAGCTCCCCCCGTGGCCCCCTCCCGCTAATACAATGCTGATCCCCCTCCCTGTAATACAATGCTGTTCCCCCCAGCCCCTCCCCCTAATACCATGCTGATCCCCCTGGCCCCCTCCCCCTAATACAGTGCTGTCCCCTTGGCCCCCTCCCCCTAATACAATGCTGTCCCCCCCCCCCTGGCCCCCTCCTCCTAATATTGGGGGGGGGGTCAGCATTGTATTAGGGGGAGGGGGCCGGGGGGCAGCATTATATTGGGGGGTATCAGCATTGTATTGGGGGGAGGGGGATCAGCATGGTATTAGGAGGGGATCAGCATTGTATTAGGGGCCCTAATACAATACTGATCCCCCAATACAATGCTGATCCCTCCCCCTAATACACTGCTGATCCCCCCTGGCCTCCTCCCCCTAATACAATGCTGACCCTTCCCCCCCAAATGCAATACACAAGATCCCCCCAAGCCCTTTTACTCTTACCTGTAAACGGGCAGCTCATCGATGCCGGTGTCTGTGTGGGAGGGAAGGGATGCTGCAGCCATGCTGTGCAGCCAGTCAGTAGATCCCCCGACGTGCAGCCACCGGTCGGATATGACGTCATGTCGTCATATGCCGCTCACATCCGGCGGCTAGCGTAAGAAGAATCATTCCGCTCGACTCTTCTGACCCAGCGGGCCGCGAAAGTAGGCAGAGTAAAAAAATATTTTCCTGTCTTGTGTGCTTATTGCAGCAACATCTCAAAGCGGCCCCAGGGCCGGCAGCCTACCGGGAAATTTCCAGGTATCCCGGAAGGCCAGTCTGGCCCTGGTGGGTAGGATAGGCTTCTCTGATAAGGAGGGTTTTCAGAGATCGCCTAAAAGCTAATAGAGTAGGAGATAATCAGACAGATAAGGGTAAGGAGTTCCACAGGATTGGAGAGGCTCTGGAAAAGTCCTGGAGGCGAGCATGGGAGGAGGTGACGAGGGAGCTAGAGAGCAGGAGGTTTTGAGAGGAACGAAGAGAGAGATTAGGTTGGTATTTTGAGACTAGGCTAGTGATGTAGCTAGGGGCTAAGCTGTGGATTGCTTTGTAAGATGTTGTAAGTATTTTGAATTTAATTCGTTGGGTGAGCGGAAGCCAGTGGAGGGCTTGACAGAGAGGAGCAGCGGATACTGAGCGATTGGTCAGGTGGATGAGTCTGGCAGCAGCATTCATGATGGATTGAAGGGGGGATAGCCTGTGTAGAGGTATGCCAATGAGAAGGGAATTGCAGTAGTCGAGGCACAAAATGAACAGTGAGTGAACTAAGAGCTTTGTTGTGTCTTTGATTAGAAAGGGGCATATTTTGGAGATGTTGCGGAGGCTAAGGCGGCAAGATTTGGACAGCGATTGGATGTGGGGTTTGAAGGAGAGTTCAGAGTCCAGAGTCCAGGACAACACCTAAGACCTTGGTATGCGGGGATGGGCTGATAGTAATGCCATCGATATTGACAGAGAAATCAGGGGAAGGGGCAAGTGGTGGAGGAAAAATTATAAGCTCGGTTTTGGATGGATTGAGTTTGAGGAAGTGGTGAGACATCCAGACCGATATATCTGATAGTAAATTAGTGATACGTGAGGAGACTGAGGGAGAGAGCTGAGGGGTGGATAAATAGATTTGGGTATCGTCAGCGTAGAGATGGTATTGGAAGCCGTGGAAGGCTATCAACTGACCCAGAGAGGAGGTGTGGATTGATGAAAATAGGAGGGGTCCAAGAACAGAGCCTTGGGGGACCCCAACAGAGAAGGGAAGTGGAGAGCAGGAAGTAGAATTGTAAATAACGCTAAAGGTGCGGTTGGATAAGTAGGAAGATAACAAGTGAAGAGTACAGTCACGGAGACCAAAGACATGGAGTTTTTTGAGGAGAAGTGGATGGTCAACCGTATCAAAGGCAGCAGAAAGGTCCAGAAGTAGGAGTATAGAATAGTGTCCATTGGTTTTGGCCGTTAGTGGATGGTTTGTCAGTTTGTGTTGAGGCCGAAATCCAGACTGAAGGGGATCAAGGAGGCTATTCTCAGCAAGGTGGTCGCACAGTCGGTTGTAGACTAGACGTTCGAGGAGTTTGGATGAAAAGGGGAGCAAGGAAATAGGGCGTAGGTTGTTCAGATCGGTTGGGTCCAGTGAGGGCTTTTTAAGTATGGGGCTGACTAGTGCATGTTTTAGAGAGTTGGGGAAGATGCCAGAAGAGAGGGAGAGATTGAAGATGTGGGTTAGAGAGCGTAGAATAGGGCCGAGGGTGAACGTAGCATTTGCGAGGGAACAGGATCCAAAGTGCAGGTGGTTAAGTGGACATTAGCAAGTAGTTTAGCAACCTCATCTATAGTGGCAGGGTTGAATGAGGGAAGTAATGATCGCACCTGTGGGCATGAAGCATAAGGCATGGAAGGTATCTGAACAGAGTATATATCCACCTTCTTGCAATCAGCTTACGTACACAAAAAAAGAGTATTCGCAGAAAGAGCTTTGTTGCTGTATCCATCCTATCAATCTCTAGAAGGGGGCTTTGGTGCCTATTTTACTGTAATTACATGACATTCGCATGCTCTGCTATGGCAGTGATCTTCTGCTGTAAAGGTAATGGCAGTACCCACTGCTCTACACTTTCCCGTGACAGCTTCTTTACTTTTATCTAGCACTTATCTATGACAAGTTATTTATACCCTGCTGCCCCTGACCTATTTAGTACTCCAATTTAAAAACCCTAATCCATTGCAAAAAAAAACAACAAAAAAAGGCAATTAGGAGGCTCCAATATCGCCTCCTAAATGCCTGTCAGCCACTCCTGTACTATTTGTGGATTGCTTTTTAGAGACCAAAGCAGGTATAAATGAGCCCTTACTGTGTTGGCTCGAGTTTTAAGCTCCTGGCGCAGTTTTTTCAGACCTAGACTTTGCACGCTGTTCATAGCACACAGCTTTATTGTTCCCCTCTGGATGCCTAAGTTTGAACCCACCCAGGAAAAAAAATGATCTTTAATATAATGTAGCACCCTCCTAGGTAGGTGCTAAGTAAAGCATAGAGTGGCTCTGTCTGCTTATCAGGAGGGTCTGATCTATTTGTTAGCCTGTCACATGCTTCCAGGTGTGACCTGTTGAGTCTGCCCACTGTATCCAATGAGGGACCTTGTTGGACAGTGGAGGAAACCTAGCCAATAGCACACCAGGGTTTATTACTGTCCCGGTGGGTGGGCATTGCTGCAATGCATCCTGGGATTGGGAATAAATCCGGAGGGGGCATGTGACAGGGTGTCTTTTGGCAGGAGCAAAGTCCCAGGAGCAGGTGGACAGCTGTCTCTCCTCCTGCTAAAGTAAGGAAGGTGGTCTGGGCAGTGGGCCTAGGGTCCCGGGGTTGAGCTGTACTGCAGAGGATCCAGTGTGCTGACCAGTGGAGCTGCTGGGCAGAAGACTTCAGTCAAAACAGTGTCCTGAGTACTCAAGGATCTGCCCAGGGGTCTGCCTAAGAGAGGGAACCACTCCAGAGAGGTCAAGGGGATCACAGAGCCAGCTAATCAAGAGTGTTACAGTAAAGGGGGTGCCAAGTTCTTAAACCCTGAAGATTAGGGAATAAGGGGGCGCCAGGAAGGGCCCCAAAGTTGTTCAGCAGTACAGTCTACCTCACGGAATACAGTGCCTTGCGAAAGTATTCGGCCCCCTTGAACTTTGCGACCTTTTGCCACATTTCAGGCTTCAAACATAAAGATATAAAACTGTAATTTTTTGTGAAGAATCAATAACAAGTGGGACACAATCAAGTGGAATGGAATTTATTGGATATTTCAAACTTTTTTAACAAATAAAAAACTGAAAAATTGGGCGTGCAAAATTATTCAGCCCCCTTAAGTTAATACTTTGTAGCGCCACCTTTTGCTGCGATTACAGCCGTAAGTCGCTTGGGGTATGTCTCTATCAGTTTTGCACATCGAGAGACTGAAATTTTTGCCCATTCCTCCTTGCAAAACAGCTCGAGCTCAGTGAGGTTGAATGGTGAGTGTTTGTGAACAGCAGTTTTCAGTTCTTTCCACAGATTCTCGATTGGATTCAGGTCTGGACTTTGACTTGGCCATTCTAACACCTGGATATGTTTATTTGTGAACCATTCCATTGTAGATTTAGCTTTATGTTTTGGATCATTGTCTTTTTGGAAGATAAATCTCCGTCCCAGTCTCAGGTCTTTTGCAGACTCCATCAGGTTTTCTTCCAGAATGGTCCTGTATTTGGCTCCATCCATCTTCTCATCAATTTTAACCATCTTCCCTGTCCCTGCTGAAGAAAAGCAGGCCCAAACCATGATGCTGCCTCCACCATGTTTGACAGTGGGGATGGTGTGTTCAGGGTGATGAGCTGTGTTGCTTTTACGCCAAACATAAAGTTTTGCATTGTTGCCAAAAAGTTTGATTTTGGTTTCATCTGACCAGAGCACCTTCTTCCACATGTTTGGTGTGTCTCCCAGGTGGCTTGTGGCAAACTTTAAACAACACTTTTTATGGATATCTTTAAGAAATGGCTTTCTTCTTGCCACTCTTCCATAAAGGCCAGATTTGTGCAGTTTACGACTGATTGTTGTCCTATGGACAGAGTCTCCCACCTCAGCTGTAGATCTCTGCAGTTAATCCAGAGTGATCATGGGCCTCTTGGCTGCATCTCTGATCAGTCTTCTCCTTGTATGAGCTGAAAGTTTAGAGGGACGGCCAGATCTTCGTAGATTTGCAGTGGTCTGATACTCCTTCCATTTCAATATTATCGCTTGTACAGTGCTCCTTGGGATGTTTAAAGCTTAGGAAATCTTTTTGTATCCAAATCCGGCTTTAAACTTCTCCACAACAGTATCTCGGACCTGCCTGGTGTGTTCCTTGTTCTTCCTGATGCTCTCTGTGCTTTAAACGGACCTCTGAGACTATCACAGTGCAGGTGCATTTATATGGAGACTTGATTATACACAGGTGGATTCTATTTATCATCATTAGTCATTTAGGTCAACATTGGATCATTCAGAGATCCTCACTGAACTTCTGGAGAGAGTTTGCTGCACTGAAAGTAAAGGGGCTGAATAATTTTGCATGCCCAATTTTTCAGTTTTTTATTTGTTAAAAAAGTTTGAAATATCCAATAAATTTCGTTCTACTTCATGATTGTGTCCCACTTGTTGTTGATTCTTCACAAAAAATTACAGTTTTATATCTTTATATTTGAAGCCTGAAATGTGGCAAAAGGTCGCAAAGTTCAAGGGGGCCGAATACTTTCACAAGGCACTGTAGCTTGCCTTAGGACAGAATTACCTAAGGAAGCTTAAAAAGAACCTTTCACAGCCAAGGGCAAAGTGAAGCAGCGACCTAGTCGTGACTAGCTCAATCAGCGTTAACCAGCGTTAGTTAGCGTTAACCAGCGTCAATCAGGATTTTTTCTTGATCGTCCTGCCTATTGTGCATAGTTCAGTTCAGTTGGAGTATCCCACTCATCCCTTCTCCTAACCAAGTTCCTAATAAAACATAAAAACCAAAGAAACCGGACTGGTCCTTGTCTGAGGTAAAAACACTTTGAAACATGTCAGAATTTTCTACTGTTGCTAATGGTAACCCAGAGGAACCTGTCACCAGCAGCTCCCTTGGGAGTAGTGCTACACTAATATTACTGAAATTACTACATGGCTCACTGTTCCCCTTTCACATTTGGTGCTTTACAAGTATTAAAAAAGTGTGTCAAGCTCATTTTAAGCAACAATATATAGATTACTGCACTGGACTGTTGTCCTGTATAGTTACCTGCAGATAAGCATTATTCCTTGCAGTTAACAGTTCACGAATGAACAAGCAAAACCAGACACACCTAATCAATTGGATTGACATATCATAAAGTATATATCACCTGAATATTATGTCTGTAAAGCAAAAACTACTGCATACATGCTGTAAGTCTGGTACTAAAATAATACTAATCTCATAAGTAAGCCAGACCCCTTACAGTCTGCCCTTTGCTCGCAGCGCTCCACAGAAACTGCCCTGCTACAACTCACTAACGGTTTACTAACTGCTAAAACCAATGGCCACTACTCCACACTCCTACTACTAGAGCTGCGGCCTTTGATACTATTGACCACCCGCTCCTTCTCAATAAACTCCACTCCCTTGGCCTCAAAAATTCTGCTCTATCCCGGATCTCCTCCTACCTATCCCAGCACTCCTTCAGTGTTACCTACAACTGTCTCCTCCTATTCACTTCCTCTTTCTGTAGGGGTCCACCAGGGCTCCATTCTTAGACCTCTTCTCTAACTGCACCTCCTCCCTTGGTCATTTGATATTCTCCCACAGCTTTAAATACCATCTATACGCCGATAACAACCAAATCTATCTCTCTACTCTTCAACTTACTCCTTCAGTCTCCTCTTGAATTATCAACTTACTAACTGACATATGAGCATAGATGTCACACCACTTCCTTAACCACTTTACCACTAGAGCATTTTGCTGTCTTACGTCTGGGCCACTTTTTGCGATTCGGCGCTGTGCGAATTTAACTGACAATTGCGCGGTCATGCAACGCTGTACCCAAACGAAATTTACGTCCTTTTTTTCCCACAAACAGAGCTTTCTTTTGGTGGTATTTGATCACCTGTGCGATTTTTAATTTTTGCGCTATAAACAAAAAAAGAGCGTTTATTTTGAAAAAATAACAATATTTTTAACATTTTTTTATATGAAATTCCCCCCAAAAAAGATGTAAAAACCAATTTTTTTTTAAATTTTTGGCCAATTTGTTTTCTGCTACCTATGTTTGGTAAACAAAATCACAATAAGCGTATTTTGATTGGTTTGCGCAAAAGTTATTGCGTTTACTAACTAAGGGAAAGATTTATGTCATTTTTGGTGTTTTTTTTTACGGCGGCGATCTGCGATTTTTTTTTATGGCGGCGATCTGCGATTTTTTTTGCGGGACTACGACATTGCGGCGGACAGATCGGACCCTTGACTGACATTTTTGACACTTTTGGGGGTACCAGTGACATTTCTGCAGTAATCAGTGCTATATATATGCACTGTTACTGTAAAAATGACACTGGCAGGGAAGGGGTTAATTTTATTGGAGAGGGAGGGGTTAATGTATGCCTGGTGCTTACTAACGTGTGGGGGGTGACTGTGTGACACAGGGACAGATCCAGGGTTCAGCTATGCTGAACCCTGAAATCTGACCCTGCCTGTCACTTAGGAGATCCGCCCGCTCTGTTTACACAGGCGGGCGGATCTCCAAACTAGATTCCCCGACGATCGGGGAAGAGCGGCGGCGATCGCCGCCACTCCTCCCCTGGCCCGACTCCCGCTGTAACTGAAAACAGCGGGAGCGAGCCTCCGGCGTCACCAGACGATAACGAGCCACTGTGCTGCAGTAGCAACACAGTGACCAGTGGTAAAGCGGTTAAGATAGATCTTTCTGAAACTGATGTGATAATATCTCCCCCCCGGCCATGACTTTTCCAGCAAGATCAATAATGCAACCATCAATCCCTCCCTTCACAACAGTGTACTAGTGTAGCAAGGTTTCCAGGCCTATGGCCTGATGTGGGTCTGCCATTAGTACCGGTAATCTCTCCAGCCCATGTGAGCTGAGACCCTGGGTGTGACAACTGAAGCAGCGACAACTCCGGCATCTTTGTTTGTGGTTTTTATTGGAATTAGGGGATGAGAGAAGGGAATGAGTGGGATACTCCTTGAGGCTTAACTAATTACAATTGGGACTTTACTTCTGAAATGCCCGTTGGCGCTTCCATGACGCCAGCCGGCGCCAGCCAACGCTCACTGACACTGAGAACACTCTGTAGAACAGAAGAAGTGCTGAATTCTCGACTTATAGTCCAGAAGATCCAAGACTGAGAACTGTAGAACTCCTGATACTGTTGTACTGTGAAAGTCACTGAATACTTTCCCCCGCCTGGCACAGCTTGAGGTAGTATATAGTAGAACTCTGTATAGCTATCACTTTAACCGGCACGCTCTGTGCAATTCAGGGCCCAAACTGCAGGTGCCCCCTTTAACCTTGAACTCTTCAGGGTCCACTGACTATGTACCCCCTCTGTAGCTTCAGGGTCCTCAACCTAGGTACCCCCTTTAGAGCTAGCTGACACTGGATCCCCGAACCTCTTCCGGAGTGGTCCCCTCTAACTTCAGGCAGACCCCCAGGGGCAATCCTTAGTACTCACGACCTGTGTAGGCTTTTCTGGGACTGGACCTCTCTCTCTCTCCGCAGGCTCTCGGCACACCGGATCCCCTCAGCTCAACTCAGCACTCTCTGGACACTCAGGCGACACCCAGAGACATCCACCTTCCTCAGACAGGAGGAGAGACAGCTGCACTCTCCTTTCTGGGACTCTGCTCCCACCAAAGACACCGTGCCACGTACTTCCCCCCAAACTTATACCCACTCCCAGAATCCTTTGCAGCATAATCTGCCTTCTGGGGTATTTACAAGCTGGGATGAGTCCCCTGATTGGGCTTCCCACACTGCCCTATGAGAATCCTCTCACAGGAGCCAGTGGGGATACTTCTCCCCTCAGCAGGCACATCTGGAAGCCCTGACACCCTAGCTAGATAAATCACAGCCCTGTTGTTAGGCAGACAAGGCCCACTATAGTTTTAACTAGCACCTACCTGTAGGGTGCTACACCAGGTTAAATTCTAGACTCTAAACTGTTGCTTTAACCCCAAATGAAATCATTGTCAAAAGCTTGTAGACTTGGGGCGTGGCCTGACCGTGATGGTGTGAGGACGCATCTCGTGCGAGCTCCTGCTTCCCTGAGCCTGCCGCTTGACCTGTAGCGACCACCGATCATCTACTTACCTACTGGCGATGCCACCGAAGAAGCGACCGTCCTCCCAGCCCCCCGGAGGGCTCTCTGCACGCTCCACGGACCTCCGCGATCTCTTCTCAGCAACCCCTCGGAGCCGCCGCGAGGCGGCCAAGATGGCGGCGCCCCGATCCTTTCCGGCCTCCACGCTGCTCCCGGGACCACCTTCCTCCTCTGGAATACAGCTATCCCAGGTACAGGGGCGCAGCCCCAACCCCTTCTTGCCATATACTGCGGTGTCACCTCACTCCACAGACTCTGGAGACACGGAGGAGGACTGGGAGTGGAAGGCCCACATTAAGGCCTTGCCGACCAGGACGGAGATTGTGCACCTGATCACCACTACGGTGGAGCAGTCGGTCACTCAGGCATTGGAGGGGCTGAGGGCGGACACTGAGGCTCTGGGACACAGGGTGGCCTCCCTGGAATCCGGCCAGGATGATATACTGCATTCTCTGTCCTCCTTTCAGGAGGCTGCTAGCACGCACGACACTGTCCTTAATACACTTATGGATCAGCTTGATGATTATGAGAACAGGGACAGACGCCAGAACATCCGCATTCGGGGGCTTCCTGAGGCCACCAGAGCTCCTGACCTGGTCCCCTCTGTTCAGGGTATTTTCCGCCAAATTTTGGGAAACAGAGCCCCTGATACCATTGACATTGACAGAGCGCACAGGGCCTTGCTTCCCCCACCGAAAGAGGGGGAGCCACCCCGAGATGTCATATGCAAACTTCATAAGTATGCTGTGAAAGAGGACATTATGAAGGCTGCGCGGTCTATGGCTGTGATCGACTTTGATGGCGCACAACTTTCTCTGTTCCCCGACCTGTCTAGGCGGACACTTATGCAACGGCGCTCCCTGCGCCCCCTACTGGATACCTTACGCTCTCACCAGGTGGTGTATCGCTGGGGATTCCCCTTCCGTCTTACTGCCTCCAGGAATGGCAAGTCGGCCGTTCTCCGCACCAAGGATGACTTGCAACGCTTCTGTACTGCCCTGGATGTCCCCTTGACAGACTTTCCTGACTGGAGACTGCAGAGTACTCTTCCCTTGCCGCAACGCCCTGAGCGGTGGCAGCAGGTCGCCTCGCAAGGTGGGAAGCGTCGCAGAGGTTCGCGACGGGGCTCCGCCCGGGCCTCCCAGCACGACTGAACGTTGCTCACTCTCGCTAGAGACTTGCCGGACGGTGGGCTCAACTCCACTTCTGCTGCTATGGGGGACTTGTCTGGGTCCCTCTATTGTTATGGTGGTATTCGCACTAAGTTGTTAAATATGCTTGACTTATATAGTGATGGGTTCAGGGTGGGATTTTCCCCCCTGCGGACTGGGGCTGACCCGGGGCCCTTAGGGGCCGTGGGTCCCCCCCAGCCTGGCTACAGGTCATGTTTACTTCATTGTTGATGTTCAATGGCTCGGAGATGCATTGCTCCTCTCACTGGTGGTTCAGTCACTACCCCACAGTAGGTGACCCCGTGGGTCTGGGTAATCCCGAGTCCTTGAGGGTTTTTTTTTCTCCCTTTTTTGGTTATGGTTAGTTGGAGCTGCCCCCCCCTTTTTGGGGTTGAGGGGGCGTGTCCCTTCGGGATGGCTCTCCATGCTGGGGATGGTTTTTGTCTCCTGCTCTCTCTTTTCTACTCATCGTTTCCTCTGTCCTATGTTCTCTGTCTGTCTCCCCCCTGCCCTCTCCCCTCTTTTTCCCATCCCCTTCTCTCTTTTCCTTTTCTTGGGTGGTCTGGGGGGGGGCCTGAGGCCCACGGTGGAGGTGTGGAGCAATGCGTCTTGGAGTTCTTTTTGCTTCCCTTGCTGATCGGGGCGAGGCCTTTGATCGCATGTGGTTTACCGGTTCTTGCCGACTGCCCATCGCTATCTTATGGCTGATGTATTACGAGTGACCTCGTACAATGTACGGGGACTTTGCTCTCCCAATAAGAGGGGTAGGATGTGGCAGGAACTGCGTCACTTGCGCCCTGATTTGCTTTATTTACAAGAGACGCACTTCACTGCCTCCTCCACTCCCCGCTTACCTACCCAGATGTTTTCCCAGTGGTATCATAGTGTATCCCCGATTGCCAAAGCCAGGGGGGTTGCCATAGCCATCCACAAACAATGTCCCTTTGTACTCGTGGACTCCCTAACGGATCCTGAGGGGCGCTTCCTATTTCTGAAGGGTACGATCCATGGCCGCACGTACACTCTTGCTAATGTGTATGCACCTAACTCTAGAACGGTCTCCTTTTTGTCCTCAACCCTTACCAAGCTCAAGGGGTTTCGGGAGGGTATTGTTCTCTTTGGGGGGGATTTTAATGTGGTACTTGATCCCTCCCTGGACTCCTCCTCGGGATGCTCTCCTCTTTCTTTTCGAGCTCAGAAGCACCTTCGGAGGCAGTTCAGGGCCCTGCATTTGGTAGACTGCTGGCGGATCCTCAATCCCGGGGTTAGGGACTACAGTTACTACTCCAAAGTTCATGACATGTACTCCAGACTGGATTTGTTCATGGTGGATCAGTACCACCTGGACTCTGTCCTTGCCGCTTCAATTGGGTCCATTACCCTCTCTGATCACTCCCCGGTCTCCCTGACGATCACGCCCCCCGGTGCTCACCGTGTGACCCGGATGTGGCGCCTCAATGAAAACCTCCTGGATGACCCCTCCATTTTGGATCAGATTACTGGAGAGGTTCGCTCCTATTTTGAGCTTAACTCTTCGCCTGCTGTCTCCCCGTCCGCTGTCTGGGAGGGCCATAAGGCTGTGATCAGGGGGGTCCTTATTTCGCACGGTGCACGATTGAAGCGGCAACGACAGCAGGAGATTTCTGACTTGCTGGATCGTATCCACGATTTGGAAATCAAACATAAGCGTGCCAGGGCTCCTGAGGATGCTCGTTCCCTAGAGGAGCTCAGGAACACCTTGTCATCCTGCCTGGACAGACGGGCCCGGGATAAGCTGCGCTTCTGGGCACACCGTTTTTATGAGCATGGGAACAAGTGCGGTCGCTTGCTGGCCCGAATGCTACATAAACGGTCGGAAGCCCGTGATGTCCACGCCTTGGAGACTCCTGAGGGCAAAGTTGTCAGTTCCCCTCGCATAGCCGCTTGCTTCCAACGCTTTTACGAGTCCCTGTACCATCTCCCTCGGGCTGGGGGGGGTCAGCCGTCCGACATTCAAGACTACTTGGCAGACTCCGGACTCCCCAGGCTCCCGGATGGGGTCCTGGAGGAGTTGGAGGCTCCCATTACCGAGACGGAGGTGAGCAGGGTGGTATCTGGCTTGCCTGCAGGCAAGAGCCCGGGCCCGGATGGCTTCACAAACCACTATTATGAGTCCCTGTTCCCCGTTCTTGGCACCCATATGTGTACCTACTTTAACGCGGTGTCGGGTGAACGGCCCCTCCCACCTGAGGCGCTGTTGGCCAACATTGTTGTACTTCCGAAACCGGGTAAGGACCCCCACCACTGTGCCAGCTATAGGCCCATCTCTCTCCTCAACGCTGACACCAAGATTTTGGCCAAAATTATGGCGCTTCGCCTTCAAGACCATATCGCGTCCTTGATCCACCCTGACCAGGCGGGATTCATGCCCCTCCGAGAAGCCCGGGACAATACGGTCCGGGCTCTCCATGTGTTCCACTGGGCTCAGCATGGACCGGACAGACTTCCCTGTCTGGCTCTATCCCTGGATGCGGAGAAGGCCTTCGACAGGGTGGCCTGGCCATACCTGTCGGGGGTTCTTCGATCTCTGGGGCTCGGGTCCCGTATGTTGGGGTGGATCTTGGCCCTATATCACGGCCCAAGTGCCAGGGTCAGGGTGAACGGGTTGTTGTCGGATCCCTTTCCCATTTATAATGGCACCCGACAGGGTTGTCCCCTGTCACCCCTTCTTTTCGCCCTGGCCCTGGAACGCTTTTTGAGGAGAGTGAGGGCACTGTCTGACATTGCTGGTGTTACGGTGGGTGGTACGGAGCATAAGGTGTCGGCTTATGCCGATGACCTGCTGTTCTATCTTACCCGACCACAGCTCTCCCTCCCTGTACTGGTACGAGAGCTGGATTTGTTCGGGCGACTTTCCAATTTCAAGGTCAATTATGATAAATCTGAATTGCTACCTATTCATGTACCCCCCGACCTGGCTTCGACTCTACGGCGATCCTTTGGCTTTAGATGGCGGGAGGACTACCTCCCATACCTCGGCGTGAACATCTCCCCTGACTTGAAAACTCTATATGACAAGAACTTCGGCGACCTGCTGGCGCGTATCCATCTTGACCTGGAATCGTGGGCATCCCACTCGGTAACTTGGTTTGGCCGCATCAACGTGCTTAAAATGACCATACTTCCCCGGCTGATTTATTTGTTCAACACGGTCCCCATGCATTTACCGGTATCCTTTTTTAAACGTCTGCGGCGGGCTTTTCTAAAATTCGTCTGGAGGGAGGGGAGCCCCCGCCTGGCCTATGCTGTCCTCAGGCGGACGAAAGCCGACGGTGGCGTCGGGCTTCCGGATGTTACATTGTACTATAAAGCTATGGCATTAGTTCGCATGCTGAATTGGGCGCACGACGGTCAGTCTAAACCTTGGGTCCCCTTGGAGAAAACGCTGGCGGGCCGGAATCTTGCGGGTGCCCCGTGGATTCCTTTGGGCGATCGTGGACTGTCGGCCTGGACGTCACCCCTGACTGTGGCCACACTCCGCATCTGGGATGGCCTTAATGCGTCTGGCGCCATGTCTTCCGGCGTGTCCCCTCTGGCTCCCCTGGGGGGATTTCCCTGGTTCCTCCCGGGGGAGGATGTGCGCTTTTTTCGCTCTTGGAACGCTGATGGCAAACTGTACTGCGGGAAATTTGCCCCGGCAGGCACTTTGCTGCCCCTCGCGACTTTGCGCGATCGCTTCGGCGATTTTCCGATGTCTGACTGGCGCTATAGGCAACTGACTGACTTTTTCGTCACACTCCCAACTGCTCCACGCCCGATAACTGGCCTCTCGGACTTCGAAAAGTGGTTTGTCGATCCTCCGGAATCCCGCCACCTACTGTCGCACATGTACAAATTGTTATTGAGCGGGGTCTCCTCCTCGCCTCCCTATTTCATGAAGGAATGGGAGAGAGAGCTGGGGGTGGAATTTTCCCCTCCGCAACTCTCTCGCATTCTGCGTTTGACCCATGTCTCCTCTATTAGCACCAGGATACAGGAGTCGGCCTATAAATTTGTGGCCCGCTGGTACAGGACCCCTGCCAAGTTGGCTCGGATATTTCCGGGCTCGGATCCCCATTGTTGGAGGGGCTGCGGTCGGGTAGGCACTTTCCTCCACATTTGGTGGGAGTGTCCCCTGCTGCGGCCCTTCTGGGACGCTGTACATCTTTGGGTATCCAAGCTGTCGCTCACCCCTCCTTCCCGTGCTCCCCTTCAATACCTGTTCCATGATACACACTCCTCGATTAAACGCTACAAACGTAGTATAGTTCCTTTCCTGCTGAACGCCGCCAAGTGCCTCATACCGAGGCATTGGCGGAGTTCCGCCTGCCCCACGCTCTCTGAGTGGAAAAAGGAGGTCAACCTAGTGATGGAAGCCGAAAGACGTGTTCTCACGTCACAGGGTAGGGAGGAACGCTTTAAGGACACTTGGACGGGGTGGATGTATTACTCTGATGAGATCTCGGATGAACACACTTCTAATACTAGCGGCTGAACTCTGGGACTCCTACCTGGTCTTCTCCAGCCTGGGGCCCGCGCCCCCTCCCTGGACCTCCCTTTCCCTCCCTGTTTTATCCTTCATGTTTGTCTTTTCCTCTATACTATCTCTCCCCCCCCCCCTTTTTCTTTTTTCCCTTTTCTTTTCTTTTCTTGTCTCTCTGAGGCCAGTAGTCGATTCTGCGGCTGTATAAACTGTAACACGGACGTTAATGTGTACAGATGCTGGAATTGTGTGTGGTGTCTGTCGGGCCCTCCGGCCTCCTCTGCGGGGATCCCTTTTTTTTGGGTGGCACTGACAGACACAGCGCATCCTGGGGGTCCATAATTGTATTTGCTGTTTGGCCGATATTGGCACACGCTTTCACAATGACTGATTAATTGATCCCTATGGACTTTTTCTTTTTGTTTCACTAATGATGTCCGGACTGAACATAATGCCGATTGTGCCTTTTCTGTGTTCTTTTTCTCCTACATGCACTTATGCACTTCTTTGCTATTTTATACTTCTGTATGTTGTTTTGAATTTGTTAAATAAAGATTATTTAAAAAAAAAAAAAAGCTTGTAGACTTCACCTCCGTAACATCTCTAATATTTGCCCCTTTTTATCGAATGAAACTACCGAGCTACTAATTCACTCCCTTGTTATCTCTCACCTTGACTAGTGCAACTCCTTTCTGATAGGCCTACTTCTCCATAAACTATATGCTTTTCAGTCTATCATGAATGCTGCTGCCAGACTCATCTACCTTACCAACCGCTAGGTGTTTGCTACCCCTCCTTGCCAATCCATACACTGGCTTACAATTGCCCAGCAAATTAAATTCAAAATACTAACTAAAACATAAAAAGTCATTCACAACTCTGCCCCAAGCTACATCACCAAACTTGTCTCCAAATATCACCCAAATCGTCCTCTTTGCTCCTCTCAAGACCTCCTGCTCTCAACCTCCCTCACCAACATGGCACCTTTTTATGTCTGTCATAGTACAAACAAGTGGTTACTGCCCCCACCTGTAACTGGTCACTAAAGTAAGGAGCATAGGAAAGGCAACGCATTTGTTTGTACAATTAATTATATTGGCCAGGCAATGCACTGACACCTTTGCTGCCATAATGCTATCGGCTGGATGTTCAGTGTGTCCCTGTGCCTTTAGGGAGGGGTGGGCTCCCTCCAGGTTTATCTGCCCTACACCTGTCCATCTAAATGCATATGCTTCCATTGTTGGAGACCCACAGAAATTTGAGTTTAGGTCCACAGAAAATGGGGTGCCTTGCCTGGGCTTTGCGACTAATGCATGTATTTGCAAATCTGTGCAACTAAACCACTGTTTTTAACGCATACTGTCGGACAGGTCAATTCGGTTGCTCGCAAGGCTGGTTGGTAAGTTGAGCTTGTAAATTTCTTTGTTTTTTTTATATCAGTGTGCCTAAGCTATTAGCAGCAACCTCTAAAACCTTCCTATCATGTGGATCCCCAGCTTTGTTGACAGGCAAAGCTTTGAAGGCTTACTGAAAGGTTTTAATTTTGCCCCCTCCTTCTTACCTCCTGCCCATTCCTGCTGTCCAGTGAGGCATAGCATTATAGTGATGGGTCCATAGGAATGTGGGGAACAGGCTTAGCAGCAAATTCCAATATTACCTGCTACAGCAGTTTTCCCCCTTTCCATGCACCCGGTGGAGTTTCTTTAACGCCCAGGTAAACTTTGTTTTGACAAAAATTCTACTCCTTTCACGGTGCAACAAAATGATGAATTTCTAATGCTTTCCCTTGTCAAGAGATCACACCTACAGACAGTGTCTTACTAACCAGAATGAGATCCTTTTTTTTTAGAGAGGAGGGTGATGGTTTGGTGTGGTAGAACATAGCTGTGAAACAGTATATCAGCCTGCAATACTGTGAGCTACCACTAGAGATAGTCTTCCACAATCTAGTTAGCTACCCATACACAGGCAGATGAGGCAAATAATCTGCAACATATGCTTGTGAGATTCCTCATGCTATCATATGGCCTGGAATGCTTGCACAATCAACAGTCTCACTGCTCACACAAACACACACAAGACACACAATTATTTCCATAGTAGATGCCACCACCTGCAGTTTGTTAGCTGCCAGGTCTGTATCTGCTAGTCAACCATACACATACATACAGATCCCTGTTGCTAGCAGTAGGATCTGTCCCTGCCTATGGCAAATGCAATAGCTTCTACACACTGGTTAATACAAGGACGCTAGTCTGTAATCAGATTGGCTGTCTCATTCTCTGTGAGCCACACTCCACAATTACAGACATGAGGGTGCAGCCGCACGACTCATTCTCACACAGATTATCAGTGGACCTTCAACTGAGTTTACAGGCTCTGGTAATACAATACAACTGCACACACCAGGTACAGCAACAAAAGTTTCCTCATCAAAGCAGGCATGGCCATGGTGTGTTGGGGAGGCCTCTCAGGCATATGAACCTTCCCCTAGTCCTAAAAGACTGCATTCACACCCATGCATTTTTGCACACTTACAGTGGTGGTGCAGCATGGTGCGGAGACAATAATACACACAGGCAGGTGTAATAAAACTTTTATATAGAAGAAATGCAGTAACAGTTCAGAACACACCAGAAGGCACCGCTCATCACCTGGCCAATACCTACCCTACAGTCAAGCATGGTGGTGGCAGCATCAACCTGTTGGGATGTTTTTCAGCAGCAGGAACTGGGAGACTAGTCAGGATTGAGGGAAAGAAGAATGCTGCAATGTACTAAGATATCCTTGATTAAAACCTGCTCCAGTGCGCTCTGGACCTCAGACTAGGGGCGAAGGTTCCTCTTCCAACAGAACAACGACCCTAAACACACAGCCAAGATAACAAAGGAGTGGCTACGGGACAACTCTGTGAATGTCCTTGAGTGGCCCAGCCAGAGCCCAGACTTGAATCAGATTGAACATCTCTGGAGCAGTGGCGGCTGGTGCTCAAAATTTTTTGGGGGGGGGGGGGGGGGGCGCAAAAAGAAAAATGTAATAGGTATTGCTTCGCGGCAAAAAACACAGTAAAAAAATTGCGTGACTTTGAGGTCATGGTACAGGCATGGCACAGGTGATGGTATAGGCATGGCACAGGTGATGGTACAGGCATGGCACAGGTGATGGTATAGGCATGGCACAGGCATGGCACAGGTGATGGTATAGGCATGGCACAGGTGATGGTACAGGCATGGCACAGGTGATGGTACAGGCATGGCACAGGCATGGCACAGGTGATGGTATAGGCATGGCACAGGTGATGGTATAGGCATGGCACAGGTGATGGTATAGGCATGGCACAGGCATGGCACAGGTGATGGTATAGGCATGGCACAGGTGATGGTATAGGCATGGTACAGGCATGGCACAGGTGATGGTATAGGCGGCATGGCACAGGTGATGGTATAGGCGGCATGGCACAGGTGATGGTATAGGCATGGCACAGGCATGGCACAAGTGATGGTATAGGCATGGCACAGGTGATGGTACAGGCATGGCACAGGTGATGGTACAGGCATGGCACAGGTGATGGTATAGGCATGGCACAGGTGATGGTATAGGCATGGCACAGGTGATGGTACAGGCATGGCACAGGTGATGGTATAGGCATGGCACAGGTGATGGTATAGGCATGGTACAGGCATGGCACAGGTGATGGTATAGGCGGCATGGCACAGGTGATGGTATAGGTGGCATGACACAGGTGATGGTATAGGCGGCATGCCAGAGGTGATGGTATAAGCGGCATGGCACAGGTGATGGTATAGCCGGCATGGCACAGGTGATGGTATAGGCGGCATGGTACAGGTGATGGTATAGGCGGCATGGTACAGGTGATGGTATAGGCGGCATGGTACAGGTGAGGGCTTCAATCAGTTACCTGCTCTCCTCCTGGGCTGCCTGCGAGACGTCCACGGCGCTGCTCCTCTCCTCGAGTCCTCTTCTTCTGACGGCGGCGGGATTCCGGGAACCGTCCACGGCGCTGCTCGTCTCGTTCTCTTCAGTCTTCTGGTCTTCCGATCGGTCCGGGCGGCGGGAAGGAGATCGGGCGGTGATGGTGCGTGACTGACGCACGCACTGGCACCGCCCCCATTGCGACGTCAGCGGGGTCAGCAATCGGATGTCCTGGATGATGATTGGTCCAGGCTGGAGACAGGACCAATCACAGCCAGGATATCACGAAAGTGGGGGTGTCCTAGCGCTATGATCTGCGCCCAGGTTACGCCCCCAGAAGGCAGCCAATTGGCACCTCTTCTGGGTCGTAAACCCCACCCCCACCCCCCCATAGCCACCACATAGGCCGGCGAACGCATTTTTTTTTTAAAAAACTTTATTGTTCTTTTTGTAATTTTTTTTCCCTTTTTTTTAGGGGGGGGGGGGGGGGCGGCGCTATAAATAAAAATGGCTGTGTACCGACGCTCCCCATCCATTCTGATGGAGCTTGAGAGGTCCTGCAAAAAAGAATAGGAGAAACTGCCCAAAAATAGGTGTGCCAAGCTTGTAGCATCATACTCAAAAATACCTGAGGCTGTAATTGGTGCCAAAGTCGCTTCAACAAAGTATTGAGCAAAGGGTGTGATTACTTATGTACATGGGATTTTTTTCATTTTTTTATTTTTAATACATTTGAAAAGATTTCAAACTTCTTTCATGTTGTCATTACGGGATATTGTTTGTAGAATTTTGAAGAAAACAATGATCTTTATCCGTACGGTATTTTTGGAAAATTAATTGAGCTAGATGTTGTGTTCATAACACATAACAAGATATTTCTCTTTCGAACTTTAAAATAAAGATAAAGCATTAATTAATTGAGGATAAGTTCCATTGACAATGCCACGAGGGACCTACACTATATAACAAACCTGTTATACTTACCTCCTCTGTGCAGTGGTTTTGCACAGAGCAGCCCAGATCCTCCTCTTCCCGGGTCCCTAGCTGGTGCTCCTGGCCCCATTCCTCCTTTTGAGTGCTCACACAGCAAGCAGCTTGCTAAGGGGGCATCCGAGCCGAGCCGAGCTGCAGCTCCATGTATCCATTCAGACACGGAGCTGCTGTTTGGCACAGCCCCCTCTCTCTCTTGATTGGCTGAGTTTGATCGACACCAGTGGGAGCCAATGGCGCTGTTGCTGTGTCTCAGCCAATCAGGAGAGAGAGTCCCGGATGGCTGAGGCACTCATGGAGAGGGGGCTCAAGTAAGTATTAGGGGAGCTGAGGGGGGATGCTGCACGCAGAAGGCTTTTTATCCTAATGCGTATGTAGCACCCTCCTAGGTAGGTGCTAGAGAGAGAAAGTATAGTTTTGAGTCCTGTCTGCTTACCAGAGGGATTGCAGGTTGTAATGGAAATATTGAAGTCTACAATAATTTTTACCTGAAATGAACATTATTGTGAATTTTTAAAGTTTAATAACATTGCCTGGACATTCTGAGATCAGCTGACATCATAAAACAGCTCTGTTGTATTGTATCTACAGGTAATATCTGGGAAGGTCTGTTATCTAGAGTTCTGGGAAGGTCTGTTGTATTGTATCTAGAGTTAGTATCTGGGAAGGTCTTTCCGGGTAGGTTTTTCTTTTGTCCACAATGCTGCTTGGTATAAAGATGGTATCTATAAACAATGTAATGTTGTTTAAAACAATGCAGTTCCTTGTCTGAAGGGAATCACTTGGGGGGGGGGGGGGGGTGTAGGCTGTGAGGAGGGCCCCTACCTGATCAGCATTCTTAAGTTAAAGGTGTGTTTTTTTTCTATTTACAGGTGGTCCCCGGGCTACAGACATGATAGGGACTGTAGGTTTGTTCTTAAGTCGAATTTGTTCATAAGAGTCGGTTCACACTAGGGCGACACGACTTCGGGTGAGTTATGTCGTCGCCCATGCACTGCGACTTCGGCGCGGCTTGCAACGACTTCACATAATGGAAGTCAATGCAAGTCGCTCCGATGTCGCCCTGAAGTAGTGCAGGAACCTTTTTCTAAGTCGGAGCAACTTGAGTCGCTCCTATTAGAACGGTTCCAATTGCACAGCACGGTCCGCTACTTGTCAGGCGACCAAGTCGCCTGACAAGTCAGATCAGTGTGAACCGGCACTAAGTCGGAACAGGTATATTTTTTAAGTTTAGTACCAGCCAAAATAATCATTTTTATGTTTTTTGGATAGCATAGGGAAGGGTTAACTTCCTTGCAACATTTGTTTTACTGTCTGTACCTCTGTTCAGAAGATTTCACCTCACTTTCTGTCCCTATGACAACTGTATTTTGAAAATTTTGGGTTGTTGTGGAAACAAGGATTGGTGATAATGCTTCAGCGGAGACACCTTTTTCCCATGAGAACTCTTACAGGAGTAAATTTCCCTTCATAGGGCTAGATTTTTCCTCACTTCCTGTTGTCTCCCTCTATTTGTAAGCAGGAGTCGTTTGTAAGTCGGATGTTTGTAACCCGGGGACCTCCTGTATTCTTTTTTTTAAAGGGGGTTGGGTAGAGAAGGTATATAAAAGCAAGTCAAAGCTGTGCATAAATTCTCTCTTTGAGCTCAGACTTCAGATGACCAGGAGGTCTGCGTAACATATCACCTTTTTTTCTGTTGTTTCTCTTTTCTGTAACTTTTTCTGTCCTGCAATTTGTCCTAATATACTGATAGCATTTGTATTTCCATTGTAACATCATTCATTTTTTATTGTATTACACCCCGTTCACATTAGGTCGCTCCGACTTAGGGGGCGACCTGTGAAGTCGCGTGCAGCGCGACTTGCACGGACTTCACATAATGGAAGTCAATGCAAGTCGCCTCCAGGTCGCCCTGAAGTAGTACAGGACCCTTTTTCTAAGTCTGAGCGACTTGTGTCGCTCCTATTAGAACCGGTCCTGTACTACTCAATGACCGCGACCGTCCACGACTTGCCAGGCTGACCAAGTCACCTGACAAGTCGTGCTAGTGTGAACCGGCATTTACTCAGTTCATTTTATTTGATGTTATTAGTGACTAGCTTCTCTTCTGTAATACATCTGAATTTTATTTTATTTAGCACAGTGGTTATTCATCATTAATATTCTTTTAATGAAAGAGATACCACAAGGCCTGATTTTGACAGAAAGAAAAGGTGTCTATCATTAATTATATTTATAATCCCATATAGGATCAAAGGAATAAGTGAGGTAATAAAAGCAGCCAAAACAGATGGTGCCCCGTGTGAGGAGTTTTAACGTTTCGGTGATTGTGACTGAACCAGACAATTCTAACTCCAAAAACGGTAAGTGTTATTTATGTCTTGTTTTGTCTTCACCTGTCTCCCCTGATACTGTATAAATGCCAGGAGCACATGTGCTCGGGGTATTTCAGTTGGATATCGGATTCCCGGAGGAAGGGGGCGGCTGCCTCCTCCTCTGCAGAAATGCTATGCGGCCTCAGGTAGTCGACCTGAGGGCCTAGAGAGAGCTAGAGAGGAACTGAACCTGGAGGTCCTGTGAAGCTGACTAGGGGAGACACTTGAGGATCTGATCCTGCAATACAGTGAGATTCCTCCAGGGAACTCCTGCTGTCTCTAGCTCTCTTGTCACCTCTTCCCATGCTCGCCTCCAGGACTTCTCCCGAGCCTCTCCCATTCTTTGGAATGCTCTACTCCAACCGTCTTACTTCTCCTTCTTTGTCCACTTTCAGACGATCCCTGAAAACACCTCTCTTCAGAGAAGCCTATGGGATCCCTACCAAACAACTGTACATTTATTTTCTCCATCAGCACATCCCCCCCCCCCCCCACAGCAATTACCTCTTGTATCTCTTGACTCTCCCTCTGAGATTGTAAGCTCTTAAGAGCAGGGCCCTCTGATTCCTACTGTAATAAAGTGTATTGTGGGGCATGACCAAGATGGCGGAGTGACCGGACGCCTCACACAGAGCTCTGCTGACACCTTACCAAAACTCTTCTCCTTGCCGGCTTTCGGGGTTCCAAAAATTAGGGTGAGAGAGGTGGATGCCTCCCAAACACTCCGGGCGAGGCAAAGGGGGAAAAGAAACGTTCTTTCCTCCCGAAATACCACAGACACCAAGTCCGGATCCCCGGCCGGCACTCATATAGGTGCCTTGTGTTAACATGGCGTCCCAGGCGGGACAGCTGGAGAAGACTGCTTCCCCTACTCTGGCCATTGCCTCATGCCAGGCAGCCCTAACATCTAAAATTGAAGCAGTCCAGCTGGATATCGAACTTATGCGGCAGGACATGGATAAGGTCAGATTCCACCTTACCTCAGCAGAAACGCAGATAGGCCATGTGGAGGACACAGTAGCGGAGCACTCCAGAGCCCTCCACTCCCTTCAATCAAAGGTGAGGCTGCTAGGGTCCCGGGTGGAGAATGCAGAAAATAGATGCCGGAGGAATAATATCCACATCATTGGCCTGGCAGAGGGGGTGGAAGGGATGAACCCTATTGTATTCATGAAGGAGCTGCTCCGCTCCTTGCTTCCCCTAGCAAATTTATCACTCTACCTCTCTGTAGAAAGGGCCCATCGTATGCCACCTCAGATGGGCCCCCAAGGAGCTCCCCCCGCACATGCTCATCCTTCGCCTCCTTAATTTCAGAGACCGTGATGAACTGCTATGGGTGGCCAGAGCAGAGGGGGAGATTGAATACCAGAATAACCGGCTAATGTTGTTTCCAGACTACTCTATTGAAACCCAGAGGCTTCGCCGGTCCTTTGACCCCATAAGGGCTACCCTGCGCGCCAAGGGAATGAAACACAGTGTCCTCTTCCCGGCTAAATTGCGGGTAGTGGAAGGTGAGACGGTCAGATTTTTCACTTCCCCTAAGGATGCATTGACCTGGCTGGAAACACTACCACCTCTGGGGTAATAATACCATAATGGAGTTTACTATACCACCTGCTGTACCCGGAAGGGCGGATCTGTTTGCTCCGCTCCCAGGCCTTTTTTCACATTCTTTCTTAATCTTAATCGAAGTGGAGGGAAATTACTGACACCAGAGTGTCTGGATGGACTTTCCTTGGAACTCCTACAAGATAGCAGGGCCCTGACTATCTGTTTTATCGCTTAAATAACTTATTGTTGGAGATGTTCACTTACACTGGATTACGTGAGTTACCTAAGTTTGGTGCCCCCGGTTTGACCCAAGTGGTGAGCTGAAATCTGGTCCCTACATATTGACTCAGCATCTCCAGATGAGACTCTATGTCAGTCATCTTATCTGACACTTCATCCCTTCCCCCAGATCGATTAACCGTTTGGGTCACTAACAGTCCATATCTGGCTACGCGCCTCCCTTTTGTTTTGTGTTGAAACTGTTGGGAAGTTAATGGGAAAGATGTGGTCTCACCTTATGTGGGCCTCACGGGGTGGGGGGAGCTGGCCTCCGGCCGTTGCTGGAAGTAAATTTGTTTTTTTATTATTTTTTTCACTCTACGTTTTGTTTTTTTTGTGTTGTAACTGTTTTGACTGTTCCTTTTTAGACGTGGTATATCACTTAGCTTTCATAAAGACAGCCCGGGTGGAGCGAATAGGATGGGAACTTGCCACCCTTTTGGTGGAGCTGGGTCCCGTCTGTGCGCCCCCACCTCGAGAGCTAGAGTGTGATTTACCTTTGATGTGTGGCTCACCGGTTATCCCCCTACATCCCTATGGTGAAAATATCTACTGTATAGTCTCATGGAATGTGCAGGGTCTTAATTCTGCTCACAAGAGAGCCATGGTCTTTACTATCTTAAAACATACTCACCCCAAATTTGTGTGCTCCAGGAGACTCATCTTACAGGTTCACAAACACTGGGTTTAAAGAGAGCCTTGGTAGGACTGCACTATTATGCCTGGGTTTAAAGAGAGCCTTCTGGATGCTCTCCCGTATAGACCTTGCCTATGCAACCACTTCTGTGCTTCAAAGGGTGGATGAAATCACCATCCTTCCCAGAGGCATATCGAACCATGTCCCTCTACTGTTAACAGTATCCCTGGGCCATCGGCGCAAGAGGCTGTGGAGGCTGTCCAGATTTTGGATAGAGGAGAACACCATTCAAGAGGCCACGCAGGAGGAAACCTGTCAGTTTTGGTTATCTAATGAAGAATCTGCCTCCCCATTGGTTGCATGGGATGCCTTTTAAGGCGTGGTCCAGGGTAGAGTATATATCCCGTATTGCTGCAGCCTGTAGGGAATCTGCGCGGTCTCTGGAGAGGTTGGAGGGTGAAGCTCAAAAAAGGGAGGCCGAATATGTGGCGAATCCCAATCAGGCTAATTATGGGGTTTGACAGTGCACATAGGGAACACTCCCTTTAGGGTGGGAATGACACAGAAATCACTTCTGACAACTGGCTCAGAGGATTTTTGAGTATGGCAACAAAAATGGCCGCCTGCTGGCATGGAAAGCCCGGGGGGGGGGGGGCGTTGCGATTTGCACACACCCACATTAGTGGCATTAAAAACTCTTCAGGGGAAATATTGAGGTTGCCTGATGACATCAATGACCGCTTCTTTAATTTTTACCAACAACAGTACTCCTCTAGAGTAGACTACACTCCCACGGAATAAGACTCCTACTTGGATCAGATTGCCCTTCCCTCATTGGAGGAAGAATCCTGTCAAAAAATAGAGGGGGATATCACCCCGAAGGAGATACTGGTCACCTTATCTCAACTCCAGGTCAGTAAAACTCCTGGGTTCCGATGGTCTTCCGACGGAGTTCTACTCGGCGTACCAGGACTTACTCGCCCTTAGAATTAAGTCATTATTTGGCCAGTGTTGGTGTTGGTGCCCAAACCAGGCAAGGACCCCCAAGAATGTTCGTCTTATAGACCCATATTCCTTATCAAGACGCTATATTGGCAAAAATCCTAGCCAATAGACTGTCCCTAGTTTTAGAACAGATAATACACGTAGACCAAACTGGGTTTATGCCTGGGAAGGGTACTGATATCAACCTCCACCGCCTTTTTCTTAATCTTTTGGCTACCCACGAGAATAGTGTACAAAGAGTCATTGCCTCTCTTGATGCTGAAAAGGCTCTTGACTCGCGGTGGAGTGGTAATTCCTGTGGGCTTTTGCAGAGGTTCAGATTAGGGCCTAACCTTCTTCAATGGTTACGTATGCTGTACCATGCTCCCAGGGGCCGCATCCGGACTAATGACTGCTTATCACCCCCCTTCCCACTCCAGACAGAGCTAGACAGGGCTGCCCATTGTCACCCGGCCTCTTTGCCCTAGGCCTTGAAACTCTGGCCATCTTGATCCGTGGGTCTGATAGAGTAAGAGGCCTGAAGCTGGGCCCCCTGAAAGAAAAGATATTCTTATATGCTGAAACGCCCTTCTGTATCTTCAAGATGCTGATGGATCCCTTAGAGTGGACTTGGAATTGTTCATTGAATTTGGGCGATTTTCAGGGATACGCATTAACTGGACCAAATCACTGCTATTCCCATTAGACCCCCTAGCACAAACAACGGTGGTGAATAACCCTCTACTATGGGTGGAGCAGTTTCAATACCTGGGAATACAAATTCGGAGAGACCTACCCAGGTTTCAGGATCTCAATTTAATGCCAATACTCTCTCACCTTCTTCAAAAATGCTTATCCTGGGCAGCCCTACCACTTTATTTATTGGGGAGAATTAATTCACTCAAAATTATTTCCCTCCCTAAATTTCTGTATGTATTCCGAAACTGCCCATTCTGGATACCCAAATCCTTTTTTCCGGACCTGGACCGATGTGTTGGATCATTTATTTGGGCAGGGGCTCTCCCTAGGTTGGCTAGGTCTACCCTGACTCTTCCTGTGCGATGCGGAGGATTAGCATTACCGGACTATTGAAGCTATTACTGGGCTGCTGTCTTGGTTACAGTCAGATGGTGGTTTGTCTCATCCCGAGCCGATGCGGCGGTATGCCTTGAGGCTGCAATACTGGGCTCGCTCCAGGAGCTTGCCAACCTGGTATACAGGGGACCCCGGTCTTATCCTAGCCTTCCGCATCCTATCGGGACCACGCTTTGGATATGGGGGGAGGCCAGATGCAGATTCCTGAGTCTGGATAGCTGCTGCCCTTACAGCCCGTTATGGGGGAAATTCCAATCTCCTTAATTTCCGCACAATCCCAGATCCCCAGATTTGAGCTTGGTTTGTTAGTAGAACTCTACGAGATGTTTTCCCCTCAGGTACTCTGATATCCTTCCCTGAGCTAAAGGCTCAGTTGCCAGTAGGGATGTACTTCCTATACTTACAACTGAGGCACGCCGCAAATGCCCAGTTTCCAAACTCACTGACCCTGTCTATGGACCCCTTAGAGGAGTTACTGGCCCAGGAGTCGCTTGCCAAGCCACTTTCCACTCTCTATCTAGACCTATTGAAAATAGATTCTCCTAAGATGGAAAGACTATGGGACTCATGGAAAGCAGACCTAACTGATTTAGATAGGGAGGACTGGGAGGATTGTCTTGAAGATAGGGTTAGGCTACTGAACTCCTTAAAAGATAAATTGATACAGATAAAATTCCTACACAGAGGGTATTACAACCCCCAGAGGCTAGGCAGAATCTATCCTCAACAATCACAAGAATGTCTCAGATGTGGGAATGAGGAGGGCACATACATTTACATTTCCTGGACTTGCTCAGTCATACTTAAGTATTGGACTGAGGTTCAGGAACACATTAACTACCGCCTCCAGCTCTCGCTTCCGCTTTCCCCGGAGCTTGCTCTGTTGGGAATCTTGGATAACGTGCAGAGGCCTAGGTGCACCAAAAGCCTGATAAACTATTTATTCTATTATGCCATAAGGAAAATTATTCTAAAGTGGAATGGACGCCCCCCCTCTCTATAGGCTCATGAGAAAGATCTAAAAATGCAGCTCTTCCTATGTATAGATTAACATACATCAACAGAAACTGCTCCAAAAAGTTTTACAGGGTCTGGCAGCCATGGACGGCTTAGCGGTCGGTGGCTGTTACATCCCCTCACACAATGTTCTTTCCTTAGCCCGGGAACCTGGCCTATCACTCCTATTAATGCACATTCTTATTTGGGCTATGGACTCCCGAATGGAGGTGGGAATGGGTGCGTTGCACATACCAATGTTATTTTATATGTACGTTTTCTTATATCACTTTTCACTTTCTGAGAGATGGATGTATTATAGCCATTTGTACTACCTTCACTATACCCGAGATGTGACTCGTCATGACTTGTACCATGTTATTATTTTGTTACAATAAAAGAACAGTCTGTTTGTTAAAAAAAAGTGTATTGTAGTTGTACTGTCTACCCTCAATTTATAAAGCGCTGTGCAAACTGTCAGCGCTATATAAACCCTGCAACAAAGAAAGTTTTTCACCTTAATGCATAGAATGCATTAAGATGAAAAACCTTGAGAGTTTACAATCCCTGTAACTGTAGTGGATAATCAGATTAGCCACCGTTCACATTAACTGTGGCTTTGAAATTGTGCGCCTGCATCTGAAATCACACAATTTCAAAGCCACATCTCAGTGCGACCTCGGGTGCAACTATAAAGATATCTGTGCGGCTTCATACACAGATCTCTATTCAAGTTGCACCCGAAATCGCCAAAAGTAGTGCATGTACTATTTTTTTAAATCGGTGTAGCACTGCAAAGTTACTGTCGCACCAATTTGAACAGTGCTATTGCCTGCAACAGTATGGGACTACTTATGCGATTTTACCAGTCAAATTACATGACAAGTCGCACCAATGTGAACGGGGGCTTAGTGAATTTTTTACATTCTGGCTTTATTTCCCTTTCACAGGTGAGGTCTGATATTTTAATGGGGTAGACAATGTTGTCTTGGGTATATAGATGGTTGGATGTTAAGAATTTAGTATATTTTGTACAGCAATACTTATTTTTGAAATAAAAGTATATTATATTCTCTATTTCTGGCATATTGCATCAGTTCCGTTTAGGTAACCACTCTATAATGTGACCTTCTTGTTCACACATCAACCTTTTACAGCGAGAAAACAGACTGCATCTTCCTGCACGTACACAAGCATTTTACATCTGTATTCAAGCTTCTTTTGTTTTTGCAGATGGGCTAAACATGCCTGAAACATGCCGGAAAAAAACACTTTGTTGCGCATTTACAGTAAATTCCCATTGGAATCTAAGGAGCCAAAAGTGCCCCAAATCTGTCTCAAAAGTAGCTTGGGTAGCATTTAGAAACATCAGGCATCAAGCTACAGGCACCTGAGCACTCATATGTGAACATTCACCATTGAAATACACAAAATTTAGGATGTTAGAAGATTTGGAGCTTAACCAATTAAGGAACGGAAGGTTTTACCCCCTTAATGACCAGGCCATTTTTTGCAATACGGCACTGCGTTACTTTAACTGACAATTCCGATATTGTACCCAAATAAAATTGATGTTCTTTTTTTCCCACAAATAGAGCTTTCTTTTTGTGGTATTTGATCACCTCTGCGGTTTTCTATTTTTTGCGCTATAAACCAAAAAAGAGCAACAATTCTAAAACAAAAACAATAATTTTTACTTTCTGCTATAAAGCATTCCCAATAATAAAAATTAAAAAATCTAATTTTTTCATCATTTTAGGCCAATATGTATTCTGCTACATATTTTTGGTAAAAAAAAATCGCAATGAGTGTATATTGATTGGCTTGCGTAAAAGTTATTGCGTCTACAAACTAGGGGAAAGATTTATGTAATATTTATTTATTTTTACTAGTAATGATGAGCAATTTTTAGCGGGACTGTGACATTGCGGCGGACAGATCGGACACCTAACTGACACTTTTGACACTTTTGAGGGGACCAATGAGATTACTACAGCAATCAGTGCTACAAATATGAACTGTTACTGTAGTAATGACACTGGCAGAGAGGGGGTTTACACCAGGGGTGATCAAAGGGTTAAATATGTCCCTAAGGGATGCTTTCTAACTGTGTGGGGGATTTACTCACTGGATGAACACAGAGATCTGTGTTCTTAAAAAGGAGGAATACAGGATCCCTGTGTTCATAACTGGCGGACCGCCGTTCTGTCTCCATAGGGAGCGATCGCCGGTGCCTGGCGGACATCGCGTCTGCCAGACATGCTGATTGGCTCCCCCTCTAGCCATATGGTGCGTACGTGTGCACGCGCCTCTGGCGGCACGCACACGCCCCCCACTGTCTGTTACACGAAGCAACGTACAGGTACAGGTCGTTTGGGGAACGGCAAGTGGTTCAAGGAGAAGTCTAGGCAAAATCTAACTGACGCTAAACCTGCTCTGTGCCATATTCTAAACCTAATCTTTATAATCCTGTAAAGCAAAAATCGCTGTACTTACCTTTTCTACACCCAACCTGGTCCGGTCTCCAGCAATGGAAGCTCTGGGCAGGAGAGGACCGACAACGGCTGTGAAAATGCCTTGGAAGTGACGTCACCAATAGACTAACTATGGGGCTTCCTACACCTTCCTCCACGCTGAAACTGCCGCTGACAGCTGATGGGGACCGGACCGGATCGGCTGCAGAATAGGTAAGGTAAGTACTGTGATTTTTTTTCTTTAACGGTTAATTAGAGCAGGTTTAGCATTCGTTTTAGTTACTTTAAAGTGTTACTAAACCCAGTACCCTGCATTCATAATTTCTGATCTCCCACAGTACACAGAACATGGAAATGCAAAAATGTTAATAAATATAAACTGGTAAATACCTTTTCTCATCAGCAATATATAGCAGTCCTGTGGCTTCTATCAGGTTAAAGTATTACTAAACCCACAACAGTAAAATCATTCTGTATATGCAGTAAAGCATGCTTGTTATACTCACTGTGGAACCTAATGGGTAAATCCTCTGCCTTTTGAAAAAAGGCTTTTCGATCCTGTCTTCTCCTATCCTTCCCTTCTTTTACTGTCCCCAAAAAAACTGCTGACAGTACAGAGCACTAGGAGGCACTCTGCACATGCTCAGTTGGGTGTGTATTGCTAGAGATGTTTTTATGGGGGGAGGGAGGATGCATACTATCAGCACAGGGCCAATCAACGTCCAGACAGAGGGTCAGGGGTCCTGCAGCCTCATAGGACAGTCAGAGGAGAATGAAAACTCCTCCTACAAGCTTTAACCAGACACCGATAGAAGCCAAAAGACTGCTATAAAATGCTGATAAAAAAAAGTATTTAGCAGTTTATATTTACTAAAATAATTGCATTTCCATGTTCTGTGGGAGACCAGATTTAGTGAATGCAGGCTCCTGGGATTAGTAACACTTTAAAGCTTGTAGGAGGAGTTTTCATTCTCCCCTGATTGTCCAATGAGGCTGCAGGACCCCTGACCCTCTGCCTGGACAGTTCTGATTGGCCCTGTGCTGATCACATGCACTCGCCCAAGAAGAAAAAAAACTCTCTAGCAATACACACCAAACTGAGCATGTGCAGCTTGCCCCCAAGGCTCTGTATTATCAGCAGATACTAGATTGGGGACTGTGGAAGAAGGGGAGGATTAGAGAAGACAGGATCAAATAGCCTTTTTATACAATGCAGAGGATTAACCCCTTCCACAGTGAGTATAACCGGTTCCCCCCCACCTGCCGCAGATATACTGCGGCAGACTGGCTCCTACAGGCAAATCGCCGTACATGTACGGCGCTCACCTGAAGGCCGCTAGGGGGCGAATGCGCACTGCCGCCGGCGCGCTACCGCCCCGCTCGTTCACGGGGAAGCCGGCGCGTGTGTCAGGCGGCTCTGATTGCTGCCTGACACCGGCGATCTCTCCCCGCTGAGGGAGAAGGATGGTCGGCTGACTTAAACACAGCCGTCCGTCCTTCTCCCTGCAATGTTTACAGAGAGCATGTGATTCTGCTATATAGGATCACATGTCTCTATGGTTATTTCACAAGCCCAACCCCCCCACCCCCCACACACACAGTTAGAATCACTCCCCTAGGCTTACATTAAACCACCTGATCACCAACAGTGTTAACCCCTTCCCTGCCAGTGCCATTATTACAGTAACAGTGCATATTTTTAGCACTGATTACTGTAGTAATGTCACTGGTACCCCCAAAAGTGTTAAAAATTCCAGTTAAGGGTCCGATCTGTCCGCCGCAATGTCGCAGTCATTCGCCGCCATTACTAGTAAAAAAAACAATATAAATGACATAAATCTTTCCCGTAGTTAGTAAACGCGATAACTTTTGCGCAAATCAATCAAAATACGCTTATTGCGATTTTTCTTTACCGAAAATATGTAGCAGAAAACAAGTTGGCCTAAAATGTTAAAAAAATTTTGATTTTTAATTTTTTTTTTTGAGATAAGAGATAAAAGAGATGTCAGATAAAAGAATGTGAAAAATATAGTTTTTTTTTTTTTCAAAATTGTCGCTTTTTTTTTCTGCATATAGTGCAAAAAATAAAAACCGCACAGGTGATCAAATACCACCAAAAGAAAGCTCTATTTGTGGGGAAAAAAAGGACGTCAATTTAGTTTGGGTACAGCGTCGCATGACCGCACAATTGTCCATTAAAATAACGCAAAGCCGAATCGCAAAATAGGGCCTGGTCAGGAAGGGGGCAAATCCTCCTGGGGCTAAAGTGGATACCAAGCATGTTTTACTGCATATACAGACCGATTTTACTGTTGTGGGTTTAGTAACACTTTAGGCTCGGTTCACACTGGGGCGGCTCGACTCTATACTACTTCGGGGGCGACTTGTGCATTCCCATGCACCACGACTTCGGAGCGACTTGCAGGGACTTCACATAATGGAAGTCTATGCAAGTCGCTCCGAGGTCGCCCCGAAGTACTACAGGACCCTTTTTCTAAGTCTGAGCGACTTGTGTTGCTCCTATTAGAATGGGTCCTGTAGCAGTAAATGGACCGCGAGGGAGCGCAACTTGTCAGGCTGACAAGTCGTCTGACAAGTCGCGCTGGTGTGAATGGAGCCTCAAGGTTAAGATGTGAATGGAGCCGCATAGGTAAAATGTCCTTTTATCTCAAGGTACCTGTAAAAAGCCTTGGTCTCGTCGGTGAGATTTTCTTGATGCAATGAAGATCACATTCTCACGATATCATCCTGACCTGTACACCAGATACAAGCTGGTTTTGTATACTGTGTGAAAAAAAATCACTTCTATGACACTGTCCCGATCAGCTGCACTGGGATAACCTTTTACTACTTTAACTAACAGCATGGAACCACCAGGATGCATTGTAAGCTGTAACCTTCAGCCCATCAATATCTACTCTTTTTTTTCCCCGAGAAGACAAAATTCCATCAAATATTGACTGTTCATTGAACTGCTCAGGACAGGTGTTCCATGAGTTCCCTCCAGCACTGCGTTAATTTATTTGTGATGATCTTAGGTGGAAACTATTACAATGTTTGCAAAACCTAAACGGAATACCTGATCAAACATACCACAATAATGACTTCATTAATGGCAAACCAAAGCTAACACCATTTACACACACTGTACAGACGTATTTAACAAGGCCCTGCAAAATGCACTACCCACAATTCTTTTTTCAATGATGTAATTGCAGTAAACCGCCGTGCTGACCTTTGTATTGCCTTATAAAATAAGCAAGAGAGCATTAGCTATTAGGACTGAGCTTTCAAAGTAAGAGTAAATAAGTTGACTTTTTAAACCACCACTAACTTTGTTTAAAGCGGTAGTATACTCAGTACTTGCATATCTCAAAATCCAATCAACGCCAGTAACATGTAATGTCCAATCAAATGTCATGTAAGCAATCAATTATAAGTTTTCCTTACATTTTTAATTTCTTTCTTTCTGGTCGGTTTTTTGTGATGTTCAGCGCCGCCATCCTTGCTGTGGTTTCCGTCTTCTTATCAGTGCGGTATTTCCGCCCACGGTATGTCTAGTGTTCGGAAATCCCGCGCCTGCGCAGTAGGCGCCGAAACCAAGCCTCGTTTTACCAAGCCTCTCTCCACTACTCCACTAGCACTCCCCTGTGACGTAGCAAGTCACATGGGGTAGTGGAGAATCTTTTTTATGGGGAAGGTCGGAGTCTCTCGGGAGCACGGGGCTGACGTTCAGCAGAGGAAATGACGCAGCCCCGGCATAGACCCTGTAATATTCATCATTAGCTTGCCGGAAAATCAGGGTACACGGAGCATGCGCGGGTGACGTCATTGACCAAAACGAAGAAAATAGAAAGAGAATGGCTGAAGTGACAGGCAGCAGAAAAGGTTAGTCATGCAATACGGACACAGGTGATGTATATGGCTCAAAGTAGCTAAAATGAGTATACTACCGCTTTAACCACATGACACCTTTGGAAAATTTACCCACCACCCCTTCATGACCAGCCCATTTTTTGGGATAGGACACTGCGGAAATTTAACTGACAATTGCGCGGTCGTGCGATGGTGAACCCAAATAAAGTTGATGTCCTTTTTTCCCTGCAAATAGAGCTTTCTTTTGGTGATATTTGATCACCTTATTTTTTTGTTTGCGCTGTAAACAAAAAAAGATGGACTATTTAAAAAAAAAAAGCAATATTTTTTATTTTCTGCTATAAAACATATCCAATAGCAAAAAAAAAAAAATCTAATTTTTTCATAGATTTAGGCCAATATGTATTCTGCTACAATATTTTTGGTTAAAATAAATCCCAACAAGCGTATATTGATTGGCTTGCACAAAAGTTATAGCACCTATGGGTTATTTTTATTTATTTATTTTATTATTTTCTAGTAATGGATCACCAACTTATAGTGTGTCTGCGATATTGTGGCGGACAAATCGGACACTAATTGACATTTTGACACTTTTTGGGGACCAGTGACACAAATACAGTGATCAGTGCTAAACAATATGCAATGTCTCTGTACTATTGACACTGGCTGGGAAGGGGTTAACAACAGGGGCGATCAAAGGGTTAACTCCTTGCCTAACCTGTGCTTTCTCACTGTGGGGGAGGTGCTTTTACTATGGGAAGGCGTTGATCCATGTTTCTGCTTTGCAAGAACACAGGATTAATACCTTCCCAACTGACAGAATGGCAATCTGCTTTGTGTACAAAGGCAGATCGCCTTTCTACCTGTGTACTGTCCAATTAGTGGGTGCCGGCGGACATGGAGTCCATGGTGCCCATTGCTGAGCTCCCGCTGTGTGAGATCACAGTGGGAACGGTTCGCCAGCGGTACGCATGCGTAACCCAGAAGTGTCAGCTCACGCACTAGGTACGTGATCTGGCACAGAGCGGCCATCCTGCCGCAGTATGTCTGTGGTGGGCGGTTGGGAAGTGGTTAATCTCTGGTTCACACTGATGCAGTTTCTGATGCATTCAAGAAAGCATGGAATCAATAAGGGAAATAACATGAAATTTTGTGGAGCCTGTTCATTTACAGTATATCGGGTGATTGATTGAACAGTGCTCCGTGAGATATTCAACGCTTTGGATATTTTTTATCACCTAACCCTGCTTTAAACTTCTCCTCATCTTTATCCCTGACCTGTCTGGTGTGTTCCTTGGCCTTCATGATGCTGTTTGTTCACTTAAGCCCCGTACACACGTACCGAATGTCGGCCGAACGATCGGCCGTCTTTTGTCCAGGGCTGTCGTGTCTGTTGAAAATTGCAAAAGACTGCACATGAATTTTGTCGGCCAACAACAGCCGACTGCAGAAGTGATGTCATGTGATGGTTAACTTTCCTTGTCTTTTTTCTTTTCTGAGCATGCCCAGTCTTGCAAATCTGCTGTCTGTCGGCCGAAATCTGTATTGACTGGTGAACAATCGGCCGTTCTGGTGTCGGCCTACAAAAATTTTAAAGCATGCACATCAGATTCTATTCGGCCGAAAGTGCGCTGTCGGCTGTCGGAAGCATCATACTAACAAGCCTACAATCGGCCGTATTTACGGCAGACAATCGGTACGTGTGTACTGGGCATTAGGTTCTCTAACAAACCCGTGAGGGCTTCACAGAACAGCTGGATTTATACTAAGATAACATTTCACACAGGTGGACTCTGTTTACTAATTAGGTGACTTCTAAAGGCAATTGGTTCTACTAGATTTTAGTTAGGGGTATCAGAGTAAAGGGGGCTGAATACAAATGCACGCCACACTTTTCAGATATTTATTTGTAAAAAAATGTTGAAAACCATTTATAATTTTCCTTCCACTTCACAATTATTTGCCAATTTGTGTTGGTCTATCACATAAAATCCCAATAAAATACATTTACATTTTTGGTTGTAACGTGACAAAATGTGGAAAATTTCAAGGAGTACGATTGCTGTTTTTTAAGGCACTGTACAAATCAAACGTGACACATTCACCCCCAGGGATTATTTAAACTATTTTTCTTTTTTATTATTTTGTTTCCCTTGGCACCCAAATATACTTCCAACTGGGAACTAAATTTACAGTCTCCTATCCCTCCAGAAGACTGGCAAGACATCTGGTCCAACAGTTTGAGGAGCTTGATCAACGTCCTAACCATGGAAATCAGTTCTAAGCTGCTAATGCATTGGTACTTGAGTGAGTTGCTTAGCATCAAGAACCCAGTCCAATGAGCACTCTTCTCCTCCTCCACTTCCCCTCCCCCCACCTCCCTTTTTTTCTCTTTCCCCTCACTCCCTTCTTTTTTCCCAACCCCCTCCTTTACCTACCCATTTTCCTGTTCTGTCTTCCCCTTCGTCCCCCCCACTGGTCATTACTAGCTATTGTTTCACTCCGATTTCTTAGTTGCCGACCACAGGGCCTTCTCAAGTAATCCTGTCCCCAACCCCCAGTTCAGAGATCAGATATTCCAAATAGAAATTGTGATGCTGAGCACCCTGCTCCTGCGCTCAGAACCAGGTCCTCAGGCTGCCTCTATCCCGGAACTCTCAATTGGCATCCACTATGGCTAAGCTTTGCTGCCCTCTACGACCGGGGTGGTCAACAAAACACTGCAAATAAAAACAAAGAAAAGGGCGCACCAGCCTAGCGCATTATCCTCAGTGGGCTTTTAATGAAAAAAGTTTTAAAAATCAGCTACTCACAAACATGCGAAATAATCCAGCATATCAATTCCATAGAGCAACATCCTTATTATAAGTCCAATGTCTCGTGAAGACGAAGGGCTCACGTGCCCAGGCTCTGAGGAAGAGGCACGGCCTCGAAAACGTGTCAGCCCTTCGTCTTCACGAGACATTGGACTTATAATAAGGATGTTGCTCTATGGAATTGATATGCTGGATTATTTTGCATGTTTGTGAGTAGCTGATTTTTAAAACTTTTTTCATTAAAAGCCCACTGAGGATAATGCGCTAGGTTGGTGCGCCCTTTTATTTGTTTTTATTTGCAGAGATCAGATATTTCTGGGATTGTGTGTAGTTTAAATTCTGAAACAAACGAACAACTTTGTAATGTTATGTTGAACGATAGCCTTGTGAGGCCTTCTATATAAAATGTTATTTTGAGCATACCATCAGGACTGCTCACTATCTCTCTTCTAATGATTTATTACCTGTAAATTGTTACAAATCAATTAAATATTATTGACAAGAACATGACTCCTGATGTGTTGGACATATTATCCTCTTCTCTATTACAAGACTGAAAAACCTCTTTGACTATGCCAGTTGGTCATGTCAAGTGCTAGTTATGCATCTTTGCTCCTCAACATTGTACCCACCCATCCACACCCTGGTCAATACAAGGTGTTCTGCAGGAATTTCAAGTTCTAAGTTAGCATTGTTAACTATTATAGGTAATATTTCGTAAGGCAAGGTCAGCTTCATTTATTCTTCTCACAGCAAAGATAACAGCATTTCTGTAGTGGAGGACACCATCAAGTATTGGGTAAGAATAATCACACACCAGACCAGACAACGGGCTTGATTTACTAGCCAATATACTGTATATGAAGTCATACACTGCGGGGGTTGAAAGTGTGTTTTCTTTGTGCCTAAGGCTAAATTCCAGGCATGGATTTTATTGTATAGTTACATTGATCCCATTGAACCAATGTAAGTATGGATATTCCATATCTGGTCAAAACCTGTGGAAGTTGAGTATCATAGTAGCCACCACTACTGCATTGATCCTCTCTGTCTTTCAGATCCAATGCCAAGTGGCTGCTCTCTTCATAGTATTCACAGGGGGAACTCCTTGTGTTAATATTCTCAATGAATACAAAGTGTTTTCTGACTGGACAAGGTGGAGTTTGGGACATTGTGGCCCTGCCTCTCCAGGCTGTCCAATCAGAGAATGCTTTGCATCCACTGAGAAAATGCAAAGAGTTCCCTAAATGGTGCCCATGCCAGGCAAGCACCCCCCTGTGGTTACTATGCAACAGGGCAACCACTTGGCACAGGATCCAGAAGACATTGAGGATTACTGTAGTAGCAGCCGCTACTACAGTGATTCTCTGCTGCCACAGGGATCGAATAGATACAGTATTTTTACATTGGCCCAGCCTGCTCCAATGTAACTATGCAAAAATTATAACTGGAATTCAGCTTTAAGTGCAGCTGCTCCCCAGAAACTTGATGGTCAGAAATGCAAGTATCATTACAACAAATAGCCTGGGGGCTTCTGCAAATGGGAATAGCCATATTGTCAATATCACAGCCATAAATAATAAGCAGGCTATTCCCATCCTAAATAAGTGCTCTAAGACATTTTGCAGTTGATTCAGTAATATCATTCTCAAGTCATGTTAACCTTCATCACTCATTCCAAGCTTATGTAGCACCCTCCTAGGTAGGTGCTAGGCAGGGAAAGTATAGTTGCTCTGTCTGCTTATCAGGAGAGCCTGATTAATAGTTAGGCCTGTTGCATGTGTCCAGGGTGTGATTCATCTGGGCTGAGGGAGTGTCCCCACTGTATCCAATAGGGGAGCCTGTTGGACAGTGGAGGAAACTCAGCCAGTGACACACAAGCTTTTGGTAACTATCTCAGTGGGTTGGCACAAGCAGTGGTTCATCCTGGGATATGTTTTAAAAGCCAAGGTCACATGTGGCAGGGCGTCTTTGGGAGGGAAGCCAAGTCCCAGAAGGAGGGTGACGGCTGTCTCCTCTTCTGAAGGTGTGGAAGGTGGTCACAGGCAGTCGGCCTAGTGGACCAGCAAAGTGTGGCTGAACCCAGAGGTCCAGTGAAGCTGACTGTGGAGGTGAAGGAAGAGCAACTCTGGAAAAACAGTGTCTGTGAGTACAGGGGAGCTTGCCAACGGGTCTGACCAGGAAGGGGACCACTCCAGTGGCTAGAGTCAGTAGACAGGTGTCAGCAAAGAGGCAATGATATTAAAGGGGGTGCCAAGTTGTTAACCCTGAAGAGAATATTCAAGCAGGAACAGTCAATTTATCTTCACAAGCATGCTTTACTGCATATACAGGCTTATTTTACTGTTGTGGGTTTAGTAACAGTTTAAAGTGATTGTAAAGTCTTGTTTTTTTCTTATAAAAATAACAAACATGTTATACTTATCTCCTCTGTGCTGTTGGCTTTGCACAGAGCAGCCCAGATCCTCCTCTTCTCAGGTCCCTCTTCTGTGCTCCTGCAGCTTGCTATGGGGGCACCCGAGCCGAGTCTCAACTCCCTGCGTCCATTCAGAAACTGAGCCAGGCCCCGCCTTCTCTCCTGATTGACTAGCTGACTTTGATTGACAGCAGCGGCACACAATGACACCACTGCTGTGTCTCAGCCAATCAGGAGGGAGAATCTCGGACAGCTGAGACACTCATGGACATCGCTGGACAGAGAGGGATCTCGGGTCAGTATTAGGGGGGGCTGCTGCACAAAAAAGGTTTTTCATCTTAAGGCATAGAATGCCTTAAGACAAAAAACCTTCTGACTTTACAACCCCTTTAATCACTTCCCCCAAATACACGTACCCATATTTCCTTGGGGTTCAGTGGTACTACCAGGATGATGCCTGCACCTACAGGCATCATCCCAGTATCATTTTGTTCAGCTGACAATTCTGATTCAGGCAGAAGTAACATTAGTGGGTAATTAGCCACTTGATCACTTCTGCAGATGGCAGAAGGGGGTCCCACCCCTCTCCCGCCGCCAGCTCTCCCGGGCTCTCCGGTCCCATCTTGGGGCCCAGGAGCGATGCGGCTGGCGGCAATGGCTGGAACTGATGTCATTCCCCTCTCTCTGTAACCCTGGAAACTAGGAGCCAACGCTGTATCTTGGATAGTGTAGGACCCACTGATAATGGGGTACTTTGACGCAGTGGTGGGCTTGAGCATGATATGGCCATATGGTGGGACTAAACCCCCATTTTTATTTATGGATTGTCTCCATATTTGATAGTCATTTCTTTTGCATGGTTGCGCTATTCTTTTTTAATATACATGTTGCTTGGTCCATAGCTGCACCGGCTTTAGATATACATGTTCAGGGTCTGCTCCCCCAATTTTTTGCTTGTTTATTATGTATTCGGTCTGACCAGACTTATGAGGTTGAGCATCCCATCCCCACATACACCTGTACTCTATTGGTGTCCTCTATCAAGTAGATATAGGAGGAGTCCCCTGCAGTGCATTAGCACACCTTCCCAGCAAGGAGTGTTGTCTCCAAGGGTAAGAGAGGCTGGATTCACCCCTTTTTTATGGATAGTGTAGGACCCACTGATAATGGGGTACTTTGACGCAGTGGTGGGCTTGAGCACGATATGGCCATATGGTGGGACTAAACCCCCATTTTTATTTATAGATTGTCTCCATATTTGATAGTCATTTCTTTTGCATGGTTGCGCTATTCTTTTTTAATATACATGTTGCTTGGTCCATAGCTGCACCGGCTTTAGATATACATGTTCAGGGTCTGCTCCCCCAATTTTTTGCTTGTTTATTATGTATTCGGTCTGACCAGACTTATGAGGTTGAGCATCCCATCCCCCACATACACCTGTACTCTATTGGTGTCCTCTATCAAGTAGATATAGGAGGAGTCCCCTGCAGTGCATTAGCACACCTTCCCAGCAAGGAGTGTTGTCTCCAAGGGTAAGAGAGGCTGGATTCACCCCTTTTTTATGGATAGTGTAGGACCCACTGATAATGGGGTACTTTGACGCAGTGGTGGGCTTGAGCACGATATGGCCATATGGTGGGACTAAACCCCCATTTTTATTTATAGATTGTCTCCATATTTGATAGTCATTTCTTTTGCATGGTTGCGCTATACTTTTTTAATAACGCTGTATCTTGGCCTAGGCCAACAAGGCCCAGGCCTAGGGCAGCATATTGCAGGGGGGCAGCACGGAAAGAGTCCCCTCCGGCTTGGGCTACACTTTTAGTGAAGCACCAGTCTTATGAAGCGGACTGGGCCACAAGACAAATCAGTCTAGCGCCCCCATATGTGGGTGGCCGGCGTTCTGCAACTGTAGGGAAGGGGGCGCTGCTTCTAGTTCTGTATGATTTATTCTAGGGATGGTGCAGACACAAGGGACACTAACATGGTCACCTATACCTGGCAGGTAGGTAGTAGGACTCTCCTGCAATCCTTTGCTTATGTCAGTTGTACATATTAAGAAATCTTCATTTTATTTCTGTTAATTGCTGATGAGTAAAATAGATGGATGTATTTGTTCCTGCCCCCAATCCTTCCTTTGCTCAATGCCTGGACCACATATATTTATCACTGTGCTATATGTTTACTGCTGCACCACTAGCGTGGTTATATCCTCTTAGTCCTCTTCATACATTTAGAAGAATTTGTGAACTAGAATTATGGGCAACACTTTTTTTTTTGGATAGAGTAAGGGAGGGTTATGGGTCCTGTCAGTTTATTTTTTGCCATCCTTGTCCCATTGTGGAGATTCCCTTTCATTTCCTGCCCCATAGCCAAACAGAAAGTGAAAGGAAATCTCTGCAATTTAAGGGAATCCATTGCCGCCCCCCCCTCCCCCACATCCCTCAGAACTAGTGTCCCTTCTGGAAAAGTTTAAAGTGGGTCGTAAAAAGGAATGGGTGTGGCCTTGACAGGATGGGGTGGGTCATATTTAAATTAGGGGGTGCAAGAGTTTAGTCAGGCCTAGGGCAGCACAAAACCTAAATACACCACTGCCAGGAGCGGTGAGTATTCGTCACATCCGGTTCCACCCCTTGTTTTCCTGGCCACCAGTGGCCAGAGAAGCATCAGCTGCATGGGGGGGGGGCCAGAGAGTTTAATAGACCCCAAATCCCTCCATAAAGAGGATCTGTCATGGTCCATGCTGTCACAAGGGATGTTGTTCATCCCTTGTAATAGCAATAAAGTTATAACAATATAAAAAAAGTGTAAAAAAATAAATTAAATTAAATGAATAATAAAAAACTTTTAAGCACCCCTGTCCCACCGTGCTTACGCGCAAATGCGAACACATACGTGTAGCAGGTTTTCCAGGCATTGGGCCTGAGGTGGGTTTGCCATTGTTACCGGTAACGCTCCCAGCCCATTTGAGCTGTAACTCCAGGTGTGAGAACTGAGACAATGACAATTCCAGCATCTTTGGTTTGTGTGTTTTATTATATTTTGGGGATTGGAGAAGGGAATGAGTGGGATACTCCTCTGGCTCAACTAGGTACAATTTCAGGACTCTTCTAGCATAAATTCCTGTCAGCGCTGTCTTGACACCAGTGGCGGCCCGTGCATAGGGGGCGCCAGGGCGCCGCCCCCCTACCCCTAAAAAAAAAGAAAAAAAAAAAGAAAAAAAAAAAAACAAAAATAAAAACAAAACGAACAAATAAAGTTGTGCAAAAAAAAAAAATTGGGTTCGCCGGCCTCGCCTGAAGGAACTGGTGGCTGGGGGGGGGTGGGGTTACGTCCCAGAAGAGGCGCCGATTGGCTGCCTTCTGGGGGGGTAGGGGGGTATCCTGGGCGCAAGTCTTTGCGATTGGACACCCCCACTTTCTGATATCCTGGCTGTGATTGGTCCAGTCTACAGCCTGGACAAATCATCATCCAGGATATCGCTGACGTCGCAATGCGGGCGGTGCCGGTGCGTGCGTCAGTCACTCACCGTCACCGCCGCTCAGAGAAAAGGAGAGGCCGCCCGCCGGTTCCCGCCGCCGAGACGAGGGAGAAGGACCCGCCGCAGAAGAGGAGGAAGAAGCTGAGCCGCGCCGCCGCCAGGTAAGTTTGAAGGGAGCAGGCCGCCCGCCAGTTCCCGCCGCCGAGACGAGGGAGAAGGACCTGCCGCAGAAGAGGAAGAAGCTGAGCCGCCCCGCCGCCAGGTAAGTTTGAAGGGAGCACGCACGCTGGTCTCTGCATCGAATGGGGTACAATGCTGGCACTCTGCAATCATTGGGGGACAATGCTGGCACTCTGCAATCATTGGGGGACAAAGCTGTGGCACTCTGCAATCATTGGGGGACAAAGCTGTGGCACTCTGCAATAATTGGGGGACAAAGCTGTGGCGCTCTGCAATAATTGGGGGACAATGCTGTGGCGCTCTGCAATTATTGGGGGACAATGCTGTGGCGCTCTGCAATCATTGGGGTACAATGCTGTGGCGCTCTGCAATCATTGGGGGACAATGCTGTGGCGCTCTGCAATCATTGAGGTACAATGCTGTGGGCACTCTGCAATCATTGGGGTACAATGCTGTGGGCACTCTGCAATCATTGGGGGACAATGCTGTGGCGCTCTGCAATCATTGGGGGACAATGCTGTGGCACTCTGCAATCATTGGGGGACAATGCTGTGGGCACTCTGCAATCATTGGGGTACAATACTGTGGCACTCTGCAATTATTAGGGACAATGCTGGCACTCTGCAATCATTGGGGGACAAAGCTGTGGCACTCTGCAATCATTGGGGGGCAATGCTGGCACTCTGCAATAATTGGGGGACAAAGCTGTGGCGCTCTGCAATAATTGGGGGACAATGCTGTGGCGCTCTGCAATTATTGGGGGACAATGCTGTGGCGCTCTGCAATCATTGGGGTACAATGCTGTGGCGCTCTGCAATCATTGGGGGACAATGCTGTGGCGCTCTGCAATCATTGGGGTACAATGCTGTGGGCACTCTGCAATCATTGGGGTACAATACTGTGGCACTCTGCAATCATTGGGGTACAATGCTGTGGGCACTCTGCAATCATTGGGGGACAATGCTGTGGCGCTCTGCAATCATTGGGGGACAATGCTGTAGCACTCTGCAATCATTGGGGGACAATGCTGTGGCACTCTGCAATCATTGGGGGACAATGCTGTGGCGCTCTGCAATCATTGGGGGACAATGCTGTGGCGCTCTGCAATCATTGGGAGACAATGCTGTGGCGCTCTGCAATCATTGGGGGACAATGCTGTGGCGCTCTGCAACCATTGGGGTACAATGCTGTGGGCACTCTGCAATCATTGGGGGACAATGCTGTGGCGCTCTGCAATCATTGGGGGACAATGCTGTGGCGCTCTGCAATCATTGGGGGACAATGCTGTGGCGCTCTGCAATCATTGGGGGACAATGCTGTGGCGCTTTGCAATCATTGGGGGACAATGCTGTGGCGCTCTGCAATCATTGGGGGACAATGCTGTGGCGCTCTGCAATCATTGGGGACAATGCTGTGGCGCTCTGCAGTGATTGGGGACAATGCTGTGGCGCTCTGCATTGAAAGGGGCTCGCACGCTGAACTCTGCATTGATGGGGGCACGGAACAGTTGCATTGAAGGGGGCACGCACGCTGAACTCTGCTCAGTGTTTATTGCATTGAAGGGGGCACAGCACAGTTGCATTGAAGGGGGCATGCACGCTGAACTCTGCATTGTGGGGGCACAGCACAGTGTTCATTGCATTGAAGGGGGCACAGCACAGTTGCATTGAAGGGGGCATGCACGCTGAACTCTGCATTGTTGGGCACAGCACAGAGTTCATTGCATTGAAGGGGGCACAGTGTTTATTGCATTGAAGGGGGCACAGCACAGTGTTTATTGCATTGAAGGGGGCACAACACAGTGTTTATTGCATTGAAGGGGGCACAGCACAGTGTTCATTGCATTGAAGGGGGCACAGCACAGTGTTCATTGCATTGAAGGGGGCACAGCACAGTGTTTATTGCATTGAAGGGGGCACAGCACAGTGTTTATTGCATTGAAGGGGGCATGCACGCTGAACTCTGCATTGTTGGGGCACAGCACAGTGTTCATTGCATTGAAGGGGGCATAGCACAGTGTTCATTGCATTGAAGGGGGCACAGAACAGTGTTTATTGCATTGAAGGGGGCACAGCACAGTGTTTATTGCATTGAAGGGGGCACAGCACATTGTTCATTGCATTGATGGGGGCACAGCACAGTTGCATTGAAGGGGGCATGCACGCTGAACTCTGCATTGTGGGGGCACAGCACAGTGTTTATTGCATTGAAGGGGGCATAGGACAGTGTTCATTGCATTGAAGGGGGCACAGCACAATGTTCATTGCATTGAAGGGGGCACGCACGCTGAACTCTGCATTGAAGGGGGCATGTACACTGGTCTCTGCATTGAAAGGGGGCATGTACGCTGGTCACTGCATTGAAAGGGGGCATATACCATCTCCTGTACCATGACCTGTGACATGCCTATACCATATCTGTGCCATGCCTGTACCATCACCTATGCCATGCCTATACCATCACCTGTGCCATGCCTGTACCATGACTTCAAAGTCACGCAATTTTTTACTGCGTTTTTTGACACAAAGCAATACCTATTACATTTTTCTTTTTGCGCCCCCCCCCCCAAAAATTTTGAGCACCATTCGCCACTGCTTGACACCAGCCGACGCTAGCCAACGCTTCCTGATGCTTGGATATACTGTAACACTGAAAACTGTGCTGGAACCTCGACTTTAATCCAGAAGACCCAGGACTGTAGAACACTTGACTCCTGACACTGCTTTGCTCAAAAGTCACTGAATAGCTCCCTCCAGCCCTGCGCTGGCTTGAGGTAGCTCTTTGTAAATTCCTGTGCTGCTGCAACTCTCAACTGGTACACTGCACACTGTACAGTGACTCTTCAAGGCCCAAACTGCAGGTACCCCCTCTAATACTTCAGGGTCCTCAACCTAGGTACCCCCTCTAACACTTCAGGGTCCTCCGACCAGGCACCCCCTTTACAGCTAGCTGACTGTTGGATCCCAGAACCTTCTCTGGAGCGGTCCCCTCTAACACTAGGGGCAATCCACAGTACTCACAACCTTTGTAGGCTTTCCTGGGACTGGACCCCTCTCTCTCTCCGCTGGTTCTCGGCACACCGGATCCCCTTTATCTCAACTCAGCACCCTCTTGATTCTCAGGCAGCACCCAGAGACATCCACTTCCTCTGACAGGAGGAGAGACAGCCGTACTCTCCTTCCTGGGACTCTGCTTCCCACCAAAGATGCTGAGTCCTGCACTCCCCTCAAACTTATACCCACTCCCAGAATCCTCTGCGGCAGAATCTGCCTTCTGGGGTAGTTACAAGCCTGAACAGTCAAAGCTGTGGATGACGTCCCACACAGCTATTTGTAATCCACAGAGATCCTGGCCCGATGGCCCAAGGGATCTAACACATCAAACAACTTCCAGAAGACCCGGGGCCGATGGCCCTAAGAGGTCTGCGTTAAACTCAAACACTTGTAAACTTGAAAACTTCAGCATTATATTTTTTTAAAGTTTCCTTGGTCAGTTGTGATCGCCAGCCGGCCACACAGTTTCTTTTCTTTGCTCCTGAATCTTCTCCTTTGCAGTGGAATACTTGCAGCCCTCAGATGTAATAATCAGGGTGAGGGACCTGCACATATTCTCCTTGCTCGTTCTTGACTCTGATGGACCAAGCGTGCCTTGATCCATCTGGGCGGTGGACCTCCACCCTATCTACATAGATGGAGCGTCCATAGTTCCATTGAACCTTTACCTTGTTAAATTTTTCCTTAAACCCCTCTTCAGGATAATCCCTGTAGGGTTTTGGAACAAACAGGAAGTCCCAGATTAGATCATCGCACCAAAAGTCCCGAAACTTTTCCACCAGTATCATTACTTACCTTGGTGAGTAGGGGTAGTCATATCCGCAATTTTCTTTTGCATCCACCGTTGCATCCTGGACAACCGGGGAAGAGTTCTCCTGTTTCCTCTCCCTGGTGGAGAAAATGGGGTACACACCCTTTGGATCATTTCCTCATAGGCTGCGTTTTGGTCTCAGGTCATAGCAATGTTCCCTGGAGGGGTGAGGTCTGGAACCCTTTCAACGTAGGCGTAGCAGAACCCCAATTTCTGAGCCAGTTCTCCTCTCTTTATAGCCTCCTGGGCTTCCTGATTAAGTGGCATGATCACTTTGGGACCTAGGGAGCTGTTCCCAGCTTCTGACCCCCATTCCCACTCATTCTCATCAATAGATTCCCAATCGTCCACTCCTTCTTCAAGTGATCCATGTCTGATGTAGAAAGATGGGGAATGAACTCTCACAGGACATCTCTCACCCTCACTACTTGTGCGGGAAGGTGATGCTTGAATTGCTGCCGGCTTAGCAAGCTGTGGGACACTGACGGGGGCGGATCCTGCTATGGCCGTTGAGGTAGGTATGACCTCTGGCCACTCTCTGACTGTCTGGGTGGACACAGATCCCCTCCCAATGGAGTTCTGTGACCAAGCTCCCTTCCCACAGACTACAGGCCCACCGACTGCTGGCAGGGCCTCCAGCTGCATCATAAGTCTGAACATGCCCCTCCCGGCTCCGCGGAGGAACTTTGACTCATTTTCGGTCACCTCCTGAGTGAGGCCTGTCTCCCACATAATGGTGAGCTTCTTAGGGCGGCCTTCACTCTTCTCTGCCCTGAGCAGCAGATCACCACATTGCCCACATTGAACCCACGCTTGCAACCTCAAAGTAACAGTGGCACACTGGGGACATACCACTCCTAGGAACTCGTGGTCGGCTCCTGTGCACAGCATGAGTCTGCTGTCCGACACCATCCGGATACCAGACTAGAGGGGGATCGGGCTGGTGGGTCTGCTCCCGGCTCTGCTTCGCAGGATCTTCATCCATGGTGGCAGTAATAGCGGGAACACTCTTCGCTCCTCTCGCGAACGACATGCTTCTCTCTCCTACACGTGTCTCCCGCACGGCCACACCCGAAGAAGGGGATATTAATAGAGTCCCCTGGGTCACTCCTGATTGGCCGGATATTCCCGTTATCTCCACCCTTTCGCCATATTGGGGATGACTCCTCCTACTGGGCAGATCTGCATGTGGCGCGTTTTCCCACGCGGTACTGCAACTCTTCCCCTGCCATGCTTCTTCACTGCTGGCCTCTGAGAAGTAGCTGCTAAGCGGATCATGTCACTTGCTAGACATGCATATGCGCGACTCCATTGCACTAGGGTCACAAATCCTCCTTGCTTGGCAAGAGTAATATCCCGCTGTCGGTCGCACGGCCGATATTTCTCTTCCTCGCCACACACGTGCAATTTTCATCTTCCATACTGGCTCCGGGATTAGCCCCACTGCCCCTCTCAGCATGGCCAACTATGATCCCCACAGTATCGGTGCAACAGCTGTATAGAATAAATGTCCCGCTGTCAAATGCACGGTCAACATCCATCCATATAGGATGCACACACACCAGGCCCCTGGCACCTCTCTTCCCTTGCCCCCAGCCTCCATCTTCACCGTCCACACTAGGACCTCCGGCGTCCTCTTCTCTATCCTCCCGGGGACCCCTGACGCCATCTTCACTGTCCACACTAGGACTTCTCTCTGTTAAGCAGTTGCAGCACTCATACACTTTGACACTTTTTCCCCCTGCTCCCATCTTCTGATAGCAGAGTACATCTCATAGTTCATATGAAAAGTCCTCATTAGATTACAAGTTTTCTTGGAACATCTGCTTTGCCACAAGCAACCTTCCATATGGGCTTCCAGCTTTAACCCACTCTCTCTGCCTTCCGCAGCTGCAGCCTCACACCTGACCTGGCGTTTGAACAACAGTTCTGGGCACAAAAATTTACTTTTTGGACTTTTCCTTTTGCCATTGCAAAGGGCAACTGGCCCAGTAACTAATGGCATAATCCTGGACGAGCCCCCAAATGTAGCAGGGTCTGCCATTGTTACCGGTAACACTCCCAGCCCATTTGAGCTGTAGCTCCAGGTGTGAGAACTGAGACAATGATAATTCCGGCATCTTTGGTTTGTGTGTTTTATTATATTTTGGGGATAGGAGAAGGGAATGCGTGGGATACTCCTCCGGCTCAACTAGGTACAATTTTGGGACTCTTCTAGCAAAAATGCCTGTCAGCGCTGTCTTGACGCCAGCCGACGCTAGCCAACGCTTCTTGATGCTTGGATATACTGTAACACTGAAAACTGTGCTGGAACCTCAACTTTAATCCGGAAGACCCAGGACTGTAGAACACTTGACTCCTGACACTGCTTTGCTCAAAAGTCACTGAATAGCTCCCTCCAGCCCTGCGCTGGCTTGAGGTAGCTCTTTGTAAATTCCTGTGCTGCTGCAACTCTCAACTGGTACACTCCACACTGTAAAGTGACTCTTCAGGGCCCAAACTGCAGGTACCCCCTCTAATACTTCAGGGTCCTCAACCTAGGTACCTTCTCTAACACTTCAGGGTCCTCCAACCAGGCCCCCCCCCTTTACAGCTAGCTGACTCTTGGATCCCAGAACCTTCTCCGGAGTGGTCCCCTCTAACACTAGGTAGACCCCCAGGGGCAATCCACAGTACTCACGACCTTTGTAGGCTTTCCTGGGACTGGACCCCTCTCTCTCTCTCTCCGCTGGTTCTCGGCACACCGGATCCCTTTCAGCTCAACTCAGCACCCTCTGGATTCTCAGGCAGATCCCAGAGACATCCACTTCCTCTGACAGGAGGAGAGACAGCCGTACTCTCCCTCCTGGGACTCTGCTTCCCACCAAAGATGCTGAGTCATGCACTCCCCTTAAACTTATACCCTCTCCCAGAATCCTCTGCGGCAGAATCTGCCTTCTGGGGAAGTTGCAAGCATGAATGTGTCCCTGATTGGGTTTCCTCCACTGCCCTATGAGAAACCTCTCACAGAGCCAGTGGGGAGACTCCCCCCTCAGCAGACACACCTGAGAGCCATGACACCCTGACCAAAATGAAATCATGGCCCTGCTGTTAAGCAGACAAGGCCCACTATGCATTTACCTAGCACCTACCTGTAGGGTGCTACTAACGTTACTCCCACACGAATATGTAAACGGTGATCGTACCACACATGTGAGGTATTAACGGGAACATCAGAATGAGAGCAATAATTCTCCTGTGTAACTCTAAACAGGTAACCTGTAAAGGCATTTAAAGCGTTGCCTATGAAGGATTTTAGGCACCGTAGTTTGCAGCCATTCCATGGGCACATTTTAAAGCGTGACATGTTAAATATTTATGACAGGTATCCATTTACTTGGCGTAACATCATCTTTCACATTATACAAAAAAATTGGGCTAACTTTACTGTTTTGTTTTTTTTATTCATGAAAGTGTTTTTTGCTTCTAAAAAATTGCGTTTGAAAAACCGCTCTGCTAAGGTCTCTGCTAAAAAATATATATATAATGTTTGGGGGTTTTAAGTAAAAAAAAAGTTGATTTTTACATGTAGGAGAGAAGTGTCAGAATAGGCTTGGGAAGGATGTGGTTAAGGATGGAAGGTATTTTTTTCTTGATAGAAAAGTTGGACCACACTTTGTGAGGGTTGTTTGTCTTTCTCTGGATCAACTGCAGATTTAGGATTTGTGTTGTGTTTTTCCATATTTGATCATTATTTATGTATGCCACTTTCAAAAGTTAACTTTTTCTACTGTTCGTTTTCTTTCTATGGAAAAAAAAACCCTAAAATAATGAGGCGAATGAGGGGCTATTTTTTTCACACAAGAACAGGTTCAGGATAGTTAGAAGGAAATTCTATATCTCCTGGGCGCTAAAATTATTAAAAAAAAAACATGTAAAAGTTAGCTTTTCCTATTAACTCCAATGCATTTTGCCAAAATAATGAAATTTTGCTAAAATTGTACACTTTTCACAGAAATTAGAGGAAATTAAAACTCACAATTTCACTCATCCCTATTAGTAAACCAACCCTGGTATTAATCAATGGCATTCAAAACAAGTCTCATAAAAAGTTGTGTTATGAATAGGGCTGCTGTTCACATTTGGGGAAATGCTACACTGGTTGACAATATTGCAGATTTGCTTCTGAAAAACAAGAAATTAACCTTTGCAATGTGTGAGTGCCCTAAATGTAACTAAAGAGTACCTTCTCATCAGCACTAAAAACGTTGCAGCATGCATAATTACTGTATATGCACATAGTGGTAATTATACGCATATAATTTCACACACAGCTCTTTACAATTGGCAAGGGTTTATTTACAACGTACATTGTTTTAAATTGGTAATGGTAAATCATCAACCAGTACAAGATTGGTTTATACACTGCTCAAAAAAAATTAAAGGAACACTTTCTAATCAGAGTGTAGCATCAAGTCAATTAAACTCCTGTGATATCTGGTCAGTTAAGTAGCAGAGGGGGTTGTAAATCAGTTTCAGCTGCTTTGGTGTTAATTAAATTACAACAGGTGCACTAGATAGGCAACAATGAGACAACCTTCAAAACAGGAATGGTTTTACAGGTGAAGGACACTGACATTTTTTAACCTACTCATCTTTTCTGACGGTTTTTCACTAGTTTGGCATTTGGCTAGGGCCAGTGTTACTACTGGTAGCATGAGGTGATACCTGGACCCTATAGAGCAGGGGTGGGGAACCTCCGGCCCGCAGGCCACATGCGGCCCGCACGATCCTTCTGTCCGGCCCCCCGTGCCGCTGTGTCAGAAGGAGCCGATGGCTCCGTTCTGATACTGAATTCTCCGAAAAGGCTGGACCCGAAGCGCAGAGCAGCGCGCCTCGAGCCCGCCCATTTGTGTGACAATAGCGAATGAAAATTCGCTACTGTCTCACAGATCCGCCTCCTCCTCGGCCAATGTCATTGGCCGAGGAGGAGGGGGGACGCGGGAGGACTCGAAGAGAGGAAGCCGCCCGCCGCTAGAACAGGTAAGTCAAGTGCACTGGGGCTTGGCACGCTGTTCACACTGCATTGTTTTCAGTCACTCTGCATTGAAAGGGGGCACGCTCTGGGCACTCCACATTGAAAGGGGGGCACGCTCTGGGCACTGCGCATTGAAAGGGGGCACTCTGCATTGAAAGGGGGGCACGCTCTGGGCACTCCGCATTGAAAGGGGGGCACGCTCTGGGCACTGCGCATTGAAAGGGGGGCACGCTCTGGGCACTCCGCATTGAAAGGGGGGCACGCTCTGGGCACTCCGCATTGAAAGGGGGGCACGCTCTGGGCACTCCGCATTGAAAGGGGGGCACGCTCTGGGCACTCTGCATTGAAAGGGGGGCACGCTCTGGGCACTCCGCATTGAAAGGGGGCACTCCGCATTGAAAGGGGGCACGCTGTGGTCACTCCGCATTGAAAGGGGGGCACGCTGTGGTCACTCCGCATTGAAAGGGGGCACACTCTGGGCACTCCGCATTGAAAGGGGGCACGCTCTGGGCACTCCGCATTGAAAGGGGGCACGCTCTGGGCACTCCGCATTGAAAGGGGGAACGCTGTGGTCACTCTGCATTGAAGGGGGGCACGCTGTGGTCACTCCGCATTGAAAGGGGGGCACGCTGTAGTCAGTCTGCATTCAAAGGGGGGCACGCTGTGGTCAGTCTGCATTGAAAGGGGGGCACGCTCTGGGCACTCCGCATTGAAAGGGGGGCACGCTCTGGGCACTCTGCATTGAAAGGGAGGCACGCTCTGGGCACTCCGCATTGAAAGGGAGGCACGCTCTGGGCACTCCGCATTGAAAGGGAGGCACGCTCTGGGCACTCCGCATTGAAAGGGGGGCATGCTGTGGGCACTCCGCATTGAAAGGGGGCACGCTGTGGTCACTCCGAATTGAAAGGGGGGCACGCTGTGGTCACTCCGCATTGAAAGGGGGCCCGCTCTGGGCACTCCGCATTGAAAGGGGGCACGCTGTGGTCACTCTGCATTGAAGGGGGGCACGCTGTGGTCACTCCGCATTGAAAGGGGGGCACGCTGTAGTCAGTCTGCATTGAAAGGGGGGCACGCTGCGGTCAGTCTGCATTGAAAGGGGGCACGCTGTGGTCAGTCTGCATTGAAAGGGGGGCACGCTGTGGTCACTCCGCATTGAAAGGGGGCACGCTGTGGTCACTCCGCATTGAAAGGGGGGCACGCTGTGGTCAGTCTGCATTGAAAGGGGGCACGCTGTGGTCAGTCTGCATTGAAAGGGGGGCATGCTGTGGTCAGTCTGCATTGAAAGGGGGCACTCTGTGGTCAGTCTGTATTGAAAGGGGGCACGCTGTGGTCAGTCTGCATTGAAAGGGGGGCATGCTGTGGTCAGACTGCATTGAAAGGGGGCATGCTGTGGTCAGTCTGCATTGAAAGGGGGCATGCTGTGGTCACTCTGCATTGAAAGGGGGGCATGCTGTGGTCACTCTGCATTGAAAGGGGGGCATGCTGTGGTCAGTCTGCATTGAAAGGGGGCACACTATACCTTGATTACTGAAGGCCCCTTTCACACTTTTGTGACCTCAAAGTCACGCAATTTTTTACAGCGTTTTTTGCCGCAAAGCAATGCCTATTACATTTATGCATACATTTTGTACAGCCCCCGAATGATGTTACAAAAATCCAAATGGCCCTTGGTAGAAAAAAGGTTCCCCACCCCTGCTATAGAGGTTGCACAGACAGTCCAGCTCCTCCAGAATGGCACATGAATACGTGCCATTGCCAGAAGGTTTGCTGTGTCTCCCAGCACAATCTTAAGAGCATGGAGGATATTCCAGAAGACAGGCAGGACGGTAGAAAGTCCTTAACCACTTAAACCCTGGAAGATTTTACCCCCTTCCTGACCAGGGGGTATTTTGCGATTCGGCACTGCTTGACTTTAACGGACAATTGCGCGGCCGTGCGACGCTTTACCTAAACGAATTTGACGTCCTTTTTTTCCCACAAACAGAGCTTTCTTTTGGTGGTATTTGATCACCTGTGCGATTTTTTGATCACGCGCTATAAACAAAAAAAGAGCGTCAATTTTGCAAAAATAACAATATTTTTCACATTTTTTTATATGAAATTCCCCAAAAAAAAAAGTAAAAATCAAAATTTTTTAACATTTTCGTTTTATGCTACATATGTTTGGTAAAAAAAATCGGAAAAAGCGTATTTTGATTGGTTTGCGCAAAAGTTATCGCGTTTACTAACAAAGGGAAAGATTTTTGTCATTTTTGTTGTTGTTTTTTTTAACGCGTAATGGCGGCGATCTGCGATTTTTTTTTGCAGTACTGCGACATTGCGGCGGACAGATCGGACCCTTGACTGATATTTTTGACACTTTTGGGGTTACCAGTGACATTTCTACAGTAATCAGTGCTATATATATGCACTGTTACTGTAAAAATACACTGGCAGTGAAGGGGTTAACTTTATTTGAGAGGGAGGGGCTGTGTGTGTCCCTAGGGGCGTGATTCTAACTGTGATTGGCTGTGGCTTGAGGTGTAGTTACACTGATCAACGGTTCTACATAGTAGATCCGTATGATCAGTGTCTCTACACAGGGAGAACTGACAGGCAGCTTGTTTACACAAGCTGCCTGCCTTTCTCCCTCTCCCCCGACGATCGCAGAGTGACCGGCGGACATCGGGTCCGCTGGTCACACGCGCGGGGGGGTGCGTGACCACGCGGGAGCGGGAGCGCGCCGCCGAAGGCGCGCGCTCGCTCCCCAGACCCTCCCAGGCTAGTGACGTACCGATACGTCACTCTGCCTGTGAGGGGCTGACCGCCGCCGTATATAGTCGGGCGGCGGTCGGCAAGTGGTTAACCAGCAGAACCGGTATCTGCTCCTTTTTGCAAAGAGAAACAGGAGGATGAGCACTGCCAGAGCCCTACAAAATAACCTCCAGCAGGCCACTGGTGTGAATGTCTCCAAACAATCAGAAACAGACTTCATGAAGGTGGCCTGAGGGCCTGATGTTCTTTAGTGGGCCCTGTGCTCACTGCCCAGCTCTTTGGAGCTCGATTGGCATTTGCCATTGAACACCAGAATAGGCAGGTCTGCTACTGGCACCCTGTGCTTTTCACAGATGAGAGCAGGTTCACCTTGAGCACATGTGACAGACGTGAAATAGTATGCAGAAGCCATCGAGAATGTTATGCTGCCTGTAACATCGTTGAAGCATGATCGGTTTGGTTTGGGTCAGTGATGGTCTGGGGAGGCATATCCATGGAAAGATGCACAGACCTCTAGAGGCTAGACAATGGCACCCTGACTGCCATTAGGAATCGGGAGGAACTCCATGGACCCATTTCAGATCCTACACTGGTGCAGTGGGTCCTGGGTTTCTCCTGGTGCACGACAATGCCCGGCTTCATGTGGCGAGTGTATGCAGCCAGTTCCTGGAGGATGAAGGCACCGATACCAATAAATGGCTCCCATGCTTGCCTGACCTAAATCCAATAGAACACCTCTGGGACATTATGTTTCGGTCCATCTGACACCACCAGGTTGCACCTTGTGGCTCTGATGGCCGCTGGTCACTCACGATCTCCCGCAGCAGAGGGAGAAAGACAGACGGCTGATGTAAACACAGGCGTCTGTCATTCTCCCTTAGATCATCACAGAGGCTATGCGAACCTGCTATATAGGATTGCATGTATCTGTGATGATCAAACAAGTCACGCCCCTTGACAGTTAGAATCACGCCCCTAGGGTCACACTTAACCCCTTGATCACCAATAAAGTTAACCCCTTCCCTGCCAGTGTCATTTTGACAGTAACAGTGCATATTGATAGCACTGATTACTGTAGTAATGTCACTGGTACCCCCAAAAGTGTCAAAAATGTCAGTTAGGGGTCCGATCTGTCCGCCGCAATGTCGCAGTCCCGCAAAAAAAATTGCAGATCACTGCCATTACTAGTTTAAAAAAAAAAACAACAAAAATTACATAAATCTTTCCTGTAGTTAGTAAACGCAATAACTTTTGCGCAACCCAATAAAAATACGCTTATTGCGATTTTACCAAAAATATGTAGCAGAAAACAAATTGGCCTAAAATGTTAAAAAATTTTGATTTTTAAATTTTTTTTGAGAATTTCATATTAAAAAAATTTGAAAAATATTGTTATTTTTTCAAAATTGTCGCTATTTTTTTGTTTATAGCACAAAAAATAAAAATCGCACAGGTGATCAAATACCACCAAAAGAAAGCTCTGTTTGTGGGAAAAAATGGACGTCAATTTCATTTGGGTACAGCGTTGCACAGCCACGCAATTGTCCGTTAAATTCACGCAGTGCCGAATCGCAAAATAGGGCCTGGTCATTGAGCAGCCAAATCCTCCGGGGCTAAAGTGGTTAAGACCTTATTTTTAATGAGAGGTCATGGCCAGCTGGTGAGTTTTCCAATGTCATTGTGATGCACAGTGGAGGATTAGAAGCACAGAAGAAAAAAATATGGTATGTGCACATAGAACACAGAGCACTTTACAGAGTGGAATAATATATTGATTTGTAGACAGACAATATTGGAAAAAGTTTGGACCTTTGTTTACACATTGTCATGATGGAGTTTATTAACCACTTTAAGACCGGAGGATTTGGCTGCCCAGTGGCGATTCGGCACTGCGTGAATTTAACGGACAATTGCACGGTCGTGCGACGCTGTACCCAAACTAAATCTACGTCCTTTTTTTGTTAATGGTAACCCAGGGGAACCCGTAATCAGCAGCTCCCAAGGGAGTAGTGCTACATTTGGGGGCTCGTCCGGTATGTCGCCCTGGGTTACCGGCCTGGTTGCTAATGGCAACGACCGAAGAAGATTTTCATAACCGTCATTTTTGTTTCCAGGGCTTTCTTCAAATGGTTAATCCAAGTGTACGGCCTGCTCTACAGGAGATAGGGAGAGTGGGATGAAGATAAAATTGCACAGTGATGGCTGCCCGTGGCAACGCAAATATTCCAATCAGAATCGCAATCTGTACCTAAAAATGGCGGAGAGCTTCCGTCTGTGCTACAAAATGTACACTCCTGTGAAGTACTGGGAGGCAAGAGGAAAGCATCTTTATGCGAGTATGGACTGTGTCTGCTTAACAGAAAAAGGTGCAAGTGTGGACCGAGAGAATGGCGGCCAGGGGCACGTGGATCGGTTTGCCGGGGGCCGCGTGAATGCCAAGACTATATGGAAAAGTGTTTACCGTGCATACGACAGCAGGACATTTATTCTATACAGTGGCAGTGTCAATACTGTGAAAAAAGCTGTCGGCCATGCCGTGGAGGGCAGTGGAACTTTCTTCGGAGACAGTATGGTGACGGGCCTTGCTTGTACATGTGCTGGGAAGAGGACTGTTGACCGTGCATATGACAGCAGAACAATTCTCTGGACTGGCAAAGAGGGACAGCTGACTCAAGGTGATGGAGGCGCAGCTGGGGCCCTGCTACAAGCAAGAAGAGTGGATGCATGTCTGGCGAGAGACATGGTCCACTTTGCAGTAACTTCCATGTCGGCTGTGTTGAGAGAGAGCGGCATTGGAGGGGTTACTTGCTGCGCGGGAAAGCGCGCGGTGAAAAGTTCTGCCTAGCAGGAGAAGCCACCGCCAGGAAAGGAATATGGATGGAGATGTCGTTCGCGCCCAGCCAATCAGGAGTGACAAGGGAAGTCGATAAATTCGGGTGTGGCTGTGTGCGGAGAAGCAGCATGGAGATTGCTGGAGAGAGAGAGAGCGCATCAGCGATCGTTCCACCTGCTGGTGGAGAACCTGCTGGGCAGACCCAGGAGCAGATCGGAGGGCCGAAGACATCTATCCTGTGGGATACAGGAATACGGATGGTGCCCGAAGGAGGACTGGCGTTATGCACCGGAGGAGGAATGGAGCACTTAGGCCTGGTATGCCCCCAGTGTTTGAGTGTGACTATGAGGGTGCAAGCATGGAGCCAGTGTGGGCACTGCAGCTCTCTGCTGCTGCGGGCGGAGAGGAGTGAAGGTCGGCCCAGTAAGCTGTGTGTGTCATGGGGGACCGGAGTCACTCGGCTTTGTCGGCTCCTCTTCTTGGCTATGGGAGAGGAATGTTCAAGGTGATGATGCAGCTGGAGGCCATGCAACCTGGCAGTGGTCCAGTATGCTCGTCATAGGATACCTGAATGCCATTTTTTTTCTTTTGTTTTTCTCTTGACCTTATTCACAGATATGTCTAAGGTTGTTCACCTGAATACTGGAAAAAAGGGGGGGGGGATATGTCAGGATTATTGGGGAGATTAAATAAAAGAAAAATGGAATTATAAAGGCCATACATATTCAATCCTATATAGAGATTTTGAATAGTACAGCATCCATTTTGTTAAGGGTGATGGAAAGTTCATATGTCCTGTTACAAGATGCCTTTACAGAGTCTTAAGTTCTACAGAAGATTGTATTGTATTTCTTTAAATCGTAAATATGGGACTTTCTGACATTTCACCTGATAAAAGCCTAGCCAGGATGGCACCAGGTTTTAGTGGGGAGTGAAGTCCAGACTTTAGTCTATCTGTATTTTACAATGAACAATAGTTAAGTGTATTCTATTTGATTCATTTAAACTAAGTTTTAAAGATACATGATATCATGTGTAAGAAAATGATAGCAATAATTATGTCATTATATATTGTGAAGCATATACATCGTCCTAGGAATGTATTGTATACGATTGTTTTGTTTTTGTGTGTAAGAAGCTAAGTACTAATTCCACTTAAATCGCTTCACTTGTAAGGAGTGTTTGTATAAGATTTGTTTCAGTCTTGGCTAGGTGATATAAATCCTACAAGCCAGACGCTTTTCTTGGCAGCACATGACATGGTCAAATGATTTAATTATTTTTGCCTAGCCAGAGGTCAAAGGTTATCAGTTAATAGTGGTATTATTGTATTCTATATATTGAATCTAAAGAGTAATACAATACTGCCCCCTTTGGAGACTACTACTAAATGCAGTCTCGGGGTAAATCAGTAATTTCCAATATATATATATATATATATATATATATTGTATTAATAATATATTCTTATTAAAACGGTGTTACCAGATTCAATCCCTTCCAAGATGCATGATGGAGATATTAGATGGACATGTATATATTATGAGAGTATGGACAGGTTTTTACATAGTAGGTGAGGTTGAATAAAGACAATAGTCCATCCAGTTCAACCTGTGTAGGTGTGTGTGGCTGTAATCATCTCACATAGCCCTTAATGTCCTGATCCTTGAGATGTACGTCTAAGAGTCTTTTGAAAGCCACCATACTTCCCGCAGAAACCACCTCTTGTGGTAGAGAATTCCACAATCTTGTAGCCCTAACAGTAAAGAACCCCCAACGTTGCCTGATGTTAAAACGCATCTCCTCTAATCGCATTGTATGTCCTCTTGTCCTCATGCAATCCCTTCGAATGAACAGCTTTTTTTCTAAGCTGAGATCCCCATTGAGATATTTATAAATTGCTATCATGTCCCCCCTCAGGCGTCTCTTCTCCAGGGAGAATAAATCGAGCGATTGCAGCCGCTCTTCATAGTTAAGGTCCTCCAATCCCCTAATCAGTTTAGTTGCCCTTCTCTGGACTCTCTCCAGCTCCAACACATCCCTCCTGAGAACTGGCGACCAGAACTGGACAGAATACTCCAGATGCGGTCGGACCAGAGTTTTATAAAGTGTAAGGATTATAGTCTTATCTCTGGAATACATCCCTTTCTTTATGCATGCTAATATTCTGGTGGCTTTGGCAGCTGCCGCTTGACATTGCATGCTGTTGCCTAATCTATCATCAACCAAGACTCCCAGATCCTTCTCCATTTTTGATTCCCCCAAGGGTTCCCCTCCTAACGTGTATTGTGTTTTTATGTTTTTAGTCCCCAAGTGCAAAACCTTACACTTCTCCACATTAAACCCCATTTGCCATGTCGTTGCCCACTCCTTTATTTTGTCCAGGTCATTCTGTAGCATATCTGCTTCATGCTGTGCCGTTATTGCCCTGGCCAATTTTGTGCCATCTGCAAAAACTGATAACGAACTACTGATCCCGTCCTCAACGCTGTTTATGAATAAATTGAACAAGGTTGGTCCCAGGACTGAGCCCTGGGGCACCCCGCTTACTACCTCAGACCGGTCTGAGTATGCGCTGTTTATTACCACCCTTTGGACACGCCCTTTTAGCCAGTTCAGTATCCAAGAGCAAACCCTGCTGTCGATACCTGCAGACCTTATTTTATAAATTAAGCGCTTGTGGGGAACTGTATCAAACGTCTTAGCGAAATCCAAGTACACCACATCTACTGGTCTGACCCTATCTAGCTCACAGCTCACCTCCTCGTAGAATGTTAAGAGATTGGTTTGACAAGAACGCCCATTTGTAAACCCGTGCTGATTACTGCTGATGATGTTGTTGTCTTTAGCAAACTCTACGATATAGTCCCTTATCATCCCCTCCAGAAGTTTACATACTATTGATGTCAAACTGACAGGTCTATAATTTCCCGGGATATGCCTCTGGCCCTTTTTGAATATCGGAATCACGTTAGCCTTCCTCCAATCCCCTGGTACATCTCCTGTCCTAATACTGTCAGCAAAGATCAGGAACAGTGGTCTAGATATAACCTTACTGAGTTCCTTGAGTACTCTCGGATGTACGCCATCCGGGCCTGGTGATTTGTTTATGTTAAGTTTATCCAGCCTTTCCCTGATTTCACCCTCTGTTAGCCATAGTGGCAAGTCCTGTGTATTACTACTAACCATACAGTCATGGTCAGTGTACCCCTCCTTTTCCTGTGTAAAGACTGACGAGAAAAAAGCATTCAGCACGGTTGCTTTTTCAGTGTCCTCTGTAACCATCCTTCCATCATTGGTTAAATATATGCGCAATATGCTCTGCCCTAGTTTTTTTGCTGTTGATATATTTAAAGAATTTCTTTGTTTTTTTTTTTACTATCCTCCGCTATTTGTCTCTCAAAGTTGATTTTAGCCATCTTGATTTCTTGTTTACTTTTCTTATTTGCCTCCTTGTATTGCTCGAAAGCCGATACTGTGCCCTCTGATTTATATTTCTTGAAGGCCAATTTTTTTCCCCTAATAAGTTTTTTAACGCTACGGTTTAGCCAGCCAGGTTTGGCTTTGTCTCTTCTAAATTTATTTCCCATAGGAATGCACTGCAAGATGCATTTGCTTAATATGTTCCTAAAGCATTCCCATTTTTCCTCTGTGGTCAGTGCTCCCAGGGTTTGGTCCCAGTTTACCCTTTCCATCAATGAGTACAATTTTGGAAAGTTTGCCCTTCTGAAGTTTAGGGTTCTTATGTTTCCCACTTGCCTTGTTATATTGTTATTTACACTAAATGTGATCATCCTGTGATCGCTAGAGCCCAGGTAGTCCGAGATCAGGTCTGGGTCATTAGTGATCAATAGATCCAGGACTGCGTTTTCTCTAGTCGGAGAATCCACCAACTGTGACATGTAATTATCCTGTAAGGTTTCCGTGAATAGACGGGCCTTCTGTGAGTGTGCAGTCCCCTCATCCCAGTCAATGTCGGGATAATTGAAGTCCCCCAATATGATGACTGATCCCAATTTTGCCACTTTACCCATTAGTGCTAAAAATTCCAGCTCTACCTCCTCCTCTTGTTTAGGTGGCCTATAGCAAAACCCCACAATTACTTTTCCCTTTTCTCCTTCCCTATGGAGTTCTACCCACACAGATTCGAAATGCTGATCCCATCCGTAATGTCCCTCCTCTCTATCACCTTTACATTGTTCTTGACATAGAGACATACCCCTCCCCCTCTTTTTCCTACCCTGTCCTTCCTGTACACCGAATACCCTTGGATATTGGCCAGCCAGTCATGTGAGGGGTCGAACCAAGTCTCTGTTATTCCCACAAGGTCTATGTCATCCTCATGTACTAACATTTCCAACTCATCCATTTTATTAGCTAGGCTCCTGGCATTAGCATATACCCCTTTTAGTTTTACGGAAGTTAAACGTGATTGGCGGTTATGTTTATTCCTGTTTGGTCTGAGGTTTTCCCGCACAGACCTGCCAGTTGACATTGTGGACCTACTGTCGCTGCTGACCCTACAACTGCCTTCAGTCCTCCTGACTGACCCTACTTCTGAGCCCTCCCCCCCGTCTCCTAGTTTAAAAGCCCCTCCAACTTGGTGGCCATCTTTCTCCCCAAAAGAGCTGTACCGTCCCCATTAAGGTGCAGCCCATCCTTACTAAAGAGCCGGTAGCCGACTGAGAAGTCAACCCAGTTCTCCAGGAACCCAAACCCCTCCTTCCTACACCAATTCCTCAGCCACTTGTTAAGTTCCCTAATCTCCTTCTGCCTCTCTTGGGTTTTGATGTTGTTTTTATGATTATTCTTAATTGGAGAAATTATTAAATTTTAATATCCAAAATACTGGACGATTAGTAGAGGCGTTGCCAATGACCTCACCAGTTAATGGATAAGTAATCCCAACCAATGGGGATAAAGTTCCTCCTTCTGGGTTCAGATTATGGTAATTTTACTGTCCTTTTGTTCAATACAATATAAAAAGGGAACCCCAGATGTGAGAGACACACACATTACGACAACATTCATTACACTTACAACACACACGCTACTCACATACATACATATACTCATCTATACATACTCCATCTTGCTCCATCATGCATCTGAAACTCTGAAGGACGCCAGATGAAACTCCTCCCTAACTGGCCACCATTTTGGGAAGGCAGCCATCTTAAGGACTCTGGTAACGACCATTTTAAGCTAGAAGCCATCTTAAGTGTGGTAAATATACCTTGCTGTTTATTTGATTATTATTTACTATTGTTTATTTCCTTCCTTATATGTTTTATATTTCATATTTAAGGGTAATGAGATTACAATCCCAGCCGTATGAACCATAGTAGATTTTTCTCTAAAAGCTGATTTTTGTTTTTATACATTTTTATTAATATCAGATTTAGCGCAATATTAGCGTATTAGTCTCCCGTTTTGCATAGCCTATTCTCACTCCATCTGCAGCGGAGTGACTGTTGGCTGCGCAATTCGCAGACAATTGTGGTCTGATTATATAGAACACTTATATATGGTTTCTTCTATACCTGGGGAAAACGTGATCTTGCTTTTAGTTTTAATTTTATGATTGAGCTACAGATCACATTGCATTTATTGTTTTAAGTTTGTATTTTATGTAAAGTTATCTCTTCGTGTCACCTCAAGTCTAATCATTTATTGTGAATACATGTCTTGTGAATAAATATTCTTATATATTCCCTACTGTAGACTGTTTTCCCTAAGTTTGGTATATGCTGTTAAAAAGAAATTAATCGATTAAAAATAATTTGTTACATATTGATTTGTGGAAATAAGTTTAGAGTCTCCTACCTTACAGATCTTTGCTTGTTTACATAAATAGACACTGTTATATCAGAGCAGTATAAATACTCTGACAGTATATTTGTTCTTCCCTTATCCCCTTTCCAGGTTTGTGGGATACTCCTTGGGTATTTTTCCAGTAGGAATTTTTATAGGGGGCGGCTGCCCCGGAGCCAATGAGACGTGGCTCAATTTGGTGGGGGGTGGATTTAGCACCCTCCTATGGAGGTGCTAGGAAAAAGCATCTAATTGCTCCTTCTGCTTATCAGGGGAGCCTGATGTTACGAACCTCAGCGTAAATAGGAATGAAACCGCCGTTTAGTGGATGTACCACCTTTGCAGCATGTACGAATTACCCCTGTAGCACACCAGCATACGAATAATCATCCAAAGAGAGCCCCAAACAATCGAACGGCTTTCTGTATAATAAATCCCCCTCCAAAAACTAGACAAAGCTCCGAGTTGAGGGTAAAAACAGGAACTGTTTATTACATTCCAAGACATACAGTTACACACAGCTAAGGGGCACTCCCCTTAGCCTTGCAGGGGGGGGGGGGGGATGAGATAAGGACCAACCAACAACCAATGAGAACTGAACATTTGTACATTTGAAACTGCAAGTCTTAATACACACCCCCTGCGGAGAGATGTCTCCAGCCCAGCTCAGGCTATTGTCTGTATCATGAATTCACACACTTAGACACAGGAACAGGAGGAGGGGGGGGGATGGGCTGTAACATTACATTACATTACATTAACTCAATGGCATGAGTCCTGCCATCTTCCTTTGTTCAGAGGATGAATAAAGAGGAAATAAAATGCAATAAAAGTGCAATGTCCCAAACTCATAGGAAAATGACACAAAGGGGTTTACAATCCAGGGACAGGGTGATCCGTCACACATAGTGACGGTTAGTACCGTCACATCTCTTCCCCCCAAAGGTAGACTAATCCAGGTACTAGACCTCCAACTGGTCTGTGCCTGAATTAGTCAGGTAACAAGTCCCAAAGAGTCAATCCAGGGAGTTCCAAGTAAATCTGCCATGGCCCTCCCCTCCCAAACCAAAACCTATCCCATATGACCGCACTCCATCCAAACATTCAAGCATCTGGACCTCAGAATGTAAGTAGGTCTCCGTGATGTGGGCCCAGGATCTGGACCGGCAGGAACGCTGAGGTCAAGTGGCCTAGGTCGTTCCCCAGTAAGACATCGGTGGGGAGCTCCTGTATCAACCCCACATCAATCATACCTGACCCAGCACCCCAATTCAAGTGGACCCTCGCAGTGGGTATCTGGTGCACCCCTCCCCCTGCTACCCGTACCACTACTGAACCTCCAGTTCGGGCGGCATCTGGGACCAAATGTCGCTTGACCAAAGTGAGAGTGGCTCCCGTGTCTCGGAGACCTCGCACAGGCTTTCCGTTTAACTGGACAGATTGGCAATGGTGCTGGCGGTTCTCTGTAGCGGCTTTCACTGGGTCAGCTTCGTGAAGGGTACCCAATTGCATCTCGGTGGGTTTGAATATTGGTATGACTGGGGGAGCCTCTGCGTGATAGTAGGGGACCGTTGTCTTTACTGGAGGGGGTGACCCTGGTCGGATCCATGCAGCTTGGTCCCTGCTCTGGGTACAGTCTCGTTGGTAGTGCCCAACCTGCTTGCACCTGTAGCACTGTACCCCACTGCGGGATTGGTATCTGCGTGCCTGCGAGTTGGAGGAGTCCCCCCCTCTCTGTGGTAAGGGTGGTCCAAGATTGGTAATCCGGGGCTTGAGCATTGGTCTGAGGCTAGGTTGTTGCTGCCTGTGGCCATGGTAATAGTGGACGGCTTGGACCGGGTCTGCTTCATGGAGGACGCCCCGACATTCCTCCTGCTCAATGCAGTGAGCAGCAGGCTGGTAGTTGCGTAGATTTCCGCCGGCTGGCCGTCTCCATGACTGCGCCTGGTTGGCTGTGTTCAACAGGCACTCCGGCCTTTTGTGCCCAAGCTGTTTGCATCCAAAGCACCGGATGGGTTGCGAATAATCCCTGGAGTTAAAACGGGGTGGCTGGGCATAGCTGTCGGTTTCAGGCAAAGCCGGGGTGCGGTGTGCTGGAGCCTGGTAAATAGTAGTATTGGTGGGTGCTGCTTGTCGGTATTCCACCCTGGCAGGAGCTTTGGGCACATTATCATACAGCTTACGAGCGTCTGTATATTCATCTGCCAATCGAGCGGCTTCCGGGAAAGTGGAGGGTTTACGGTCCCGGACCCATTCTCTTACCCCGGCAGGTAACTTGTTGAAGCAATGTTCCAACATAAACACTTGTAAGATCTCCTCCCCAGATACAGCTTGGCATCCTGCCATCCAGTGGGTTGCTGCACGGTGTACTCTGCATGCCCACTCCATATAGGAGTCACTGGCTTGCTTGGGGGTCTCTCTGAACCTCCGCCGGTATACTTCTGGCGTTACTGCATACCTGGCCAACAGGGCATCTTTAACGGCCTGGTAATCTATAATGTCCTCCTCTGGGATGGCCCGAAAAGCATCGCTGGCCCGGCCGGACAATTTCCCAGAGAGGATGGTGACCCATTCGTCCATGGGCACCCTGTGTAAGGTACACTGCCTTTCAAAGTCTGCCAAAAATCCATCAATCTCCCCCTCAGATTCCACAAAAGTTTTAAACGCAGCAAAAGGTACCTTCTTTCTTCCCACATTATTATGGGGTACCTCCGCTGCTGCCGCTCCTCTTCCTTGCAGTTGGGCTGTTACCGCTGCTTGCACTCGTTCCACAATATCAGCTGTAGGGTTGGGGCCAAAATGTGCCAGCCTTATTTGCACTGCCCGGTTAAATTGTATTTCCTCGGGTGTTAAATCCAAGATGCCGGTCACATTAGCTCTCTCCCTTTCTTGTGCTGCATCCATCTCCAACAATTGAGCAATAATCTCTCGTTTCTTTAAATTACCTGCTGGTCGTCCTCTACGTTGCAATAACTTTTTGAGGGTAATCCGTTTCAGCTCCTCATACTGCATCGGTAGCTGTTCTGGGCGGTGGGACTCATCCCGTCGCTTGCCACCAATTGTTACGAACCTCAGCGTAAATAGGAATGAAACCGCCGTTTAGTGGATGTACCACCTTTGCAGCATGTACGAATTACCCCTGTAGCACACCAGCATACGAATAATCATCCAAAGAGAGCCCCAAACAATCGAACGGCTTTCTGTATAATAAATCCCCCTCCAAAAACTAGACAAAGCTCCGAGTTGAGGGTAAAAACAGGAACTGTTTATTACATTCCAAGACATACAGTTACACACAGCTAAGGGGCACTCCCCTTAGCCTTGCAGGGGGGGGGGGGATGAGATAAGGACCAACCAACAACCAATGAGAACTGAACATTTGTACATTTGAAACTGCAAGTCTTAATACACACCCCCTGCGGAGAGATGTCTCCAGCCCAGCTCAGGCTATTGTCTGTATCATGAATTCACACACTTAGACACAGGAACAGGAGGAGGGGGGGGGATGGGCTATAACATTACATTACATTACATTAACTCAATGGCATGAGTCCTGCCATCTTCCTTTGTTCAGAGGATGAATAAAGAGGAAATAAAATGCAATAAAAGTGCAATGTCCCAAACTCATAGGAAAATGACACAAAGGGGTTTACAATCCAGGGACAGGGTGATCCGTCACACATAGTGACGGTTAGTACCGTCACACCTGATAATTTACTGTATCCAATAAGGGAGCTTGTTGGATAGTGGAGGAAACCTAGCCAGTGACACATCATGTTTTATGGCAGTCCCAGTGGGAGGGCATTCCTGCAATGCAGAGGTGGGGGACTCGAGTCACATGACTTGACTTAAGTCAGACTTAAGTCACCAGTTTGAGGACTTGAGACTTGCTTGACTAAAATTAATAAAAGACTCGACTTGACTTTGACTTGGTATTCATGACTTGAGACATATGATCGAAATGACTTTACTTTTTTAAGTTATTAAATATTTGCATTTTCTCAAGATGTGTTAAAGCAAACTTAATGTGCCTGTTATGTTTCTGACACCACATTCACTTAAAACACCTCGGTGTGTTCTGATTTTTAGGACACTGGCTGTTTAACAATGGAAATACTTAACATGTTTATAGTGACTTAGGTGTTGAAACATGACCGGACGAAGGATTTTGAGCTGTTTGGGCATTCAAAGTGTTTCTTTAATATGCCAAGAAAAAAGCACTAAGCAGTTTTGTTAATGTTGAAAATAAAACAAAACCTTTCCTGACCACTGACTTTTAACTGATTTATCAGTATTTTTACTTGATTTGTGACTTGACCAAAATAAATGACTTGACTTGACTTGCTTGACTTCTAGCAGGGACTTGACTTGACTTGCTTGCTTTTCGCCGCAGTAACTTGGGACTTGCTTGAGACTTGAAGGTTAAGACTTGCTTGTGACTTGCACATGTGTGACTTACTCCCATGTCTGCTGCAATGCATCCTGGGATTGACCATAAATACGGAAGAGACATGTGACAGGGTGTCTTTGGCGGGAAGCAGAGTCCTAGGAGGAGGTGGACAGCTGTCTCTCCTTTTGCAGAGTGTGAGGAAGGTGGTATTAGGCGGTCGGCCTAGTGAACCAGGTGTGAAGCTGAGCTGCAGAGGATCCAGAGTGCTGATGGTGGATGTAACGCTGAGCGCTCCGGTCCCTGCTTCTGGACCGGAGCGCTCGCAGCGTTCGTTCCAGATCCACTCACCTGTGCCCGCTCCGGCTCCCTCCTCCGCTCCCCGCTCACATGGTTCCCGGAGCGTGCGCCCCTGCACCATAGGGCGCGCACGCGCAGGTCGTTTGAAATTTAAGGTGCCTGTGCACCAGTAATTGGTGCCTGGTCCAAACCTCCCTTCCTGTTTCCTGTGACCTGTTTCCTGTTTCCTGTGACCTGTGACCTGTGACCCGTTTCCTGTGACCCGTTTCCTGTGACCTGTTTCCTGTGACATGTTTCCTGTTTCCTGTTTCCTATATAAGTGACCTGCCCCTTCCAGCCATTGCCGGATCTTTGTTGCCTTGTTGCCTTAGTGAAAGCGTTATTTGTGTAATCCTTTGCCTGTTGCCGAACCCTTTGCTAACGACTATCGCCTCTGAACCTGTGCTGCCTGCCCTGACCTTTGCTACGTCTGACTACGCCTCTGCCTGTCCCTTTTGTACTACGCCTATATCAGCAGTCGGTGAGGTTGAGCCGCTACCAGAGGACACGACCTGGTAGTTACCGCCGCAGCAAGCCCATCCCGCCTTGCGGCGGGCTCTGGTGAAAACCAGTAACTACTTAGAACCGATCCTCCGGTACGGTCCACGCCAATCCCTCACTGACACAGCGGATCCACTCCCTGCATCGCTCCTGCTACCAGTCCGGACCCTGACAGTAAGATCCGGCCATGGATCCCGCTGATGTGCCTCTGCCTAGTATCGCGGACCTTACTACAGTTGTGGCCCAGCAGTCGCAGCAGATCGCTCAGCAAGGTCAACAGCTGGCACAGTTGACCTCCATGCTGCAGCAGCTTCTTCCAGCACAGCAGCAGCCGCCTCCACCGCCTGCATCTGCTTCACCACCGCAGCCTGTGGCCGCCGCCACTTCTAGAGTCCGTCTGTCCATGCCGGCCAAGTACGACGGTGATCCCAAGTTGTGCCGCGGATTCCTATCCCAATGCTCCCTTCACCTGGAGATGTCGGCTGACCAGTTCCCCTCGGAACGAGCCAAGGTGGCATTTGTCGTTAGCCTGCTTTCGGGGAAGGCCCTGGCCTGGGCTACACCACTTTGGAACCGCAACGATCCTGCCACTGCCAGTGTCCAGAGTTTCTTTGTGGAATTCCGGAGTGTTTTTGAGGAGCCAGCCCGGGCTGCCTCAGCAGAGACTGCGTTATTGAACTTGTCCCAGGGGAGTTCCTCTGTCGGAGACTATGCTATCCGTTTCCGCACCCTGGCTTCGGAACTCTCCTGGAATAACGAGGCGCTCTGTGCTACCTTTAAGAAAGGCTTGTCCAGCGCCATAAAGGACGTCCTGGCCGCACGAGAAGTCCCTACCAACCTGAGTGACCTCATCCATTTGGCCACCAGGATTGACCTGCGTTTTGCTGAGCGACGAGAGGAACTGCTACAGGAAAAGGGAAGTGCTCGTCCCAGACGCTTTCCTCGTCTGGCGCCTATCTTCCAGCCTCCACCGCAACCCTCTTCTGGGCCTCCCGCCGAGGAAGCCATGCAGGTGGATCGGTCTCGCCTGACCACGCAAGAAAGGAACCGCCGTAGAGACGAGAACCTCTGTTTGTACTGTGCCAGTACTGAGCACTTTCTAAAGGACTGTCCTCTCTGTCCACCGCGTCAGGGAAACGCTCGCACCTAGTCAACGTGGGAGAGGCGTTGCTAGGTGTGAATACCTCCTCTCCGCGCATTACGGTACCCGTGCGGATTTCCGTGTCCGCCAAGATCTCCTTTGCTGCCTCTGCCTTTCTGGATTCCGGTTCAGCCGGTAACTTCATCGACGCCTCGCTGGTGAACAAGTTCCACATCCCTGTGGTTCGTTTACTGAAGCCCATCTTCATCTCCACAGTTAATGGAGAGAGACTCGACGGTATGGTGCAGTTCCGTACAGAACCCCTCCAGATGGACATCGGAGTCCTGCATTCTGAGCGATTGGAGTTTTTTGTGTTACCCCATTGCACCTCAGAACTCCTCTTGGGTCTGCCCTGGCTCCAGCGCCATTGTCCCGTTCTGGATTGGACCTCCGGAGAGGTTCGAAGCTGGGGTTCGGCTTGTTTCGGCAGATGTCTCAAGTCGGTACGAGTCAAGTCTGCACCTGTTATTTCTCCTCCTCCCGGTCTGCCTGAACCATATGTGGATTTTCCAGACGTTTTTTGCAAGAAACAGGCAGAGGTGTTGCCTCCACATAGGCCATATGACTGCCCCATTGACTTGCAACCTGGCACTACGCCGCCTAGGGGAAGAATCTATCCTCTCTCCCCTCCAGAGACTCTAGCCATGTCAGAGTATATCCAGGAGAACCTGCAGAGAGGGTTTATCAGGAAATCCTCTTCTCCTGCCGGAGCAGGATTCTTCTTTGTTGCGAAGAAGGACGGTACCCTTAGGCCTTGCATAGACTTTCGGGGTCTCAACAGCATTACTGTAAAGAACCGTTACCCTGTTCCCCTGATTACGGAACTCTTTGACCGGTTACAAGGCGCCAAGTACTTCACCAAGTTGGATCTCAGAGGGGCCTATAACCTTATTCGCATCCGAGAGGGTGACGAGTGGAAGACGGCTTTTAACACCCGAGACGGGCATTTTGAGTACTTAGTCATGCCTTTCGGGCTCTGTAACGCTCCAGCGGTCTTCCAGGAGTTCGTTAACGACATTTTCCGAGACCTGCTCTATACCTGTGTCGTGGTCTATTTGGATGACATCCTCATCTTCTCTACTAACTTGGATCAACACCGTGCTCATGTCCGCTTAGTACTCTCCCGTCTCAGAAAGAACCGTCTCTACGCTAAATTTGAAAAGTGTTTGTTCGACCGTACCAGCCTTCCCTTCCTGGGCTACATCATTTCTGCCAAGGGACTACAAATGGATCCTGCCAAACTGTCTGCCATCCTGGACTGGCCTCGTCCCTCTGGCCTTAAGGCCATCCAGCGATTCCTCGGATTCGCAAACTATTATAGACAGTTCATCCCGCATTACTCCACCCTTGTGGCACCAATTGTAGCCCTAACCAAGAAGGTGGCTAACCCGAAATCTTGGCCGCCCCAGGCCGAGAAGGCCTTCAGCGCTCTTAAGTCTGCCTTTGCCACCGCCCCAGTTCTGTCCAGACCGGATCCTACTAAGCCGTTCTACCTGGAAGTAGACGCTTCCTCTGTTGGTGCTGGTGCTTTGCTCATGCAAAAGACTACGAGAGGCAAGTCGGTTACTTGCGGGTTTTTCTCTAAGACTTTCTCTCCCGCTGAAAGAAATTATTCTATTGGGGATAGAGAATTACTCGCCATCAAGCTGGCCTTGGAAGAGTGGCGGCATTTACTGGAAGGATCGGTACATCCCGTGAACATCTACACGGATCATAAAAATTTATCTTACCTCCAGTCTGCTCAGAGACTAAATCCCCGCCAAGCTCGCTGGTCTCTATTTTTTGCCAGATTTAACTTCCGGATCCACTTTCGTCCAGCGAGCAAGAACCTCAGGGCCGATGCCCTCTCTCGTTCGTCTGATGTCACAGGAGAGGAAGTCAAGCCACAGCACATTGTGCCCCCAGAATGTCTGGTCACCGTGGCACCTATAGACTTGCGTAACCTCCCTCCCGGAAAGACCTATGTTTCTCCCCGTCTTCGCCTAAAGGTTCTTAAGTGGGGACATTCTTCTCTTCTCGCAGGACATCCTGGCGTCTGAAAGACTCTACAACTTATCTCCAGGAGATATTGGTGGCCATCCTTGGAGAAGGACATCTCTGAATTTGTACAGTCCTGCTCTGTATGTGCCAGAGACAAAACCTCTCGCCAAAGACCCGCCGGCTTTCTCCAGCCACTTCCCATACCAGAGACCCCTTGGTCCAATATTGCGATGGACTTTGTTACGGACCTACCACCATCTCACGGGAAAACGATAATTTGGGTCGTCGTAGATCGCTTCTCGAAGATGGCGCACTTCATCCCGTTGCCAGCCTTACCATCCGCACCTCAGTTGGCCAAGCATTTCCTCCGACACATCTTCCGGTTACACGGCCTGCCTTCACATATTGTCTCCGATAGAGGAGTCCAGTTTGTGTCCAAGTTCTGGAGGGCTCTCTGTGGACGGCTTAAAATCAAGCTGGATTTCTCTTCTTCATACCACCCCCAAACCAACGGACAAGTAGAGCGGGTCAATCAAATCTTGGGCGACTACCTTCGCCACTTCGTTTCCTCCCGTCAAGACGATTGGGTCGACCTCCTCCCGTGGGCGGAGTTCTCCTATAACCACAAAGACTCTTCCGCCACCAACAAGTCTCCCTTCTTCGTGGTTTACGGTCGTCATCCTCTGCCTCCTCTGCCGTTATCCTCCTCCTCCGGTGTACCTGCAGTGGATGACCTGGTGCAAGACTTTTCTGCCATCTGGCGTGAGACGCGCCTGTCCCTCTTACAGGCCTCATCCCGCATGAAAATCCAAGCGGACAAGAAACGTCGGTCTCCTCCTGTCCTGGTTCCTGGGGACAGAGTTTGGCTCTCCTCCAAGTACGTCCGCTTCAGGGTTCCTAGTTACAAGCTTGGTCCTCGTTATTTGGGACCCTACAAGGTCAAGAAGAGGATCAATCCTGTGTGTTACCAACTCCATCTCCCTCCCTCCCTTAAAATTCCCAACTGTTTTCATGTCTCCCTCCTCAAGCCTGCGGTCTTTAATCGCTTTTCCCCCAAGAATCTTCCTCCCACGCCTGTATCCGGTACCTCGGATGTCTTCTCCGTTCAGGAGATATTGGCCTCTAAATTGGTCAGGGGGAGAAGATATTTTTTGGTGGACTGGGAGGGCTGCGGTCCTGAAGAGAGATCCTGGGAGCCAGAGGAGAATATCTTGGACCGTAACCTCATCCTCAGGTTTCTGGGTACCAAAAAGAGGGGGAGACCAAAGGGGGGGGTACTGTAACGCTGAGCGCTCCGGTCCCTGCTTCTGGACCGGAGCGCTCGCAGCGTTCGTTCCAGATCCACTCACCTGTGCCCGCTCCGGCTCCCTCCTCCGCTCCCCGCTCACATGGTTCCCGGAGCGTGCGCCCCTGCACCATAGGGCGCGCACGCGCAGGTCGTTTGAAATTTAAGGGGCCTGTGCACCAGTAATTGGTGCCTGGTCCAAACCTCCCTTCCTGTTTCCTGTGACCTGTTTCCTGTTTCCTGTTTCCTGTGACCTGTGACCTGTTTCCTGTTTCCTGTGACCCGTTTCCTGTGACCTGTTTCCTGTGACATGTTTCCTGTTTCCTATATAAGTGACCTGCCCCTTCCAGCCATTGCCGGATCTTTGTTGCCTTGTTGCCTTAGTGAAAGCGTTATTTGTGTAATCCTTTGCCTGTTGCCGAACCCTTTGCTAACGACTATCGCCTCTGAACCTGTGCTGCCTGCCCTGACCTTTGCTACGTCTGACTACGCCTCTGCCTGTCCCTTTTGTACTACGCCTATATCAGCAGTCGGTGAGGTTGAGCCGCTACCAGAGGACACGACCTGGTAGTTACCGCCGCAGCAAGCCCATCCCGCCTTGCGGCGGGCTCTGGTGAAAACCAGTAACTACTTAGAACTGATCCTCCGGTACGGTCCACGCCAATCCCTCACTGACACAGCGGATCCACTCCCTGCATCGCTCCTGCTACCAGTCCGGACCCTGACAGTGGAGCTGCTGGCAGAGTCTCTTGAGAAAAACAGTGTCCGAGAATACTGAGGGCCCTGCCAAAGGGTCTGGCTCAGTAAGGGGGACCACTCCAGAGAAGTCAGGGGGATCAAGGAGCTAGCTCACACAGGAAGTGTAACAGTAAAGGGGATGCTGTGTAGTTGACCCTGAAGAATAGGAACAAAGGGGGTGCCAGGAAGGGCCCGAAATATTGTGTATGCTGTACAGTATAGTTTACCTCAGACAGTTCATTTCTTAGTACTTCACTGCTACTGACAAGGTGAAGCAGTGGCCTAGATGCACTCAGTATTATTCAGTCGTCCCAGCTAATTGTGCATAGTTATCTAAGTTGGAGTATCCCACTCATTCCCTTCTCCCATCCAAGTTCTCAATAAAAACACAAAAACCAAAGCTCCTAGACTGTTTCCTGACTGAGACAAAAATAATTTGGAAAATATTGAACTGTTGTGCTGTTGCTAATGGTAACCCAGGGGAACCCGTAATCAGCAGCTTCCAAGGGAGTAGTGCTACATGTAATATATGTAATGGACTTTGCCACCTATTTACTGATGATTTAAAAATGATTGGTATTTATGCACAGGAGCACTTTCTATGCATTTTGGGATTTATGTTTTACGTGCCTTATTTATTGTATAAGTAGTAGAAACTTTGCATTATATCACATTATAATAGTACTAGGGAATAGGGATGATCGAACTTTTGAAAAGTTCGGTTCGGCCAGAACATCCGAACTTCCCTAAAGTTCGGCCCGGATTTCAGAACCCCATTGAAATCAATGGGACCCGAACTTCGGTAATCAAAAAACACAATTTTTAAGCCCTAAAACCCAATAAATGCCCATAAAAAGTGCCTAGGGTTCTGGGTCATGCCCCATTAACTATTAATCACACAAAAAAAGTTCTTAAAAATTGTAATTTTTGATAAAAAAGCCAATTATTGAAAAAAAAAAAAAAAGAGAGATTGGATTTAGTATCTGGGGGATCTAAAAGGTGTACATGTGAAGTTTCAGCTCTGTAGCATGTCCAGAACCATGAAAAAAAAAAGATAATTTTTCAGTAGAACAGGGATGTGGGACCCTCCTTTAACACCTATATGATCTTTTTTTCTGGTTCTGGACATGCTACAGAGCTGAAACTTCACAGGTACACCTTTTAGACCCCCCAGACACAAAATCACACAAAAAAAGTTCTTAAAAATTGTCATTTCTGATAAAAAAGCCAATTATTGAAAAATTTAAAAAAAAAAACCAAAAAAAAAAAAGAGATTTTTTTATTTTTACTTTGGATTTAGTATCTGGGGGGTCTAAAAGGTGTACATGTGAAGTTTCAGCTCTGTAGCATGTCCAGAACCATAAAAAAAGATCGTTTGTATTAGAAAACTTTCAGCACAGGAGTATGGCTTCGCTGCTGTAACACCTTGCCGGTTTAATAGAAGGCATTTTTTTGGGTTCTTTGCAGTCAGGAAAAACATCTGAACTTGTGTATAGTGGTACTGTGCACAAGTTCTGATGTTTTGCCTGCCTCCAAAAACCCCCCAAAAATGCCAGCAAAAACATACCTGGGCATTTTTTTTTTGACGCTAGCGTTTTTTTTGGCATTTTTTGGGGGTTTTGGAGGCAGGCAAAACATCTGAACTTGTGTATAGTGGTGTATATACACACATCCATATATTTATATACACACCTAGACATATATAGGTGTGATAGTAGCAGAAATATATGCTTGCGCTAATGAAATCATTTACAGTAATATATTTCTGCTACTATCACACCTATATATGGCTAGGTGTCTATATACATATAATTATGTGTGTATATATACCACTATACACAAGTTCAGATGTTTTGCCTGCCTCAAAAGAACCCCAAAAAATGCCAAAAAAAACGCTAGCGTCAAAAAAAAAAATGCCCAGGTGTGTTTTTGCTGGCATTTTTTGGGAGTTTTTGGAGGCAGGCAAAACATCAGAACTTGTGCACAGTACCACTATACACAAGTTCAGATGTTTTTCCTGACTGCAAAGAACCCAAAAAAATGCCTGCTTTGAAACCGGCAAGGTGTGAAAACCGAGGAGACTCCAATCACATTCCTAGCATTCTCCTGCCCCCTCAATTGGCTTTTGCTAATGGTTCTGGTCCAATCACGGGCTTTTAAAGCCCATTTCCTGAAGCATTGCATTTTGGTCGGTTCTAAATTCGGCCGAACCTCGAACACCCAATGTTCGGGCCGAACCGATGGTGGACCCGAACCGTTCGATCATCCCTACTAGGGAACTGTAATATTGAGCACTGTGTACTGAGGTCTAAGAGACCCTTACCCAGGCAGGCAGCTTAGGTGGCAAGAAAAGGGAGGGCAGTAAGGGTATAGATCCCAACCAGGCTACATGTCTTTCAACATTGGGAGGTCTTGGAAGGTGGTGGGGGTAAAGCTCCCCTCTTTTGCAAAGCACCCTTGTCCCATGTTGAGGGACAGGGAGCTTGTGTGTGCTCCAAGAAGGAGGTAGGAGCAATAGTAAAATGGGGGGCTTATGGTGGAATCTAGAAGCCCCCTGTATAATAAGGGGATGACACCCCCTCACAAATTTGGTAAATTATGTAACCCTGGCTGGATTACTTCAGAAAATGACATACAGCGGCTGCAGTGTGGTTTGTACAGCCAATCAATCGATGGATTGACTTAATTAAAAACCAGCTTGCCCACAGATGAATAGAGTCTCAGCCGGTCCTTGCTGAACCGGCCAAGATTTGATCCATCTATGGCCGGCTTTACTCTCTGTAATGTTTATTAAATTCAGATTCAGTGACTTTGTGTCACCCATGACTGTAAACATCCACTGTGTTCAAACATACCAAATGTGTTATTCTGTTTGTGCTTTCCTTTGTTATGTAAATTGCAGTGTTTCATATTTGGTTTATACATCAACAATTGGTAATGAGGTGTCAGTATGCACTTTTTAAAGCTTAACACCAGCCTGGTACTTAGAACTCAAACGTATGCATTTATGTATTTATTTACAAAAATCAGTAAAGGCTAATTTGCATTTATGCAGTCAGGGCCGGACTGGCCTATCGGGATAGCGGGAAATTTCCCGGCAGGCCGGCTGCCCTGGGGCTGCTATCGGCTATGAGCTGCTGTGGGATGTTTTTTTTTTTCTCACAAAAGCAGCGGCCGGGTGCCGCCCACTTCATTAGAACTGGTGCCTGGTGTAGTCTTATGCTTTGCAGTGCAGCCACGCCTCTTTTTGTCAGCTGGCTGAGTCGGGGCTTTCACAGAGCTCCAGTACAGGTGGGCTGAGCTATAAGAAGTTACACAGACAGCAGCCCCGATCATTGCTTCCTGCCCAGCACATATCTCTCCCTGAATGAAGATCTGAGAGGACAGATGGCAGCCTTCATCTTCTCCCCCCATGAGTCCTGACCTTCTCTGCCTTCCTCCCTGTACAGTGCTGTCTGTAAAACTGCCCTGCATCTTGCATTGCGGGTTTACTGAGACAGACAGAGAGAGAGCCTTTCTTGAATAGGTTAGGGATATACTGAGACATCTGAGGTGATTCATAGATGTATTCCACACACACATCTTATATAATAAGTTAGTATGTATATGGAATACATCTATGTATCACCTCAGAAGTCTAAGCATATTCCTAACCTATTAGAAAATCTAAGTATAAACAGAAATTAATTGTAATTATGTAATTATTTATTATTGTAATTGTTGAATTATGTAAATACATAACAGAGCCAACTCCAGGAAAGTATAAAAAAAGTGCCCCCTTGCAGTGTAGGTGTGGGCAGGGGGAGGGGGAGAAAAGCCTCTTTTACCTTATTCCATGTTGCAGCCAGCTCCAGTGCTCTCTTCCTCCACACAAAGCTCTGACATCATCACATACTATACAGGAACATTAACCCTGTATAGTATGATTGGGAGGCTGGAGTGTGGCCACAGCCAGTACTCTACATAGAAGCTGAAGGGGACAAGTTACAGCACTGGAGGAAGCCTACAGGAGCAAGGAATAAAGTAAAGCTGGCTACACATAGATTGAGATTTGTCTAGTTCAGCAGGGAACAGCTGAATTTCAATCTGAGTGTAGCTACCCCAATATTCAGGGTCTAACATGTTCTAGTTGCCCCCCTCTCCTCCTCAGGCACCTGTACCATGTCCGCAACCTCTGATCATCTCCTGTACCATGTCCGCAACCTCTGATCATCTCCTGTACCATGTCTGCAGCCCATGATCATCTCCTGTACCATGTCTGCAGCCCATGATCATCTCCTGTACCATGTCCACAGCCCATGATCATCTCCTGTACCATGTCCGCAGCCCATGATCATCTCCTGTACCATGTCCGCAGCCTATGATCATCTCCTGTACCATGTCCGCAGCCCATGATCATCTCCTGTACCATGTCCGCAGCCCATGATCATCTCCTGTACCATGTCCGCAGACCATGATCATCTCCTGTACCATGTCCGCAGCCCATGATCATCTCCTGTACCATGTCTGCAGCCTATGATCATCTCCTGTACCATGTCTGCAGCCCATGACCTCTCCTGTACCATGTCTGCAGCCCATGACCTCTCCTGTACCATGTCTGCAGCCCATGACCTCTCCTGTACCATGTCTGCAGCCCATGACCTCTCCTGTAACATGTCTGCAGCCCATGACCTCTCCTGTAACATGTCTGCAGCCCATGACCTCTCCTGTACCATGTCTGCAGCCCATGACCTCTCCTGTACCATGTCTGCAGCCCATGACCTCTCCTGTACCATGTCTGCAGGCCATGACCCCTCCTGTACCATGTCTGCAGCCCATGACCTCTCCTGTACCATGTCTGCAGCCCATGACCTCTCCTGTACCATGTCTACAACCTCTAACCATCTCCTGTATCCTGTTTGTGGTCTCTGACCAGCTCCTGTAACATATCTGTAGCCTCTGACAAGCTCCTGTAACATGTCCGCAGCCTCTGACCATCTCTTGTCTTTTATCATGTCTGCAGTCTCTGAGAGGGAGCCTGGAAAGAAGTTTGCTCTTATATTTATAAAGCCCTATGTGCTTTCATGTCTGTCTTATCTATATATAATACACTCTTCAAACGTGCTTTAAAACTCATGGTTTTCCCTATTATGAAGAAGAAAATAATGGCGTTATGCTGTTGGGCCAGTATAATAATGCTATGGGGCTGGTATGAAATTATTTCCAGGGCTGAATTTTATTCCCAGTCCGGCCCTGTATGCAGTGCTTTAACACACACGCATTTACAATATGTGTGCATTATGTTCATTTCTTATGGGCTAATCAACACACACCAACAAATCGGACATTACTATTTTTTGGAACACGACACTGCAATGCACTGCCATGCCCTACCAACCAAGCTATGGCGAAGCTGCAGTGGAGTGTCATTCAAAACTAATGGCACCCCATTGCACTGAAATGTGTTACGTAACGCAAAGGTGTAATTAAGCCACAAATGTTTTTCGTTAATGATTTAATTACAAATGGCTGTACTTGGATTAATTAGGATTGTATACACACTGGTGTGTTACATCAGTACATACACTATATTTCACATGTTAACCTTCATTGCATTAAGGCACCTTATTCAAATAAAAAAAGCCTGTAGATGCACCAGAATAGACAAAAAAGGACATGTGCTAGTTTTAGCATTGAAGCGCACCACAACAATGTGTTAGCGTGCCTTGTGGTGTGTTACAATGCAGATTACTGCAATGCATAGCTGTGAATCCAGCCTTAAAGTGGTTGTAAAGGCAGGAGGTTTCTAACCTTAAAGCAGAGTTCCATTTATTTATTTATTTTTATTAAAAGTCAGCAGCTACAAAAAGTATAGCTGCTAAATTTTAATAAACAGCCACTTACCTGTCTCACGATCCAGCAGTACACTCCCACCAGCCATGTTCTCCCCATGTCCTCCCTTGGTGGTGCTGGTATTCTCACTATGGGCACCCGGCTGTGACAGCTTGCAGCTTCACAGCCAGCTGCTTACTGCACATGCGTGAGCGGTGCTGCACTCTGTTACTGGTCTGGAAGTCTTCTAGGACCTATTATGTGTCCGAGAAGACTTCGGGAGGGAGGGGGGGAAGGAGAACTTCCAATCCGCTAAGGCGACTGGAACGGAAGTGGGAGCAGGTACATGTCCAAATCGGGTACCTGCTCCCCCTCCTCCCCAAATGATCTGTTTCACAATCAGAAGCAGAGGAGGAGGTCTTAAGGCGGAAGTTCCAGTTTTGGGTGGAACTCCGTTTTAAAGTGTTTGTAAACCTCAGACATGAAATATGAACAAAGCATATCCCTCTATAGTGTGTATGTGTTTCAATTAAGAGCACTAAGTGTCATTTCTGTCTGTTGCTTCCTTCCTCTGCTATTAGCATGAATCACTTCTGACAAGTTTTCCTGACACCAAGAGAAAAATAGTGATGGGGAGGGAACTCCAGCTGATTGACAGCCTCAGCTGTGTGCTGTGCGAAGGGGTTGGGGGTGTCTCTTCCTCCAATCAGTGTAACTTCAGCTCTCCACCCCCTTTTTTCTGACAGAGTGAAGAAATGTCACAGAGGAGCACACAGGGGCCCAGAGACAGCAGAACACAAGTGAACTGGATAGGAGGAGTGGCGGGGGGCAGCATACAGAGGAACCAATCTCCTCCATTTTCCTCATGCAGCTACAGGAGGAAAAAGGAGGACAGTGATTTTGCTACATGCTGCCCCTGCCGCCCCTCCTATCCAGGTGTACAGGGGAACTGCACAGGCCCCCTGGAGCATGGGGCCCGGTTGCAATTGCAACCCCTGCAACCCCTGTAGTTACACCTCTGAGCTACACATACTGTAGCTGCTAACTTTAAATATTAGGACACTTATCTGTCCTGGAATCCAGCAATGTCAGCACCCCAGCTGATGTTTCCATTAGCTATCGGGTGCTGCTGCAGCCATTGTCTGTAAGGGAAACCGGCGCCGCTTTCTGAATGGCCCGGCGGCAGGGGGAAAGAGGAGGGGGGGCTGAACTTCTGAGTGATCACGCCAGTGCGCGACCTCCCGAAAGTGGGGACAGGTACCTGACAAAAACAGGTACCCGCTCCCCCCCCCCCCCCCGAAAGGTGCCGTAAGTGGCACCAGAGGGGGGGAGAAGACAGATAAGCGGAGCTTTAGGTGGAACTCTGTTTTAACTACCAGGGCACCTGTCACTTGGGCCATGTCACCAGCTTCCTGGCTAGCTGGCTGCTTATGCACCTGGTGCTCTTGCGGTGGTCATTAGCGACTGTTATACAGTTTCCCTTGTATAACTTCCTGCCTATTAGACATGGATACAGCTTCTCTTGTTCTCTGCCCAAGCCCTAGTAGTATTTCATTAAAGTAGTGAAATGATATAGATGAACAGTTCTCAAAGATATCTTCCATACACATTCCTGTACAAAGTCCTCCAAGTGCCCTTTTATTGTGCCCCTGGTGCTCCTTGTGCCCCATAATGTCGTCATATCTTGATTAGGTAAGAAAGTCGCATAGTCCATTTAGCAACAAACTCCATCTCCCTTGGAATCCCAACTGGGCTCCCACAAATGGTGGTAAAGGTAGCAAAGTGGCTATTAATTCCTCAGCAGCACTCTCATTTTGTTCCCATGCAGAGAGCAACCAACAACACTGAGCTAGATCAGGGACATCTTACCGCATGGGCACGCTGGGAAGTTGCCCGGGGGCCACACTTGCCTGGGGGGCCCCACCTGCCCAGCGACCCAGCCCCAGCCAAGCATTGGTCCCGACTCCCATGTGCATCCTGCCGCCGAACTTAGCAGGTGGCAAGCACCTGCCGCCCCCTGTGCTGTTGTCAGGCCACTTGGGCCGTGGAGGGGGAGCCCATAACTGCAGGAATGCCTGTCCGCCTCCATGGAAACGGGTACACACAGGGCAGTTGAGTCTGACTCCCGTCTGTGTGTGTGTTCAACAGGCCAAGGCTTAGAACTTGGAAGCTGTCATTAGCCTGGCACTGCTGTCAGGCTAATCGAGCCATGGAGAGGTGCCCACAGCAGCAGGAGGGCCTGCCTGCTTCCAAGGTCCACAAGGAGACAGGCACATACGAGGACAGCCGCAGAGCAAGCGGCACTGCTGTACAAGCCCAAAGCAGAAGCCAGCATGGCATAAAGGAAAGAAAGACAGAAAGAGTAAGTACTTACTTTTTTTATGTGCAGAAATTAATATTGTTTTCTTATTTTTCAATTTCTTGTTTTTCAAGCTCGTGTTATATTGTCCAAACGTTGTGTTAATGTTTAAACACTGATTTTTCTGGAGGTACCAATAAATATCGCCTTGATAATTTGCATTTTTATTCTCGGGTGTGATTGTGTAGGCGGGGCCCCAGTGCACTGCATTGCCCGGGGCCCATTAATGCTCTTAAGATGTCACTGACCTAGATAGTATTTCCCCTTTGTTATGCTTTGTCCAGCAAAGTTCAGGACTTCCCAGAAAAGCCTGGGAAACCTGAACAGCGAGGTTAACCCTTACCTCTCAGCAAGCCACACTTCTGCTGGGCACATTACCTAAATAATGGCTCAGCATAAAATACACTTAACCACTTAAGCCCCGGAGGATTTGGCTGCTAAACGACCAGGGGGTATTTTGCGATTCGGCACTGCGTGATTTTAACGGACAATTGCGTGGTCGTTCGACGCTGTACCTAAACCAATTTGACGTCCTTTTTTTCCCCACAAACAGAGCTTTCTTTTGGTGGTATTTGATCACCTGTGCGCTTTTTACTTTTTGCACTATAAACAAAAAAAGAGCGTAAATTTTGCAAAAATAACAATATTTTTCAAATTTTTTTATATGAAATTCCCCCAAAAAAAAATGTAAAAATCAAAATTTTTTAACATTTTTGGCCAATTTGTTTTATGCTACATATGTTTGGTAAAAAAAAACGCAAAAAGCGTATTTTTATTGGTTTGCGCAAAAGTTATCGCGTTTACTAACAAAGGGAAAGATTTTTGTCATTTTTGTTGTCCGCCGGTCACACGCGCGGGGGGGTCCGTGACCGAGCGGGAGTGGGAGCGCACCTCCGCGGGCTCGCGCTCGCTCCCCAGACCCTCCCAGGCTAGTGACGTTAATTAACGTCACTCTGCCTGGCCGGGGCTGACCGCCGCAGTAAATTTACTTGCGGCGGTCGGCAAGCGGTTAACCAAGGAAATAATTAGCACAACCAACACTAGAAATACCTCAGTAAGCAACTGTTTACAAGCAGAAGCCCTTGACTCCTGCTGCTCCCACATAAAAAAGAAGTAAAGTCTGGGAAAAAAATATATTTTTGGTACCTTGCAAAGTAAATGCATAATGTGCTAGTATACAATGTATACTAGCACATTATGTGACACTTCCCTGCAAACAAAGCCCGAGGTCATCCCTGCTGGAGGCTGCATCCATCCTGACTCTATTTAGACTCTAAGCCCAAAGGAGCAGCTGAGGTTCTAACACAGGCATCTTCATATACTGGCTTATACTGGGCGCGGTGTTTCTTTTCTTTTGTTATGTTCGCATTCATCTTCACCCGTCTTCCTTCCGGGTCTGCGAACTCCGGCTAAGCTACTGGCCGGAGCCGCATGATGTCACTCCCACACATGCACGCGGGAGCCGCCGGTCACAGCACAGGGCTCTGAAGAAACGGCACGGTGGCCGTTCCTTCAGAGTGCATGTGACGATGACGTCATCAGCTGCATGCAATGTAAATATCTCTCCTTATTATAGGATTATCCATGGGTACAAACATTACAGGGGGGTTTACAACCCAGTGAGCCCGGTTTGAGAGTGAACCCACACAAGTGCACCCATAGCAAATATGGAGTCAAGAGCGTCAGCAAAGAGCCCAGAAGAGGAGGTTCAGGGCTGCTCTATGCAAAACCATTGCACAAAGCAAGTAAGTATATCATGTTTATTATTTTAGTTTAAAAAATGTAAGCTTTACAGTCACTGTAAAGTGAAAGAGTATTTCCACTTTTTGCAGATAACACTTGCTTTATATTTGATGCATGTCCCCATTCACATAGCATACCTTGAAAACATTTCTAAAAATTGTAGCCTACCTTTTTAGATGTTCTATTCTGAACCCTCCAGCAAGGAAAAATCCTAGGCAGTTCTATTTGTTTATGAGAGGGTTGGGCAGGGTGTTTGCCATAATTAATTCTATCTGTGCAGACAGATCTTCATTATCAATTGTACAGTAATTAGATGTGAACACTGTCTGTCCTAATAAAGGGTTAAAGGTGTAGAGGCTAGGCTTCTTGCAATGTATGTTAATGATGACAGACTTATGCCTCGACCACACGTTCAGATAATCGGAAGACATTTTTTGCATTATACTTATATTGAATTCAACAATACATATAAACGTAGGATTTTTTTTCGTACGATTCTGGAAAAGCTTCCTGGTTGCGTAGCTACATATCAGATGGTGAAAAACAAAAGCAATGGCAGCCAGGCTTTTTCCGTGTTATTTTAGTGTTTCTGAGCATGCGTGGTCTTTGTCAATTGATTTTTAGCGGACGCATACTGTACTGATTAAACTATTGTCGTTCACTAGGCTATCATAAGACAGAAGTTTTCGTGTTTGTCCCTTTGGATTTTGTTGGACAAACTGTCGTGATCGGCTGTCGAAAGCTGTGTACTAACGATCAGATTATCGTGCGATCAGGTCGAAAGCGATTATTTTCATACAATTATCTGAACATGTGTACGGGGCATTAGGCAGGCCATGCATGATTCATTTTATTTCGTTTAACCAGCAGGTTAAATGGAAATAAATTAACCAATTTCCCCATCCACACACATAATGTGGATAGGGGAATCACTCCCGCAGTACTATTGTGTTCTAATGGTGGGGAGCCTTCCCCACTGTCAGAATACACTGATCAGTGCTGTAGGCTATAGGTTGTACGCTGGTTATACAGAAGTCGATCAGTAGATCAAGTTCTGTACAACCAGCCTGCCCATACATGGATCGAAATTCAACTGGGCCTTATTGAACTGATTGAGTTTAGATCTTTATATGGCCGCTTTTACCCTAACATTGTTCAAAAAAACTCACCATCAACCATGGCACTTCCTGAGAAACATATAAAAGGTAAGAAATGTAAAAAAAAAAAACATTTTTAGGTATGCTGTGTGAATGGGTACATAAAACAAACATACAGTGCATCCGGAAAGCATTGAGAGCACTTCATTTTTTCCACATTTTGTTATGTTACTTCCTTATTCCAAAATGGATTAAATTCATTATTTTCCTCAAAATTCTACAAACAATACCCCATAATGACAACATGAAAGAAGTTTGTTTGAAATCTTTGCAGATTTATTAAAAATAGAATTCATTAAGATAAAAAAAAAAAAAAAAACCTGACTTTACAACCCCTTTAAGCTTAAAGCCACTGAAATCCCCTGTACAGCAGCACTTAGACTGGAAAGGAGGGAGCAGCACTTGGGACCAATCAGCTGTCCTGCATTTACATGTGCTGAAAGGAACATGTTGGCAGGTCAGGGTGACATAGTGGTCGCTATGTCCTCCTTGCTTCCCCATTGATTCTTTGGGCGCCAAGTTCTGGGCCACATGGAAGTCCTACCTCACGTGGGTTCTTCTGGGCTGCATTAGGCACTTGGTTATAGGGTCACTTTTTACACACACATGGGGTATTTTTGTGCTGTGTCTTCTTCATCAATGCCCTGAGACAAGGCTAAGGCTGCCATGGGGGAATACTCGAACCTAAGGCAGGCCTCTACTTTCAGAGATGAACGTACACCATGTACACTAGCAATGCAACTGTTCTCTAGGTTACTCTTGGTTCCAGGGGCGTAACTACAGGGGTTGCAGGGGTTGCAATTGCAACCGGGCCCAATGCTCCAGGGGGCCTGTGTGGCTCCCCTGTACACCAAGATAGGAGGGGCGGCGGGGGCAGCATGTAGAGAAATCATTGTCCTCCTTTTTCCTCCTGTAACTGCAGGAGGAAAATGGAGGAGATTGGTTCCTCTGTATGCTGCTCCCGCCACTCCTATCCAGTTCACTTGTGTTCTGCTGTCTGGGCCCCTGTGTGCTCCCCTGGTCCCCCCCCCCTACTGTGCTACCCTCCCCCCCCCCCCCCCCCCCGTGCTGCCTTCCCTCTCCTGCTGGCTGCTGAAGGGGATGTGTCACAATAGAGAACCAGGAAGGGGGGGGGTCGGTAAATATGTAATTTACCAGCTCCTTCCTTTTCTGAATGGACAGAGTCATAGTCAGTGACATTGTAAAAAAATAAAAGAAAATGATAAAAAATAATACAATTAAAATACAGAAAAATAAAAACGACTGACACCAGTGGGTGAACTTCCAGGATCACAAACACTTGTGACCGGGCCCTGGCATTCCACCACCGTGGGAAGGCCCCAAGATGGCAGGAAGGGGGCCCACTGCAGAACTTGTGAAAGGGTCTCGCTGCGGGACCGTGATAAAGGGCCCTGCAACGAGAGTAAAGGGCCCCAGGATCAGTGGGAAGAGCCCCAGGTTTGAAGGGAAGGGCCCCAGCCAGTAGTCCGGGGGGCCCTTCATGGTTTCTTGCATTGGGGCCCTGAAGGTTCTAGTTACGCCTTTGCATGGTTCCCACAACAATGTACACCTTCTTTGTAATTGGCATTTAGGTGGCACACACTGAGCCATGTCCAGATACACCTATCCTGCATTTTCCACTACAATTTCCCAGTAGCAGAGTGGGCCCCGTCGTGCACGTTTGCACTTCCTTTCCTCTGTATAGGATGGGAAACCTCTTGGTGCAATCCACTCACGTTGCTAAGGGGGACAGACCGTTGGCAGAAGGAGTGCTGACAACATCTCCCTTGCTGCTAAAGGCCGTGCCACCTATACCAGGTACACGCTATCAACAGGCTGCTTGTTACACTTCTGGTACTCTTGGCAGCTACTTGTGTCTTCGGATTACTCAATTCCACAAGAATACTTTCATACCTCAATGTGTTAAGACCCAATTGGTGAACTACATGTGTGATGGTTACATACGATACACCTTTTTAGTAACATCAGACTAGGCAAAGAACAACGTTTCAAAACTTTACTGAAGAAAGTTGCAAATTAAACATCTCACAGTCCAACAGATAAGGCATTGTTATTCCTAATTCCCTAACTAGAACTACAGGCTGAGGCTGCCCTGGTATATCTGCTAAGGTGCATTCCAGCAATTACAGTCCTTCAGAGACACTCTCATGTAAATGCAAATCCTTCAGCTGCATATTCCAGTGATGGTGTCTTCAGGGCGAACCCAAAGTTAAAAATCTCTACATGCAGGCCCTGGTGAATGACATCCTTCTGCTGCCCTGGGTGTCCTCTTCCTCCTCGCAACCCACCACTGTGCTGGAACTCTCTCCGTATGTTCTGCTCAGGGCTCACTGAGCCAGACCACTGACCCAAGTTATATCTCACAGGACAAGTGAGCTGGACCCAGACAAGAACCCACCAAAAAGACCAAGAAACCAGCATGGCATTAACGCCTACCGCCGGCCGGGACAGCTGACCAGAAGAGACCGCAGAAGCATGACCTCATCAATCTATTGCCACTCCTTTTTTCCCAATCACAGGTTGGGGCAGGAGGGTGACCAAACTGTTTTGCTTTACCACTTTACCACCGGAGGATTTTGCTGTCTTACGTCCAGGCCACTTTTTGCGATTCGGCACTGTGCGACTTTAACTGACAATTACGCGGTCGTGCGATGCTGTACCAAAACTAAATTTACGTCCTTTTTTTTCCCCACAAACAGAGATTTCTTTTGGTGGTATTTGATCACCTGTGCGATTTTTACTTTTTGCGCTATAAACAAAAAAAGAGCGTAAATTTTGAAAAAATAATATTTTTCACATTTTTTTATAAGAAATTCCCCCCCCCAAAAAAATGTAAAAATCAAAATTTTTTTAAATTTTTGGCCAATTTGTTTTCTGCTACATATATTTGGTAAAAAAATCCCAATAAGCGTTTTTTGATTGGTTTGCGCAAAAGTTATTGCGTTTACTAACTAAGGGAAAGATTTCTGTCATTTTTGGTGTTTTTTTTTTTACCGAGTAATGGCGGCGATCTGCGATTTTTTTTGCGGGACTGTGACATTTCGGACCCTTGACTGACATTTTTGACACTTTTGGGGGATACCAGTGACATTACTGCAGTAATCAGTGCTATATATATGCACTGTTACTGTAAAAATGACACTGGCAGGGAAGGGGTTAACTTTATTGGAGAGGGAGGGGTTAATGTATGCCTGGTGCTTACTAACGTGTGTGGGGGGAGGTGACTGAGTGACACAGGGACAGATCGCATGTTCAGCTATGTTGAACCCTGCAATCTGACCCTGCCTGTCACTTAGGAGATCCGCCCGCTTTGTTTACGCAAGCGGGCGGATCTCCAGACTCGATTCCCCGGCGATCGGGAAGAGCGGCGGCGATCGCCGTCGCTCCTCCCTTGGCCCGACTCCCGCTGTGACTGAACACAGCGGGAGCGAGCCTCCGGCGGCGTGCGAGCGCCGCCCAGAAGGGGAGGAGTCCAGTGACGTAGGTCTACGTCGCTGGACGGAATCGAGCCACTTTGCCGCAGTACAGTCCCAGTGACTGGTCGGCAAGTGGTTGAAGCAGAACTTCACTCTCTCAATCAACATTGACTATTTTTAAACCTTATTTTGTTAGCATTAGTAAATGCATTTTATAAATTAGATCATGTTTAACTGTTTTAAACTTTTTTAAAACATTTTTTAGTTACTTTCTGGTTTCCAAGCCTAGGCAAAAATTATGTCATACATCCCAGCAGTCTTCAGGAGGGAAGGGGGGGTTCTCAGCTCAGCATGCCCTTGTTCTATCAGATTTCAGATTACAGCTACCCATCACTTATTGCGCATGCGATATGCATTCAACATGCGTTCCACTGCGCTATGCTTCCAAACACTTCATGATCTGATGGGTAGCAGTAATCTGATGGAACACCCATGCGGACATCTTACTACACCCAGCTACACCTTAAATTTCAGAGTAATTTTAGCAATAAAGTGAGCGTATATAAATAAATATAGTATACTGTATTGATATCTGTGATGCTGTTTGAATGTTTAATTTTGAAAGCACCACAGATGTCAATATACTATCCTTATTTATATGTAGCACTACTCCTTTGGGAGCTGCTGGCTACGGGTTCCCCTGGGTTACCCATAGCAACAACCCGACAGTTTAGCATCTTTAAAGTGCTTGGCTCAGTCAAGGAACAGTCTAGGGCAGTGATGGTGAACCTTGGCACCCCAGATGTTTTGGGACTATATTTCCCATGATGCTCCTGCACTCTGCAGTGTAGTTGAGCATCATGGGAAACATAGTTCCAAAACATCTGGGGTGCCAAGGTTCGCCATCACTGGTCTAAGGTTTTGGTTTTTTGTAGTTTTATTTGAGAACTTTGATAGGAGAAGGGATGAGTTGGATACTCCAACTTGAATGAACTATGCACAATTTGCTGGGACGTCTAGATATAGCTGAGTGCAGCAAGGCTGCTGCTTCACCTTGTCACTAGCAGTGAAGCTGTGAATCGCTCTTCAGGGCCCAACTAGGCACCCCCTTTATCCCTATTCTTCAGGGTTCAACACGGCACCCCCTTTACTGTAATTCTTTCTCTGTGTGAGCTAGCTCCTTGATCCCCTAACTTCATTGGAGGGGTCCCCCTTCCAATGACCCTTTGGAAAGTCCCTCTGTACTCAGGGACGCTGTTTTTCCTGAGAGACTCTGCCAGCAGCTCCACTGTCTGCTACACTGGATCCTCTGCAGCTCAGCTCCACACCTGGTTCACTAGGCCGACTGCCAAAGACCACCTTCCTCATACACAGCAGGCAGAGAGACAGTCGTCTGCCTCCTCTTGGGACTCTGCTTCCCGCCAAAGACGCCCTGTCACAAGTCCCCCCGGCTTTTATCAGCAATCCCAGGATGCATTGCAAGAATGCCCTCCCACTAGGACTCCCATAAAAGCTAATGTGTCACTGGCTGGGTTTCCTCCACTTTCCAACAAGCTCCCTCATTGGATGCAGTGGGGACACTCCCTCAGACCCAGTGGATCACACCTGGAAACATGTGACAGGCAACCTAATAGATCAGGCTCCCCTGATAAGCAGAAGGAGCAATCAATGCATTTACCTAGCACCTACCTAACTAGGAGGGTGCTACATATATACGCTCACTCTATTGCTAAAATTACTCTGAAATTCAAGATATAGCTGGATGTGGTGAGATGTCCGCATGAGTGTTCTGTCAGATTAACGCTACCCATCAGATCCTGAAGTGTTTGGAATGCATAGCGCCGTGGAACGCAGGTTAGAATGCATTGCGCATGCGCAGTAAGTGATTTTTATTTGTTTTTGGGTGTTTTCAGAGTGATTTCTCCACAAAATAAAGCATGGATACATGAATGAATGGGTGAGTTTACGTTAATCTTTAAAACTGAATTAAATAGCGTTTTTTGGTACTCAGATGCAGTGTAGTTCCTCTTTAACCACTTGCCGTCTGAGTACCGTAGTACTACTGCGGCAAAGTGGTTCGTTATCGTTTGACGACGTAGTACTACGTCGTCAGACACTCCCCTTTCTCGGTGGCGCGCGCGCGCCGCCGGAGGCTCGCTCACGCTGTTTTCAGTCACAGCGGGAGTCGGGCCAGGGGAGGAGCAGCGGCAATCGCCGCTGCTCTTCCCCGATCGTCGGGGATCTAGTGTGGAGATCCGCCTGCTTGTGTAAACAGAGCGGGCGGATCTCCTAAGTGACAGACAGTGACAGACTGCAGGGTTCAGCATAGCTGAACATGCGATCTGTCCTTGTGTCACTCAGTCACCTCCCCCCACACACGTTAGTAAGCACCAGGCATACATTAACCCCTCCCTCTCCAATAAAATTAACCCCTTTCCTGCCAGTGTCATTTTTACAGTAACAGTGCATATATATATAGCACTGATTACTGTAGTAATGTCACTGGTACCCCCAAAAGTGTCAAAAATGTCAGTCAAGGGTCCGATCTGTCCACTGCAATGTCGCAGTCCCGCAAAAAAATCGCAGATCGCCGCCATTACGCGTTAAAAAAAAAAACACCAAAAATGACAGAAATCTTTCCCTTTGTTAGTAAACGCAATAACTTTTGCGCAAACCAATCAAAAAACGCTTATTGTGAATTTTTTTACCAAACATAGGTAGCAGAAAACAAATTGGCCAAAAATGTTAAAAATTTTGATTTTTACATTTTTTTGGGGGGAATTTCATATAAAAAATGTGAAAAATATTGTTGTTTTTTCAAAATTTACGCTCTTTTTTTGTTTATAGCGCAAAAAGTAAAAATCGCACAGGTGATCAAATACCACCAAAAGAAAGCTCTGTTTGTGGAAAAATGACGTAAATTTCGTTTGGGTATGGCGTCGCACGACCGCGCAATTGTCAGTTAAAGTCGCACAGCGCCGAATCGCAAAAAGTGGCCCAGGCGTAAGACAGCAAAATCCTCTAGTGGTAAAGTGGTTAACTGTACTAGAGAAAAGTCAGGTCACCAGGATGACTTTGGCTGTCTTGCAGGACTATGTAAATCTCAGGACTGAATGGAACTAAATCTTTTGACAGGTAAAACCGTGATGTATTTTAATGATATATTGTACTGTATTTAGCTGTTTGATTAAAGTTCAGCTTTAAAAAAAAAAAAATTTAAATTGAAAACAAAGTTAATGATAGCTTTCTTTTGAACACAAACCTTCTACTTTTTTTTCTAAGGTAAACAGGTGGAGTGTCAGGTTAATGATTCCTGCTGTTGAATAATGCTCAGAGCCAGAGGCGGCATGGTACATACAGAGTCCTGTTTATATTAGGAGGACATGCTGCCTGTCACACCTCTATCCCCTTGCTCAGGTCTTCGGTGTAATTGCCACTTTTGTCACTTCAAGGTGTGGCGCAGGCACTATCCCTTGGTTACTGTGACCTAATCAATATTTATGGCAATCAGCTGATTGTATTCCCGCCCCAAGCTGTGTGTATTCTAGGCAGATCAAGTCCTCGTCACCCACTGCAGGCAACGCATCATTCTGCACTGCACAGACAGAATGTACTGGGGAGGTCAAAGGTGACCGCAGCAAATTGGTGCTGGGTGACTGGACTGGTTTCCATAGTCGGGTCTGCCAGCAGGTATATGCAACATGCCTTCCCTACAGACCAGGAAGAGGATCGGAGTCTGTCTGAACGAGACAAAGAGGAGGAAACTCAATTTTCACGTATTTGAAGAACTCTGCAGGTAAGTCTCTGTCTCATGTTACCTGGGTGTGCGATATACTTATGCCTCGTACACACGATCAGATAATCGTACGGAAAAAAAACGCTTTCGAATTGATCGCACGATAATCTGATCGTAAGTACACAAGCTTTATACAGCCGATCAGGACATTTCGTCCAACAAAATCCGAAGGGACAAACTCGAAAACCTTTAGCCTAGCGAACGACAATCGTTTAATCAGTATAATATGCGTTCGCTAAAAATCAATAGACAAAGACCACGCATGATCAGAAACAGAAAATAAGCCGGAAAAAAGCCGGCATTGTGTTTGTTTTGCACTATCCGATACGTAGCTACGCAACCAGGAAGCCTCTCCAGAATCGTACAGAAAAAAAATTCATACGTTTAGTACGCATTGTTGAATTCGATATTAGTGTCAGGCAACAAAATACTTACGATAAGTCGTCCGATTATCTGATCGTGTGTACAAGGCATTTCTGTCTTAGAATGACGATGCTAATCGGCGCTAATCACTAAGCACTACAAAACGTTATGGGGTATTTTTATTAATCGACCGAAAACGAATGTCATTTAATGGTAGATGCTGGTGAGAGGCAATACCCTTATATAGTGCAGGGACTCTGTAGGTTAGATCTCTGCGTTTTTGGTTCCTGGGTCTACACATTCGCTGTGCCCATTATTGGGGTGGGGTTCCACTCCAATAATGGGCACATTATATACTTTATATTATGCAGAATGTAACAGGGGGTCCAGAAACGCACAAAGGTGAGCACTTAAAAATCCAAAGAGATTGGAAATTATGGAAATCTCACTTTCTGGGTTATCCAAGACATAGGCTGACTCAGCCCACTAGTTTTTGGGTGGACTGGTTATTTCTTTGCTGCTTTCCAATGTGTTCTTCAATTAACGCAAGGGTAAAAAGATCCGTGCAGCATTAGGCTGGGTTTACACTGGTCCAAATTGGATGCGAGTTTCCCCCAATCCAATTTGCATGTTAGGAGACTGTGACCGGCTCTCAATGGAGCTGGCTAACACAGCCCTGGGACACCTGTGGAGCGGTTTGCAGGAAATTCGTGTGTGTGTCTTGTGGTTTGTTTCAGGTCCGAATTCAGCAAAAAATTCAGACCGAATTCGGACCTAAAATGGAGAACAGGGACGCGCTGGACCTCCTGCGGTGAGCTGCTCCACAATCCAGTGTGAAACCAGCCTCAAAGTATATGTAAACCTTCACCTTGTAAAAAAACCCATTCAGCTTAGGCATTTGTGTGTGTATTATATATATATATATATATATATATATGTATTCATAGATATATCAAATATTAATGCAAAGAGATCTATACAGCAGAGATGTCCTTGAAATTGCGTGTGTGTGTGTATATATATATATATATATATATATATATATATATATCATATATAACAAAATTGTTGCTCTTTCGTTATACGTTTTAAGTGGTTTATAGCACAAAATCTAAAAACCACAGATGTGATCAAATACCACTTCAAGTAATCTCTATTTGGGGGGGGGGGGGGGGAAATGACATTTATTTTATTTAGGTTCAGCATTGCACGACCACGCAATTGCATAGCTCCCAACTGTTCCTGATTTCCAGGGACTGTCCCTGATTTCCAGGGACTGTCCCTGATTTGGAACAAAGTCCCTCTGTCCCTCTTTTCTTCTCATTTGTCCCTCATGTTGGTCTGATTTATATAGTTTTACATAAAATGCACATTTTATCTTTCAAAAGTGTTTCCCCAGTGCTAAACGTTTCATCCAATTTCTATATTGTTGCATTTGTAAATTTTGCAAGCCAATATAAAGGAATAGTAGTGGTTTGACCAGAGATGTATAGTAACTAAGTAGAACTACTTCACTACTGTACTTAAGTACCGAAAGGCGGTATCTGTACTTTCCTAGAGTAGAATTTTTTTCTCCTACTTCCACTTTTACTTCACTACATTTTTTCGATGATTTCAATACTTCTACTCCAATATTTTTTTTTTTGTGCTGCATAGTTACTCGTTACTATTATAAAAATGACCACTGCCAGAACAGTAGATGGCAGGTTTCATGAAGCTCAAAACATGTGTATTATCAGCGCATAGTCGCATACGAAAATAAATGCTACTGTATGTATAAATAAAAGCTGCATTTGAAATAATAAAAAACAATATGATGTTCAAACTTTTGACTTATTTCTTTAATAACTACATAACACAGTACTTGTACTTTTACTTTCAGTACTTGAGTAGCAATTTTTTTTCAAAACTACTGGTACTTTTACTTTCAGTACTTGAGTAGCAACATTTTTAAAAAAAACTACTTGCAATACTTAAGTACAAAAAATGTTGAATACTTTAGTACTTCTACTCAAGTCACTTTTTGATCGAGCACTTCCACTTCTACTCAAGTCACTTTTTGATCGAGCACTTGTACTTTTATTCAAGTATGGGTTTCGAGTACTTCATACAACTCTGGGTTTGACTAATGTTTTTTTTGTTTTTTTGTTTAAGTCTCCTTTAGTGGGTGTGGCAGGGGGGGGTGTCCTATATCTACAAACTTTTGCTAATAGTTGTCCCTCGTTCCCATCTCAAAAAGTTGGGAGGTATGCAATTGTCAGTTAAAGTAACGCAGTGCTGTACCCCGAAAAATGGCCTGGTCATGAAGGGGGTAAACCTTTCAGGGGTGAAGAGGTTAATGAGCCCTTAGGTGAATGTGTGCCATTCTCACTGAACTACTTTATCATGTACCTGGATCTCCATTACAATGGATGTACATTACAGGACTGACTGGATATAGAGTGGTATTAGGAAATCAGAACATGTCTAGTTTATGTGGTTATATTTATTTATATATCGGTGTTTTTGTCTTTATATACTTTATTGATTGCTCTCTCCTTTCTTTCTAGGAATCACGGCTATGATGTGACAGAGGTGAGTGTGTAGTGGAATATTCTCCCTTTGTTGTCTGATCAGGTGACTCAGCCAAACCTGAACTTGCTGGTATAATGCGCCCTCCCCCCCACCCCTGGCACAGACAATACAGGGGAATCCGATGACCTCATCTTCCAGTAAAATACTTTATTGACAGATTTCATCAATGAAGTTAACTAAAGCTGGGTATACACCAGAATTATGAACTTTATGAATGTATGTAAATTATGAATTCATAAGAAAATTCTCTAAATATTTAAATGTCGGTTGAAAGTTTTCAGTTTTGAAAAGCATGAAATTTACTGAATGAAAACCACATACACTGTTAGACGTTCATTGATTTAAGAAGAATTTTCGATCATGGTCCTTCAAATGTTCTTGTCACTTCAGTTAAAAATGAATGTCATTATGACCTCACTGATTAGGGCTGGGACAAGGGATGGGCAGGAAGGGGCGGCTGCCCTGGGCACCCTGGTATCATGTGAGGTAGGGGGGCACCACAAAGAAAATTGGGGGGGGGGGAGGGAATTTGTGCTGAGAAGGGGAATTTGGGGGAGCGACGGGGGTTATGAATTGTTCTAGGAGGGCAAATTTAGGGAGGTGTGCTAAGAGTGGTGATTTGGGGGGATTCTATACCCTCAGAACCAGTTATTTCAAGTAGAATGTTCATCTAAACATGGCCATTGTACAGTCTTTGTACAATTACTTTAAATTTACCAGATCTGGTAAAGTGAGGGCCTACCTACGTGAACCTTTTAACCACTTAAGGACTGGAAGGTTTTACCCCCTAATGACCAGGCCATTTTTTTGCGTTTCGCACTGCATTATTTAACGGACAATTGCGCGGTCCTGCAACGTTGTACCCAAATAAAATTGGTGTTCTTTTTTTTCCCACAAATAGAGCTTTCTTTTGGTGGTATTTGATCACCTGTGTGATTTTTATTTTTGCGCTATAAACAAAAAAAGAGCGACAATTCTGAAAAAAGAACAATATTTTTCATTTTCTGCTATATAACATTCCCAATAAAAAAAATGTAAAAATCAAATGTTTTCATCATTTTAGGCCAATTTGTATTGTGCTAAATATTTCTGGTAAAAAAAAAAAATCCCAATAAGCATATATTGATTAGTTTGCGCAAAAGTTATCGCGTCTACAAACTTGGGGAAACTTATGTCATTTTTATTTAATTATTTTCATGAGTAATGGCGGCGGTCAGCGATTTGTAGTGGGACTGTGACATTGCGACGGACAGATGGGAACCCTAACTGACATTTTTGACACTTTTGAGGGGACCAGTGACATTACTACAGTAATCAGTTCTAAAAATATGCACTGTTACTGTTATAATGACATTGGCAGGGAAGGGGTTAACCTAGGGGTGATCAAAGGGTTAAGTGTGAGCCTAGGGGGTGATTTCTAACTGGAGGGGGGAGGGACTTGTGGAATCAACACAAAAGACCTGTGATTCTAAATAGGAAGAACACAGGAGCTCTGTGCTGATTCCTGAGAGAACAATGGTCTGCTGTGTTTACAACAGAAGACCGCCGTTCTCTCTCCACGGGAGTAATCGCGGGTGTCCAGCGGCAATCGCAGCTGCCGGCCCCTTGAGTCAGCTTCCCCGCTGGCTAATGGGAGCACGCACGCGCCTCAGGCGTTTTCGTCACTTAAGCCGGCCATACATGAATTAAAATTTAGCTGGTTCAAAACGCGCATGCAGAAATGCAGCCGGAACTGGAGGACGTTTTTGTGGTGTGAACTAACCCTAACTTAGGACCAGTTCACACCACATGCAGTCCAGTGTGTTTTTTTTTTTCTGCATCAAAAATGCATGGAAAGTAGGTTGTATGGTTTTCAATGGCATAGTGCACACCAGTGAGGTCAGCTCCAGGGTGTTCCAGTTCCAGAAAAAAGAAGTAGAACATGCTGCATTTTTCCTGTACTGGATTGTACTGAAACACTGTAAAATGGACTGGAATGCAATGGAATGCATCAAAAATGCATGGAAAGTAGGTTATATGGTTTTCAATGACATAGTGCACACCAGTGAGGTCAGCTCCAGGGTGTTCCAGTTCCAGAAAAAAGAAGTAGAACATGCTGAAGGTGGTCTGTTTTCATCTGATCTCCCATAGAGGAGAGCGGGGCTCTGACAGGTCTGTCTCAGCACAGTGAACGGAGACAGAGCTGTCATCCTCCTGCTCAGCGGGGATCGGCGGATTGATCCCCCGCTGAGCAAAAAGGAGTCTACCAGGCGGAAAGCCCGTGTGAAAGGACCCTAAATGACACAGCTGAAGTTAGAAGTTGATTGGCTACCAAGCACAGCTGCACCAGATTTTGCACTGTCCAGCTTTAGTAAATCCACCCCTCAACCTCCCTCTCCTGAACACGGAAAAATCTCATACAGGATAGGAAAGTTTTGACCGCCGGCTGCATTTTGTGTTTTCCCGTGACTGTGGTAAATGACAACCAAGTGTACATGAAGCCTAACAGACTGACTCCAAACTGCACAATCCACTGTTAACACTTTTCTGTTCAGGGAAGCAGCACTGAGTTTGCAGGAGTCAGCAGCAAAGCTGAAAGTTGTAAACTGCAGGGGTATAAACTTTAAAAAAAATAGTTTACTGGGGAATTTTTATTTTATTGTGCTCAGTGTGTTAAACTAAAAAATGTTGAGGATTTAATACTACTTTAAGTTAAATGAGCAATCATATATATTATAGGCATGTGGATTTCTTTTGTCTGGAATTATAAATTAGATTTCTTCTGTATCTACATCATGTGTGTATTTTTTAAATATATATCTATTTTAGCACATAAAAAAGTATACCTGTACAGAGGATCATTCCTGGGTCTGGTGAGCATGGATGCCCTGAGCACTTAGCATAGCTAAAGATAATGTTACGCTTCATTAAAGCTGGCCATACACAGATAGAAAAATCAAACAGATTCCTTCATCCTCCATGCTATACAGCGCAGATGGTCAAAGCTGCTGCCAGCTACTCTATTCTGACTGCAGCAGGGTGGCCCTAACAGGGCCGCCCACCCATGGAGCATAGATAGACCGATATAGCAGGAACAAGCAGAAATTCGCTCCATGTATGGCAAGCAGGTCATAGAGTGGGGAAATTCTCTTTCTAGCCCTGTCAAAACTATGGACACCCCTAGACTGAATTCTGTCCCTGATTTAGAAATTCTCCAGAAACATTGAATTCCTCTGTTTGATATGGGTACTTCTATGTAACAATGTAGAGATAGGCTTTCCAGTTTTTCTGGAAATCCTATTTAAAGACAGGTTGCACTTTGAAAAGTTTATTCCTTTAGGTAAAATGCAACAGTCATTATTCCGTGGTAGAAATACCTTTGCACATTTGATGCCCGTGAGGGATTGTTATTGTTCTGATTTTAAAGTGTATCTAAGCTAAAAAAAAAAAATGTGAATCAATGTAAAATTAAAAAAAAAAAAAAATAATATATTGGAGTTTACCAATCCTTAGATGAATTGACTGCATTACTTTTCTTTTTTTAGGCTTCAGTTTCAGCCACATGGCTGAGAGCACTGACCGGTGTGTTCTGGCGGGGAGGGCATCCCGCTTCCCCCGTCCCCCTATCAGAACGCAATAGCTCAAAGGTGGAGATTGCTGTACTAACATCACATAGTTAGTACAGCAGCTCCTCCTGAGCTCTTCATTTCTTTTTTTTTTCGTTCAACCCAGTATGTACCAGGTTTAAGTTAGAATCCCTGTTTTTATGCTGGCTGTGTCCCATTAGGAGGATTTCCCTCTGCTTCTTGTCCCAGAGACACACAACTCTCAAAAGTGAGTAGAAATCCCTGCTTAGACAGCTGTCACTGGAACAAGCGTCCATGTTGCAAGTTTTCCCCTCAATTCTTATTTCTTCCTGTAGTAATGCTCACCTGGGCAAATAAAGCAGGTGAACCTTCACACCACGTATCTAGACAGCAATACAAATCTAATAGGGCCTTTAAACTTGGCCATACACTGCTCAAATTTCAACCACTTCCTGATGAACCAGACAAAATTCCCTCTGTGAGTGGCCCCATCAGAACCCTCTTGTCCGGCATCAATTTGATTGAAATATTGAAGAAGCTGGGCAGATAGAGTTGAGCAGCAAATAACATGTGGAGTTTATAAATATTTACTGATTTACACTTGATTTAGGGTCCTTTCACACGGCCGCTCCGTGTGTCCGCAAATCATCCAAATCCGTTTGCGGATGATTTGCGGACATAATGTAAGTGAATGGCACTGTGGATGTCAGCGGAATACCATCCGCTGACACCCGATTTTCCTCCTGTCAGTTCTGTTCCGTTTTTACGAACGGAACAGAACCCCATTTTTCCTTCCGTGTAAAAAACGGAAAGGAAGGAAAATCGGATGTCAGCGGTGTCATCCGCTGACATCCGCAGTGCCATGTACTTACATTATGTCCGCATATCATCCGCAAACGGATGGGATGATATGCGGGCACACGGAGCGGATGACAGAAATGTCATCCGCTCCGTGGAAAAAAAAAAAAAAAAGTCCCGCAGCGGACCTTTCACACGGAGCGGCCGTGTGAAAGGAGCCAAATGCACTTAGAAATGTTTGGGGGTATGTTACACCTATAGTGGCACATTTATTTTATCTACATTTGCTTACCAGCAGCGCAACACAGTTGAGCAGTGTCTGCATCCAAACAGATGCAGTTGCTGTTGAGGTATTCTGACAGCCAGCACCAGCGGCTGTCAGAATATTTCATCAGCAGCTGCATCTGTTGGACTGGGAATAGCCAGAGATTTGTCCATCCAGGCTTTATGGTGTGGATGGAGGAATCTGTTAGATTTTTTTTTTGTTCAGCCTTTAGACACAATAGAAATCCTAAAGTGGCTTGGATAAACTACAGAATGTGTTCAACTTTACAAATCAAGTCCAGTTGAATGTAACTATCTACAACTAGATAGGCCATAACCTACTACTGCTAGATAGGACATAACCTACTACTGCTAGATAGACCATGATCCACTACTGCTAGATAGACCATGATCTACTACTGCTAGATAGATCATGATCCACTACTGCTAGATAGATCATGATCTACTACTGCTAGATCGACCATGAACTACTACTGCTAGATAGACCATGATCTACTACTGCTAGATAGACCATGATCTACTACTGCTAGATAGACCATGAACTACTACTGCTAGATAGACCATGATCCACTACTGCTAGATAGACCATAAACTACTACTGCTGCTAGACAGACCATGATCTACTACTGCTAGATAGACCGTGATCCACTACTGCTAGATAGACCGTGATCTACTACTGCTGCTAGACAGACCATGATCTACTACTGCTAGATAGATCATGATCTACTACTGCTAGATAGACCGCGATCTACTACTGCTAGATAGACCATGATCTACTACTGCTGCTAGACAGACCATGATCTTCTACTGCTAGACAGACCATGATCTTCTACTGCTAGATAGACTATGATCTACTACTACTAGATAGACCATGATCCACTACTGCTAGATAGATAGACCATGATCTACTACTGCTGCTAGATAGACCATGATCTACTACTGCTGCTAGATAGACCATGATCTACTACTGCTGCTAGATAGACCATGATCTATTACTGCTAGATTACACCATGATCTACTACTGCTAGATTAGACCTTGATCCACTACTGCTAGATAGATCATGATCTACTACTGCTAGATAGACCATGATTTACTACTGCTAGATAGACCATGATTTACTACTGCTAGATAGACCATTATCTATTGCTGCTAGATAGACCATGATCTACTACTGCTAGATAGACCACGATCTACTACTGCTGCTTGACAGACCATGATCTTCCCCTGCTAGATAGACCATGATCTACTACTGCTAGATAGACCATGATCTACTACTGCTAAATAGACCATGATTTACTACTGCTAGATAGAACATGATCTACTACTGCTAGATAAACCATGATCTACTACTGCTAGATAGACCATGATCTACTACTGCTAGATACACAATGATCTACTACTGCAAGATAGACCATGATCTACTACTGCAAGATAGACCATGATCTACTACTGCAAGATAGACCATGATCTACTACTGCAAGATAGACCATGATCTACTACTGCAAGATAGACCATGATCTACTACTGCTAGATGGACAATGATCTACTACTGCTAGATAGACCATGATCTACTATTGCTAGATAGATCATGATGTACTACTGCTAGATACACAATGATCTACTACTGCAAGATAGACCATGATCTACTACTGATAGATGGACAATGATCTATTACTGCCAGATGGACAATGATATACTACTGCTAGATAGACCATGATCTACTACTGCTATAGACCATGATCTACTACTGCTGCTAGATAGACCACGATCTACTTCTGCTGCTAGATTAGACCATGATCTACTACTGCTAGATAGACCATGATCTACTATTGCTAGATAGACCATGATCTACTACTGCTAGATAGACCATGATCTACTACTGCTAGATACACAATGATCTACTACTGCTAGATAGAACATGCCCTGGATAAACAAGAGCATTCACAGACTTTCATTACTCAATGGGTGCTCTAAATAAATCAAATGTAATATGTATTAGACATGATACAATCTCAATACAATTGTTCTCTAGAATGATCATGGCATGCACATACCAATTGGGTTTAAGTGCTTCTGCATTTTGTAGACATACATGGCACCAAGCCTATCTCTAGGCAAATGTAGATCCTTTCTTTGAGATGAATGGGCTGGGGATTATCTGCAAATATTGGTGATGGCTGACAAACATATGATCATTTCTTCTGATGTGTTTAAGCAGAGTAAAATGTCATCATTTGTTTCTACAAATACTTTATAACTTTTGTCTGTCTTGTGTTTTTGTAGGTTGACCTCACCAAATGCCTGAATAGTCAAGGGCCCTTTGACCTAATCATCCACAAGTTATCAGACCTCCTGGTGGAGGCCAGTCAGGACCTCACTTCCCATCACCTTGTCCAGAGGCTTCAGGTAAGCTTGAAAACATTAAACTAGTAGTGCTTCTTACATGCTGCTTACATCTTCCCAATATCCCCCAAAATAATGCGTGTGAAGATATCTGACCATAAGTTAACATTTTGCTGTCTCAGTACACAGTTAACATTGATTTTAGTCCTTCCCTCTCCTCTGTGATTGCCTCCTAGTTATGTCATCATCACCCATAGGAAGGTCAAAAAATGATGCTCAAATTGGTAGCATTCCTTGTAAATATTGGGCAGGTTATGGTCTTCCTCAATAAGGCCGGGTTTACATACAGTATGTGCCGTCACGGGTTCGTGCCTGGGGTCTGGTGTGTCCCTGTTTACCGGTTCAGGTGCGAATCAGGTCTGAATTGTTGCCTGAATTCGCACTTGAACCAAACCCAAATATACACAGGACCCTTTTGCAATCCGCTCCACGGCTGTTCTAGACCTGTGTGAACTGGCTCCATTGAGAGACGGTCACACTCGCATGTAATGTGAATTGGATGCAGGGAAACCCGCATCCAATGCGCGTATATGTGAACCCAGCCTTAACGGCAAAAGTTTTTTTTTTATCTTTATGCATACTATGCACTAGGATAAAAAGCCTTTTGTGTGTAGCAGCCCCACCCTCAGCCCCCCTAATACTTACCTGAGCCCCATTTCTGCCTAGCGATGTCCACGAGTCCTTCAGCCTTCCGGGACTCTCCCTCCTGATTGGCTTAGACACAGCAGTGACGCCATTGGCTTCCACGGCTGTCAATCAAAGTTAGTCAGCCAAATAGGACAGAGAATGGACACAGAGCTGCAGCCCTGCTCGGGTGCACCCATAGCAAGCTGCTTGCTGTGGGGACACTCAATAGAAGGGAGGGGCTAAGAGCAGTAATGAGGGACCCGAGAAGAGGAGCATCCAGGCTGCCCTGTGCCAATCCACTTCACAGGGCAGGTAAGTATAATATGTTTGTTATTTAAAAAAAAAAAAAAACGAAAAATAAACTTTACATTCACTTTAAGAGCAACTTTGTAAAAAAAAAAAAAATGAAAAACTTCCTTTCAAGAGTTTATAAAGGTCCAGCTGTAAAATCTTATACTACAGATTGGGCATAATCTAAATGACTATCCAACAAATTTTAACTATCAGTACCCAGTTGCTGTTGTAAATCACAAGCAAACAATATAAATGGAGACAAAAAAGGTAAAACCTCTGCCAAGTTCTTTTTGTTCTCTGTGACCCATTTGGGAGATTTTCCTTCACTTCCTTTCACTGAGTTTGCGCACCCTGCGTTTGCTCAGGCACAGCAGCCCAGTCATTTGAATAGGCTGCTGTGCACAAAAAAGGTCCATGCACCTTTTTAAAAACGCGCCTGCAGGGAAATTGCATTGTCTTTTTTGACCATGTGGTTCCCGCCCCTGCAATCGTGCTGCAGCCTGAGATGTGTGCGGGTGCCATTCACAATGAATGGCAGCCCTGCAAATCTAGCAAGAGCAGTACGATGCGGCTGTGGGTGGTTACAGATAACGGAATTGATGTAATTCCTACACCCGCAACCAGAACGCACGGCCTGCATGAGTGGGAACTGAGCCAGTGGAACAGAGGTGTCCTATTAAAAAATTTCCCATTCTAGTAACAACTCAAAATTTTAGATCCTCCCACCTCTATTCCTTGTAACAAGTGCCACTAAAGCAACTAGAGGGAGTCAGTTTCCCCCAGCAATAAAAACCCAACAGGGGCCCTAACCCTTCAACATTTTATTTAAAATGTAAAAAAATGGCCTTATATACTCTTTAAAGTGGTAGTAAACTCTGCTTTTTATCTTGTACCTGCAGGTAAGCCTATAATAAGGCTTATCTGTAGGTACAGTAAATATCTCCTAAACTTGCACCATTTAGGAGATATTTACATGTGTAGCAGCCAGCGCATGCACACTGCACCCTCAATGGATGGCACACTCGAGTATGTTGTCCACTGAGAGAGCTTTGGAGTGATATCCTTGCACCTCGGCCATTCAAATGGCCAGAAGACCAAGTGGAGGTGGAATTCCTGTCACCAGTGACTGGACACCGCTGCAGGGATCTGTTTTTATAGGTGCCCTGCATACTAGCACATTATAACATTACCTACAGTGGGACCAGTCTTTTTATATGCGATTTACTACCACTTTAAAAGAAAAAAAAATAGTCCTAAAAATCTAGAAACTGATCAGCCCAAATTTTGAGTTATCCTCTAGAAAGGGTTCTACAGCTTAAACATGCTGTCCTGCGTTTCCTATGCTTCCTTCAGCACCACCGCAAAACAATTTGTTTTCTTTTTGTACTTCTGCTAAGATCTAATAAGTTGTTGAGCTTCTGTTAATGACAAAGGCGTGATATATAAGCATGCTTTTTTGGAGCAGTTTTTTTTTTTTTTCAAGTGGTTATTTTGGCATTTACAGGTTTATCTAGATACACATCCATTTACCATCCTCCTGGACCCTCTTCCAGCTCTGCACACATTGCTCGACCGCTTCCAGTCCTACCACCTCTTGCGCAGCCTGGAGTCTCGCAGCCAAGGTCAGGATCAAGGCAAGGGTGTAATCAGGGGAGGGCAGCAGGGGTGACTACCCAGGATTCATTGCAGATCTGGGAAAAATATCACATTAGTTTGAATTAAAATGTTGACATTGACCCTTAAAATGGGTGGAATCCCTATGTTGCAGGGTCTAAAGGAGACTGTACATATGAAGATCATTGCTGGTTCCAAGGCTGCTGTTAGAAATCACGGGGCCCCATACAGTCTACCTGACAGTGCCAATCAACATTTTGGCCTCTTTCACACAGAGCGGACTGTATTTTGATCCACGCCCGCACTTTTTTTTTTTTTTACGGACTTACGGACACGGATGACACTTGTGTCATCCGGTCTGTATGTCCGCATATCATCCCATCCGTTTGCGGATGATATGCGGACATAATGTATGTCTATGGGATTGCGGGTGTCAGCTGATGACACCGCTGACATTCGATTTTGAGTTCTTTCTGTTTTTTAAACGGAAATAAAAATAGGGTTCTGTTCCGTTCCAAAAAACAGAACAGAACTAAAAGGACGCAAATCGGATGTAAGCGGGTGGTCATCCGCTGACATCCGCAATCCCATTGACACGCATTATGTCCGTATATCACCCGCAAACGGATGGGGTGATATACGGACATACGGAACGCCCGTGTGAAAGAGTCCTTTCACTAAAATGCCAGGGCCACAATGCTGTACTTTGCAGCCATGGCAGAAATGATACCCTCATCAATCATGACTCATGCAATTGAATAGTACCGCTCTGCAAGCACCCTGCAATGCGCTAGTGCGGGGTTAAAGCAGACGGTGAGAAGGCAATATGACTTACTTCTTGTCAAATGTTCTCTGAAGAGTGACCCTAAAAACCCTAATGCTGACTGCTCTTTAGAAAGCAAAACACAGTTTAACAAGTCTTTATATTTTTTTTAGAATTTTACATTTTGTTACACTTTTTTTAGAATTATTATTTCATTTTTACATTTTTTTAACTGCCCTTTTGGGGGGCTTTTGGTGAAATATCAGGGGTATAAACAGACCACTGATGTCTCACATTTGACACAGAGGACCTAGACAGCCTCAGCTGTATTCAACATTGAATGAATAGGAAGCGCTCTTACGCTTCCTATTCATTCACAGTTTACTATGCTTCAGTGATAACTAAAAATACAGTGCTGTGCTAACTTTTTAGTTATTTGTGACTAATGCCTTGTACGTTCCGATAATCGTACAAAAAAAAATCGCTTTCGACTTGATCGCACGATAATCTGATCGTTAGTACACAGCTTTCGACAGCCAATCACCACAGTTTGTCCAACAAAATCCGAAGGGACAAACACGAAAACTTCTGTCGTACGATAGCCTAGCAAACGACAGTTGTTTAATCAGTATTGTATGCGTCCGCTAAAAATCGATAGACAAAGACATTGTATGATCAGAAACACAAAAATAACCCGGGAAAAGCCTGGCTGCCATTGTTTTTGTTTTGCACCATCTGATACGTAGCTAAGCAACCAGCAAGCTTTTCCAGAATCGTATGAAAAAAAATCATACGCTAAGTACGCATGGTTGAATTCGATGTTAGTATAATGCAATAAAATGCGAACAATAAGTCGTACGATTATCTGAACATGTGTACGAGGCATAGGTTGATATCACTTGGTATGCCTGCAGCTGGTTTTTACAAATAAGGCCTCTTTCACACGGAGTGGACCGTATTGCGATCCGCTCCGGCACTTTTTGTTTTCACGGACACGGATGACACTTGTGTCATCTGGTCCGTATGTCTGCATATCATCCCATCCGTTTGCGGATGATATACGGGCATAATGTATGTCTATGGGATTGCGGATGTCAGCGGATGACACCACTGACATCTGATTTTGCATCCTTTTCGTTTTTTAAACGGAAGAAAAATAGGGTTCTGTTCCGTTCCAAAAAAACGATTTGCATCCTTTCAGTTCTGTTCCGTTCCAAAAAACCGAACAGAACTGAAAGGACGCAAATCGGATGTCAGCGGATGGTCCGTATATCACCCGCAAACGGATGGGGTGATATACGGACATACGGAATGCCCGTGTGAAAGAGGCCTATATTTGTTCGGTTTATTTGACCACTTGTGCGGTCTACTATCTTTGTTTTTTTTTTTGTATGCTTCAGTGATGAATAGACACAGGAGTGATTGATACGGATCGCTCTCTGTGTTCATTCAGGAAAGGAAGGGGTTGATAAATATGACATATTTACCCCGCCTCACAACCACCCAACCTCTCCCCCCCCCCCCCCCCGCTCTCCATCCTGAAACAATCCCCCTGTGTGCCTGTAGCAGCTATTAGGAGAGGAGGGAAGGAAGCTGGCAGTGTTGTAAAGGGAGGGGGGCACACAGAGGGACCTGACCGCAGATAGAAGGGGGCGCAGATCCTACAACTCAGCTCCCTGCAGCACAGCCAGAGGAGAGGGAGAGAGAGGAGTAGAAGCCAGCAGCCCTGTAGGGGGATCCACAAGTGTCAGCAATAGGCGGTACAGCTGGCCCTCCTGAACACATGGGGCCCGTGCCCAGTACAGGAGGGGCCAGCTGTACCGCCATATCAGCGGCCCTGGCGGGGTCATCCAAATCATTAAAGTAATTTACCTCTGGTTGAGTAACGAAAAAAAAAAAAAAAGTGAAATACACAAGGAAATGCTACAAGAGTATAAGATTATCCACAGAGGATATTTACATAGGAATGAATGAAATGTCGTTTGTGACATTCCATTATAGTTTAGAAAGTAAACAGTGCATTGTGCTGTACACAATGGAAACCAGCCCACACATTAAAAAAAAAAAACAGTTTGTTTTAGCATGTGGGCTGGTGTCAAGGAGCCCTAAACCTTTAATACATTTTCTATACAATTGCATTTGTTTTTTGATAAGCCAATATAAGGAAATGCAATGGTGAAAAGAACACTTGTGGGTATAACCCAGGGTTTCCCAACCAGGGTTCCATGGAACCCATGGCTTCCTTCAGAGTTTGCTTGGGGTTTGTTGAGCAATGAGCGATTTTTGCTTCTCAGATAAGTTACCACTGACATCATTGATATTTTCAGCTATCTATAAGGGGGTAATTCTTCCCATTGACTACAAGTGTAAGGAGCATTCTTCCCACTGACCATCACACTAATGTATCATGAGTTGTAGATAGTCATTTTTTAGTAAGGGGTTCCCTTAGACCAGAAAGTTAATTTAAGGGTCCCTCTGTGTTGAACAGGTTGAGAAAGGCTAGTATAACCATGAATCTTTCTTTTTGGATTTTTCTTGGTGTGCTGCATATGTATTCTATATACAGTGCCTTGAAAAAGTATTCATACCCCTTGAAATTTTGCACATTTTGTCATGTTACAACCAAAATCTTAAATGTATTTTATTGGGATTTTATGTGATTAAACACAAAGAGGCACAAAATTGTGAAGCTGAAGGAAAATTTTAAATGGTTTTCCAAATTCTTTTACAAATAAATATCTAAAACGTGTGGCGTGCATTTGTATTCAGCCCCCTTTACTCTGATACCCCTAACTAAAATCTAGTGGAACCAATTGCCTTCAGAAGTGTCCTAATTAGTAAATAGAATCCACCTGTGTATAGTTATATCTCAGTATAAACACAGCTGTTCTGTGAAGCCCTCAGAGGATTGTTAGAGTATCTTAGTGAACAAACAGCATCATGATGGCCAAGGAACACACCAGGCAGGTCAGGGATAAAGTTGTGGAGAAGTTTAAAGCAGGGTTAGGTTATAAAAATGTATCAAACAAAATATCCCAAGCTTTGAACATCTCATGGAGCACTGTTCAATCCATCTTCTGAAAATGGAAAGAGTATGGCACAACTACAAACCTACCAAGACATGACCGTCCACCTAAACTGACAGGCGGGCAAGGAGAGCATTCATCAGAGAAGCAGCCAAGAGGCCTATGGTAACTCTGGAGGAGCTGCAGAGATCCACAGCCTAGGTGGGAAAAGCCGTTGTTGAAAGAAATCCATAAGAAGTTTCTTTTGCGGTTTGCAAGAAGATATGTGGGGGACACAGCAAACATGTGGAAGAAGGTGCTCTGATCAGATGAGACCAAAACTGAATTTTTTGGCCCAAAAGCAAAACACTATGTGTGGCGGAAAACTAACACTGCACATCCCCCTGAACACACCATCCCCACTGTGAAACATGTTGGTGGCAGTATCACGCTGTTGGGATGCTTTTCTTCAGCAGGGACAGGGAAGCTGGTCAGAGTTGATGGAAAGCTGGATGGAGCCAAATACAGGGCAATCTGAGAAGAAAACCTGTTAGAGTCTGCAAAAGACTTGAGACTGGGACAATGGTTCACTGTCCAGCAGGACGATGACACTAAACATACAGCCAGAGCTACAATGAAATGGTTTAGATCAAAGCATATTCATGTGTTAGAATGGCCCAGTCTGGCCCCAGACCTAAATCCAATTGAGAATCTGTGGCAAGACTTGAAAATTGCTGTTCACAGTCGCTCTCCATCCAATCTGACAGAGCTTGAGCTATTTTACAAAGAAGAATGGGCAGAAATTTCATTCTCTAGATGTGCAAAGCTGGTAGAGACATCCCCAAAAAGACTTGCAGCTGTAATTACAGGAAAAGGTGGTGCTACAAAGACAGTATTCACTCACGGGCGGCTGAATACAAATGCACGCTACACTTTTCAGGTATTTATTTGTAAAAAAAATTGAAAACCTTTTATCATTTTCCTTCCACTTCATATTTATGTCCAACTTTGTGTTGGTCTATCATGTAAAATTCCAATAAAATACATTTTTGGTTGTAATATGACAAAATGTGGAAAGTTTCAAGGGTTTGAACACTTTTTCAAGGCACTGTATATAATAAAATGACCCCTATATTCCTGGCAATGGGAGACTAGAAAAATAAACAATTTAGGAGAGCCAGAATCCAGCACCCTCTTAAACAATATGTCTGTCCCGCTTTCCTCCAACAGAAGACTTTGACTGACAGCAATACCTGCTCAGGTATTTCAAGAAGAGGTGGTAGAAGTGAGGCTACAGACAGGTGCCTAAAGTTTATTTATACTCCCCTCCACTCCAGCGTCATGGTGCCCCGGAGCTCCCTCACCGGCCGCTGACATCCTAGCTGATCTTCTTCCAGGTTCCCGATCTTCTACCATTTTGTTTGGCCGGGGATGAGATGGCATCACTCCTGGGCATCCATGAAAGTTCGCCCATCTCGGCAGATGCAGAAATTGCACAGTGAGCTGCATGTGCATAGCTCAGTGTACAGTGCGGACAGGCAGGTAAGGAACTTTAATGCAGAAGAGACATAGTATGTCCTATCTGCATTAAAAGTCTTGCTTGTCCACCAATTTTTTTGTTAGTAAAGTTTCACTTTACAAATTTACATTTTTACACAGGTACCTGATAATTATGACACCATAATGTTTTATTACTGTTAAATGTGTTATAGGGGTTCTTAAAGTGATATTAAACCCTCTGTTTTTTTAGGCACTGCCAACAGCTGCTATACCACTTACTGAGTATGCAGATTCTTTATTTTTTAATCCTTGCCTTTTTCTTCCAACCAAGCTGGTGACATGACTGCAGCCTCAGGTTTCCTGTTTTCAGGGTGGCCCCCATTTTTCTTGCAGCATCCCATGGAGCCTCCTCCCTCACATTTCCTTCACATTACAGTCCTCTCCCCCTATATCACAACCCTGTACTTACATCAGTGTCCTCAGTCCCCCACTTCACATTACAGTTTTTCTACATAGTAGTGTACTGAATACCCTTCACATCACATCCCCCCCTCCTTTATTAACACCAGTGTCCTCAACCCCCTTTCAAATGGCCCTCACCCTCAGTACTGCCCTCTGCCCCCTTCACATCAACCCTCCCCACAACACTGCCCCCTATACATAACCCCCCCCCCCCCCCCAACAGCACTGCCACTCCTTTACATCACCCCTCTACAGCACTCTCCCCTTTGCACATCACAGACCCCCCCCCCCCCATAGTAATGTGACCTCCCCATAGTAATGTGACACTAACCTCTTCACATCCCCCCACAGCATTGCCCCCCAGTACCAGTACATCACCCCCTACAGCACTGTCCACCCTTATATCACATACAGTATATCCCACCCACAGTAGTGTGCTCTGCCCTCTTCACATCACCCCCCCCCCACCAGTGCTGCCCCCCTTCACATCACCCACCCCCATTCACACACCCCCTACAGCACTGCCCCCTTCATATCACCCCCCAGAGCACTCCCCCCACACATTCCCCCTCACAGGACCCCCTCTTTACATCTCCCCCCACTGCGCTGCCCCTAACATCTCACCCCCCCACACACAAACAATAGGGTGGTCTGCCCTCTTCACATCACCCCCCCTCACAGCAACCCCCCCCCCACTGCGCTGCCCCCCTAACATCTCACCCCCCCACACACAAACAGTAGGGTACTCTGCCCTCTTCACATCACCCCCCTAACAGAAACCCCCCCCCCCTCACCTCCCACCTCCTTTACATCATCGTCTACATCCATCCCTTTACACCTCCACCAGTAGTGTGCTCTGCCCTCTTGACATCCAGCCATCCCCCGGTATTGTCCCCTTTCACATCACCCCCTCCCCCACAGTAGTGTCCTCTGCCCCCTTAGACAGAGTGAACAGCAGTAGGCAGGATAGTAATGAACTAAGTGTGGGAAGCATAGCACAGCATTGGAGGGAGGGCAGGAGTGGGAGCTGCACAAGTTACCTTTCCAGACTAGCACTGGGTGGACCTAGCAACCAATCCCTTGCAGGTTAATATGTCGGCATCTCCCGCTCCCTCTCCTGCCTTCCATCCTATGCTGTGGCTTCCATACTCAGTTTATTGCTATCCTGCCTACCACTCTCCGCTCTGTCTTAAAGACAGCGGCAGAGGCTGGGGGAAGGAAGTGGCCCCCAAGTGGCCGGATGGAACAGTGGCTAGATCTGGATCCATTTAGTGATGCCTGCCCTACACTGTGTGCATCAATGGAAACGCACAGCTCAGAGGTCTAGAATGGCAAGGCACTCCCTTGCAACTCTAGCCTCCCTTCTCCAAACTAACAGACTGACTAGAGACTGCACTGCCCATTGTTAACACATCCCTGTGAAGACCAGAGGTTAGGGAAAGAAGCACTGAGTCAGCAGAAGCCAGCAGCATTGAAAACTGGAAGTGCTAGGGTTGACATTTTAACAAATAGTTTACAGAGGAAATTTTCATTTATTGTGCTTAATAATGCGACGCTGTACCCAAATGAAATTGATGTCCTTTTTTTCCCACAAACAGAGCTTTCTTTTGGTGGTATTTGATCACCTGTGTGATTTTTTGATCATGCGCTATAAACAAGAAAAGAGCGCCAATTTTGCAAAAATAACAATATTTTTCAAATTTTTTTATATGAAATTCCAAAAAAAAAATGTAAAAATCTAAATTTTTTAACATTTCAGGCCAATTTGTTTTCTGCTACATATGTTTGGTAAAAAAAAGTCGCAAAAAGCGTATTTTGATTGGTTTGCGCAAAAGTTATTGCGTTTACTAACTAAGGGAAAGATTTTTGTCATTTTTATTGTTTTTTTTTTTTTAACGAGTAATGGCGGCGATCGGCAATTTTTTTTTTTTTTGCGGGACTGCGACATTGTGGCGGGCAGATCGGACCCTTGACTGACATTTTTGACACTTTTGGGGGTACCAGTGACATTTCTACAGTAACCAGTGCTATAAATATGCACTGTTACTGTAAAAATGACACTGGCAGGGAAGGGGTTAACTTTATTTGAGAAGGAGGGGTTAAGTGTGTCCCTAGGGGCGTGCTTCTAACTGTGATTGGATGTGGCTTTACATGTAACAGCAGAGATCTACGGTCCTTCATAGCAGGACCGTATGGTCTCTGCTGTTATACAAGGGAGAATGACAGGCGGCTTTGTTTACATTAGCTGCCTGCCTTTCTCCTGGTGTAACAGACGATCGCGAGTGAGCGGCGGACATCGGGTCCGCCGCTCACTCGCGCAGGGGGGTCCATGAGCGAGCGGGAGCCAGCCTCCGGTGACGCACGCTCGCTCCCTAGAGCCTCACAGGCTAGTGACGTACCCATACATCACTTTGCCTGTGAAGGGCTGACTGCCACCGTATATAGTCGTGCGGCAGTCGGCAAGTGGTTAACAATCACATACAAAATCATTTATTACTCTGCCCTGAGCTACATCACCAATCTTGTCTCCAAATATCACCCAAACCGTCCTCTCCGCTCCTCCCAAGACCTTCTGCTCTCAACCTCCCTTGTCTATTCCTCCCATGCTCCTCTGCAGGACTTGTCCAGAGACTCTCCCATTGTCTGGAACTCCCCAGGTGATTCCTGAAAACTCATCTCATCAAAGAAGCCTTTCCTGCCTTCAGATAATAACCAAATCTTCTATTTCTCCCATCAGTTCCTCCCTCGCAATTACTACCTTATTTTCCACCAGACCCTCCTTATTTTATTGAAAGCTCGCAGGAGCAGGGCCCTCCTAACCCTCTTGTATTGAATTGTATTGTTGCTGTATTGTCTCCCTTTATATTGTAAAGCGATGCACAAACTGTTGGCGCTATAGAAATCCTGTTTAATAATAATTATTATTGTAACATTTACATTTTTACTCAAATGTTGCTCTTCAATTTGATGCATACGTATTCACCAGCACACCATGGATCTTGCAAAGCAGTCCAAAGAAATTTTTTATTGCAAAAGGATCACATCAGGAAAAGGGCAATGTTTCAGAATCACGCAGGACCCCTTCGTCAGGCATGTGATCCTTCCGATGTCTCTTGCCGGCAGTGGCATCTTCTAGCTGGCTTATTTCCAGTACGAGGCCATGGCCTTCTTCCTGACTGATGTGGAATGACATCTTTCCTGCGCATGCGCAGGAGTGCAATCATCCTGGCACCAGGGCTGTCCTGCCATGGGTCCCGCTGGGTCCATTGGACATTGCACTTTGAAAGCGGCGGAAAATTGACGCCCAAGATCTTTTTTTTACAGCAGTTTTGTGTTTTATCAGTTTTCAGCATGTTACAGGCAGCATTTCTCCATCTCATACTGCTGCCCATGGTGCAAACTGATGAGTAGGAGGAGGTTGAGCATCTCCTCCTGGGAACGTCCTTTGCGTGATTATGGTGTGCGCAATGACGTCAGACATCAGTGCACTCCATCCCATGCAGGGCAGGCTGGATCTTCTAGGGGTGATGGCCACGGCAGACACAGGAGTGACAGGAGGACTGAGGATAGAGAGTGGGTGTTTGGAGGACCAGTCCGGTAGTGAGTTATGGAAGAAGATAACATTATATATATAATATTTTCAAAATTGTATACTTAATAAACTTATTACTGTTTTTTTTTTGTTTGTTTCTTTTTCGTCCTGATACCCCACAAAACAGCCCCTTAACCCCCCCACACACACATTGCAAATCTGTTTTGCAACAAAGAACCTACTTGCTTGCTGTTTTTGAAAGCAGGACTTTATTTCTGCTTTAGGTTGGCCATACATATGCCAATTTTCGGGCAGTTCCTGATGAACCAAAAGAAGCTGACTTGGTGGTCCTGTCAGCCCCCTCCAGTCTAACATTCTTTAACCGGTTAACGACCACCCGGCACAGTTATACTGCGGCAGGCAGCCGCTCTTGCGCGAACCGACGTAGGTATACGTCGGTTGCGCAACTGCAGCTAGGGGGCGAGCGGGCGCCGCCGCCGCCTCGCTCCCGCTCGTCAGCTGGGACTCCAATGTATGGGGCAGGCGGCCCTGATTGCCGCCTGACACCCGCGATCATTCCCCGCTGAGAGAGAAGAACGGTCAGCTGTTGTAAACACAGCTGGCCGTTCTTCTCCCTGGAATGATCAGAGTGTCTTTGATCCTTTTATATAGGAACACAGGTCTCTATGGTCATTTCACAAGCCACGCCCCCCCCCACAGTTAGAAACACGCCCCTAGGTACACATTTAACCCCTCGATCACCCACAGGGTTAACCCCTTCCCTGCCAGTGTCATTATTACAGTAACAGTACATATTTTTAGCACTGATTACTGTAGTAATGTCACTGGTCCCCCCAAAAGTGTCAAAAATATCAGTCAGGGGTCTGATCTGTCCGCCGCAATGTCACAGTACCGCAAAAAATTGCAAACCGCCGCTATTACTACCGTAGTAAAAAGAAAAAAAACAATAAAAATGACATAAATCTCTCCCGTAGTTAGTAGACGCGATAACTTTTGCGCAAACCAATCAAAATACGCTTATTGCGATTTTTTTTTTATTACCAAAAATATGTAGCAGAAAACAAATTGGCCTAAAATGTAAAAAAGTTTTGATTTTTGATTTTTTTTTTTTGTGAATGTTATTTAGCAGAATGTGAAAAATATTGTTTTCTTTTTCAGAATTGTCGCTCTTTTTTTGTTTATAGCGCAAAAAATAGAAATTGCACAGGTGATCAAATACCACCAAAAGAAAGCTCTATTTGTGGGAAAAAAAAAGGACATCAATTTTATTTAGGTACAGCATCGCTCGAACGCGCAATTGTCCATTAAAGTAACGCAGTGCCGAATAACAAAATATGGCCTGGTCATTAAGGGGGCAAATCCTTCCGGTCCAGATATTGAAGGAGGCGGGTACAAAAACCCAATCAGATGCAGCTGCGGTTCAGGTAGTTTGACAGTCGGTTGGGCTGTCAAGTCAAGGCACAGCAGGAGATTTGTCCATTCTGGCTGTATAGCATAGATGGAGGAATCAGATTTTTTTTTTTTCTTGATGTATGGCCAACTTTGGTCAGAGTTGTACCTCTAATAACTGGCATATTGTGTGTAATTCTCAGTGTTTGCCAAGTGTCACTGAACTGTAGAACTGATAATATAATGGACATGTACTATGTGGGTGCACCTGGGACATCACTATCATCATCATCATAATGTGATAGGGATCTGTCCAAGCTGTAGAAACTATCCACGTAATGACAGCTACCTGGAAACCTTGCAATTTATCCTGATGCACTTTCAGCAGAGGAACTGGAGGTAGGCACTACTAACACAAACAAAATGACACCCACAGAGCCAAGCGACATAAGCATATAGGCACTCATGCTGAGTACAGTGTTTAATGCACACAATGGCCCCCTCCCGCTGACACTCCCCAAGAACTTTGCTCAGACTGTGAGATAAATACACTCTCCACCCTCAACAGAGATAAGAGGCCATTAAAGTAGGGAGGGAACTGGCACCTACCTGCACCCACAGGCTGCCAGATACTGTAACAGCAGAACATACAATTGCTGAGATCACACCAGCTTTGCGCATCAAACCAGCCAAGGCTGTTATGGGATATTTTTGCTTCTTCTGCATTGCCACATTCCATGTGTGTGAGCTGTTCAAAGGTGAAATGTCATTTTATCTTTTAACCCTTTCACTGCCTGAGCCTTTTTTGCGTTGTTTGTTTTTTTTTTTTTTTTGTACACATTTAAAAAATCATTTTAGGCCTGAAGATTACATAAAAACCCCCAAAATGTTATCTATTTTCTGAAAGCAGAGACCCTAAATAATAAAATAGACGTAGCTTCAGATTTTTATGTCACAAAAAATGAGGGCAACTGTTTATCAAGCGAAAAAAATCAGAAATTTTACATTTAGCTAATTTTAATGCTCACAAATGTGTAGCACCCTCCTAGGTAGGTGCTTGGATAGTTAGATAAATGTTAGTGCTTATTTTTGATAAGAAAATTTAGCTGTCACACTGTAATCAGTGTGGCTGTGATTTGGTTAAGGTAAAAACATAGTTTGGCTCACTGTAGTGAGTTGTAAAAAAGGATTGGTTGGTGAAAATAGGGAGTTAATGGTTAAGACCGCATCCCGAAACAAAAAAGGCCAAGGGAGAACCCCCAATGGGACTTTTAAGGTCTAAAGCCCCGTACACACGCACAGATTGTTGGCCGTAAATTGTCGGCCAACTGTAGGCTTGTTAGTATGATGCTTCCGACAACCAACTGCGAATTTTCGGCCGAAAAAAATCTGGTGTGCATGCTATAAAATTTTTGTTGGCCAACAACAGAACGGCCGATTGTTCCTCAGTCAGTACAGATTTCGGCAGACAAAAATGTGATGAGCAAGACTGGGCATGCTCAGAGAAGAAAAAACACACGGAAAGTCAACCATCACATGACATCACTTCTGAAGTTGGTTTCTGTTGGCCAACAAAAGTCCAGTGCAAGTCTAGAGCACATTTCAACCAACAAACAACACTGGACAAAAGACGGCCGATCGGTTGGCCAACAATCTGTGCGTGTGTACGGGGCTTTAGACTATCATTTGCTGCTAAAGTAGCAGTGAAAAAATAGTGGTAATGGTGTTTTATGTAAAAAATAAATTTTATTACAAAGATAATAAGACAAAAAAAACACACATATATAACATGTAAAGACAGAACCATAGGGTGGCTAACCCAAAAATGACCACATCATGTAAATAGAGTACATAATAGCAAAACAGACAAATGCCGTAGAAATAGATACACCCGACGCGTTTCTGGAAGTTATCCGTCTTCAGGGGTGTTGTACATTATTGTGTGGAGTATATAGTACCTATGGTGATGTTTAGGTCAATTATACATAGCCCAAAATTAAAAACATATGTACACAGGTCCGGTCTCTGGCAGGTTTCGAAGGTGGTGCATCATGATCCCAAACGCAGCAAGGGGGGTGGCACAGGCAGGCAAGACACAAGGCCAGAGATGTTAATGGGTGCTAAACTCTATTGAATAGCAAAACAGCCAAGGCCAGAAGGGGAATCCACAGAGAAAGGGAACAAACAAGGAAACATCAGAGATGTCAAATCATTTGTAAGATGCAGGGCGAAACCACGCCCGGCTATTATGTACTCTATTTACATGATGTGGTGATTTTTCGGTTAGCCACCCTATGGTTCTGTCTTTACATGTTATATATATATGTGTTTTTTTGTCTTATTATCTTTGTAATAAAATTTATTTTTTACATAAAACACCATTACCACTATTTTTTCACTGCTATTTTAGCAGCAAATGATTGTCTAAGACCTTAAAAGTCCCATTGGGGGTTCTCCTTTGGCCACTTTAGTGAGTTGCAACCATTTAGTCAGGCCTGATCTATATGCTCTGCCGCTGCTAGTCTCCTGGATAGCTTCTTCTGTATCCAGCAGAGATGTATAGTAACGAAGTAGAACTACTTAAGTACTGTACTTAAGTACCGAAATGCGGTATCTGTACTTTCCTAAAGTAGAATTTTTTTCTCCTACTTCTACTTTTACTTCACTACATTTTTTCGATGATTTCGATACTTCTACTCAAGTATTTTTTTTTTGTGCTGCATAGTTACTCGTTACTTTTAAAAAAATTACCACTGCCAGAACAGTAGATGGCAGGTTGCATAAAGCTCAAAAAAATGTGTATAATGTTATTTGTAAATCAGCGCATACGAAAATAAAGGCTGTGTATAATAAAAGCTGCTATACCAAATCTTTCCAATAAAAAGAAAATATGAAACAAACAAATAAATGGTGCTACAGCGCTTAAAGTGCATCAAGAAACTACTAACAAACACAGGTTAATCATTTGAATAAATCATTTGAAATAATAAAAACAATATGATGTTCAAACTTTTGACTTATTTCTTTAATAACTACATAACACAGTACTTGTACTTCTACTTTCAGTACTTGAGTAGAATTTTTTTTTCAAAACTACTTGTACTTTTTACTTTTAGTACTTAAGTAGCAAATTTTTTGAAAAAACTACTTGCAATACTTAAGTATAAAAAATGTTGAATACTTTAGTACTTCTACTTAAGTAACTTTTTCTGCGAGCACTTCCACTTCTACTCAAGTAATTTTTTGATCGAGCTCTTGTACTTTTACTCAAGTAGAAATTTCGAGTACTTTATACAAGTCTGGTATCCAGGCAACTTGAGAAGTTTCTGGATGATAGGTGTGGAGCTTTGCAGATAGCAGCATGACTATTGATACAACCCCGGCCTATGCCAGAGAGGCAGGCTCTGAAGGACGGCTGGGAGGCTGCATTTATTCTTAGAGCACACAGAGCTCTGGATCTTGTCCCAGAGTGAAGGAGTCAAGCCTGAGGGTGGGACACTGCCATCTCATGCGCAGGCTGCCATGTGGAGGCTTTAGGTGGGTGTCCTGAGGTAGGAATGCAGAGACCTGGGTGCTTAGAAGAAGCTGACTGAGGGGAGCTGTCTTGTATCACTGGAGAGCATTGCTTGGAAGATTGGAAGGAGGCATCCATCTGTCCTTGTGCTTTTGTGAGTACAGACATTGCTGGATCTTAGTGACCTTGTGTTCTAGCTACCCCTCTGTTGCCTAGTTAAAGTCAGCTGTGGGTCTGGTAAAGGGGACACCGGCTGGTGTCCTGAAGAGCTCTGTCCAGACACTTTACTGCTTAAAGGGACTTTGCTGTAATGATTCTACTGCTACTACCACCTAAACTACAGAAAGATGAAGTCCTCAGTGTACATAGTTCTTATTCTTGGAGTGTCCCACCACTTCCCTCATCTCTATCCAAGTTCCCAAAAAATAAAACAACATCCCCTGGACTGGTCTTTGGAGAAAGAATGAAGGAGCCTGTTGTGTGCCAGGTTGCAGGGCTGAAGTTGAGAAGACAAGTAATCCCTTTGGCTCCTACAGGAGTAGCATTACAAACGTAATATTTTTAACAATTTTTTTGGTCAAATATAAAAGATAAGGTTGTGCTAAGTAAAACAGATACCCAGTATGTCAATCCTTTAAATTGTATGCGCCTATTAAATGGTGATATACTTTGGCACTCTAAATTTTCCACTGGCAATGCTTTAAAAGCTCCTACAGGTCATCAGTTTAGAGTTAATTGTAAATAATGGGCCTAAAATGATTGCTCTTAGTCTGGTGTGTGCGGCTATATGTAACATGTCTAGTGCAATTGACATTTTCTTGTGAAGGCACCCCCACTGCATGTGCTTACATTCGTATGAGTGTGGATGTGGGGGTGCATAGCTCCCAACTGTCCCTGATTTCGAGGGACTGTCCCTGATTTTGAGGAACTGTTCCTGATTTGGAACAATGTCCTTCTGTCCCTCTTTCCTCCTCATTTGTCCCTCATTTTGGTCAGAGATCCATATAGTTGTATATAAAATGCACTTTTTATCTTTCAAAAACTAGATTCCCAGCGCTAAACCTTTCATTCAATTTATAACTTGCTGCATTTGTAAAGTTCAAAAGCCAATATAAAGCAACAGTAGTGGTAAAAAAAGCACTTTTGGGTTTAACTAATCTTTTTTTTTTTGTATAATTCTCCTTTAAGGGGGGCGTGATAAGGGTGTGTCCAATGCCTACATACTTTTGCTAATAGGTGTCCCTCGTTCCCATCTCAAAAAGTTGGGAGGTATGGGGGTGGGGTTGGTCTAACATTTTTTCGAGGGGAGTTTAAGTGCCTGGAAGTGATTTTCTTTGGTGACAGGTTCTTTATAATCCGACATTAGGGGTCCAAAAGACCCCTGAAGTCTGACCTGCCCTCCAATGAAGCTGATGGAGAACAGATTGTGCTCTGTTAGACGCAAACGCGTCACCAGAAATTGGAAACAAAGTTTCCCGGGTTCTTAGTAAGAAGGGGAGATCAGCATGCGGATGTTCACTGATCTTCCTCCCCTCTACCCGGCAGCACCAACCAGATGTGTGTGAACACGGCTGTAGGTCAGTCTCCCATCTCCACCTGCACTAACATACTGACCAGGTGCTGGTCCTGTCCAACGTGGATTCAAATGAGCAATTTCCAATGGAATTGAGGAAAAAAGGTGATTTTACTGGATATGCGACCAACCATTCCAATTCAGCGTCTGCCCATGGGAGCATGGAGCCAGAAAAATATGGCGGGGTGTGCAGACTTGTCAGGGTATATGGAAGCAATCTATCAGCGGTACAGCTGCTTGATCACTTCCATCTGACAGCTGACAGTTGGCTTGTCAGATTTATATACATTCCTGGATGGAATTGTGTGTAAAAGAGTGACTACACGCAGTGTATCACTGCTGGAGAATACAAGCAGTGCACCGCAGCTGGAGACTACACGCAGTGTATCACTGCTGGAGACTACACGCAGTGTATCACTGCTGGAGACTACACGCAGTGTATCACTGCTGGAGACTACACGCAGTGCACCTCTGCTTGAGGCTACACGCAGTGCACCGCTGCTGGAGACTACATGCAGTGCACCACTTCTAGAGACTACATGCAGTGTATCACTGCTGGAGACTACACGCAGTGCACCGCTGCTAGAGACTAAACGCAGTGTATCACTGCTGGAGACTACACGCAGTGCACCGCTGCTGGGGACTACACGCAGTGCACCGCTGCTAGAGACTACACGCAGTGCACCTCTGCTAGAGGCTACACGCAGTGCACCACTGCTGGAGACTACACGCAGTGTATCACTGCTGGAGACTACACGCAGTGCACCGCTGCTGGGGACTACACGCAGTGCACCACTGCTAGAGACTACACGCAGTGTATCACTGCTGGAGACTACACGCAGTGCACCGCTGCTGGGGACTACACGCAGTGCACCACTGCTAGAGACTACACGCAGTGTATCACTGCTGGAGACTACACGCAGTGCACCGCTGCTGGGGACTACACGCAGTGCACCGCTGCTAGAGACTACAAGAAACCGAGCTGACACACATTGTACAGCCGTGCTCAATTGTTGTCAATATCAGTAAAACAGCTATCTCTCTTCTTGACCTTTTGACTTATATCAAGTGTAGTATTTATTCTTCTCAGTTTTCAGGAACAGAACCCTGTCTTCCTCAGAGATTGAGGGAGGGCACCAGTTAGGAATTCTTGATGTAATAAGGTGGATACTGGGGGAGGGATCCTTTCCTTCCAGAATAATTTTGTCCTGGTGATCAAGCTTGTCTCAGATTTTAGGTAGGCTCTCCCTAATTTCTAATGCTCTATAGTAGGGGTGGGGACTGTCTATCTAGTCAGGGGCTCAGAGGTGCAAGGAACTCCCAGTTGTGTTCCTTCTAGGGGTGGCATCCCATGAGTGCCAGAAAAACACTATGGGTTTGGGACCACACTGAGATTCACTGGCACTTGGTCATGTCACTTATTGCTTTACTTGAAAACAATTCACGGAAAGGCCTTTGGCTAGTCTCAGAGTTGTATAAAGTACTCGAAACCCATACTTGAGTAAAAGTACAAGTGCTCAATCAAAAAGTGACTTGAGTAGAAGTGTAAGTGCTTAATCAAAAAGCGACTTGAGTAGAAGTACTAAAGTATTCAACATTTTTTGTACTTAAGTATTGCAAGTAGTTTTTTTTTTAAATTTTGCTACTCAAGTACTGAAAGTAAAAGTACCAGTAGTTTTGAAAAAAAAAAGAAAGAAGTCAAAAGTTTGAACATCATATTGTTTTTTATTATTTCGAATGCAGCTTTCATTCATACATACAGTAGCATTTATTTTCGTATGCGCTGATAATACACATGTTTTGAGCTTCATGAAAGCTGCCATCTACTGTTCTGGCAGTGGTAATTTTTACAATTGTAACGAGTAACTATGCAGCACAAAAAAAAATATCGGAGTAGAAGTATTGAAATCATTGAAAAAATGTAGTGAAGTAAAAGTGGAAGTAGGAGAAAAAAATTCTACTCTAGGAAAGTACAGATACCGCCTTTCGGTACTTAAGTACAGTAGTGAGGTAGTTCTACTTAGTTACTATACATCTCTGGCTAGTCTACAGCAGGTTTTAAACTGGCTGAAAGAGGAGTGCTAACAAAGCTTGACCAAGATCCACTGTTGGGTAACTGTGCTTGCAGGCACAGAGTCTGCTCCTCAGCCTACAGGACCTGCTCTCTGGTTGGTCCCATCAGCTCCACCTCACGTCCCTTCTCAAAAATACCACTCCTTCCACTAATGCAAGGTAAGCTTGGTTCCATATTAACAGTAAAGAAGAGAGCAGTAAAGCCGCAATAGCTAATATGTAAGCTAGGGTGGCTAGACGTCTCTGGACTGAGGACACTGTCCCTGGACCAAGTCTGTCCCCGGTTTTGTCCCTGGTTTTGTCCCCGGATTCAGGGCCTGAATAACATAGACAGGGCATCCCATGCTGGCTAAGAAACAGCCTGGTGGCTCGGATGCCAACGCCCCCTGCTGGACGATCTCACTGCCGCTACTGTTCAGTGGAGGAGAGGGAGAGCCAAAAATTGACTGTGTGAAGGGATGAGACCAAGAGGTGATCAGATTGGGGGGGGGGAAAGGGGTCTGTTTGTACACAGGTGAGGGCAGTGGGGGAGCAGGGGTCAGAGCCGATTGTAGCTGGATGGAGAGATATAGAATTTAGCCGTTGGGGGGTGCTAAGAGGTGGCTGCAGATATAATCTGTGAGAGAAGGGTGCAGTGGTGAGCTATGGATGTGGGGCAGAAGTGTCCTCTGTGCATAGCAAATCTCTGAACCCTGCACTCTATGCCTAACACCCTCCTGTATATTATGTAGTCCTGTGCCCAGTGCTCAGTGTATTATGTAGTCCTGTGCCCAGTGCTCAGTGTATTATGTAGTCCTGTGCCCAGTGCTCTGTGTATTATGCAGTCCTGTACCCAACGCTCTGTGTATTATGCAGTACTGTACCCAGTGCTCTGTGTATTATGCAGTCCTGTGCCCAGCAGTCTGTGTATTATGCAGTCCTTTGCCCAGCGCTCTGTGTATTATGTAGTCCTGAACCCAGCTCTCTGTGTATTATGTAGTCCTGAACCCAACGATCTGTGTATTATGTAGTCCTATGCCCAGTGCTCTGCTTATTATGCAGTCCTAAACCAGGGTGCTATGTATATTATGTAGTCCTGAACCCAGCGCTCTGTGTATTATGTAGTCCTGTGCCAAACGCTCTGTGTATTATGCAGTCCTGTACCCAGTGCTCTGTGTATTATGCAGTCCTGTGCCAAGCGCTCTGTGTATTATGCAGTCCTGTGCCCAGCCCTTTGTGTATTTTGCAGTCCAGTCCTGTACCCAGCGCTCTCTGTATTATGCAGTCCTTTGCCCAGCGCTCTGTGTATTATACAGTCCTTTGCCCAGCCCTCTGTGTATTATGTAGTCCTGTGCCCGGCCCTCTGTGTATTATGTAGTCCTGTGCCCAGCCCTCTGTGTATTGTCCAGACCTGTGCCCAGCCCTCTGTGTTTTATGCAGTCCTGTGCCCAGTGCTCTGTGTATTATGCAGTCCTGTGCCAAGTGCTCTGTGTATTATACAGTCCTTTGCCCAGCCCTCTGTGTATTATGTAGTCCTGTGCCCAGCCCTCTGTGTTTTATGCAGTCCTGTGCCCAGTGCTCTGTGTATTATGCAGTCCTGTGCCAAGTGCTCTGTGTATTATGCAGTCCTGTGCCCAGCCCTCTGTGTATTATGCAGTCCTGTGCCCAGCCCTCTGTGTATTATGTAGTCCTGTGCCCAGCCCTCTGTGTATTGTCCAGACCTGTGCCCAGCCCTCTGTGTATTATGTAGTCCTGTGCCCAGCCCTCTGTGTATTATGCAGTCCTGTGCCCAGCCCTCTGTGTATTATGTAGTCCTGTGCCCAGCCCTCTGTGTATTATGCAATCCTGTACCCAGCGCTCTGTGTTTTATGCAGTTCTGTGCCCAGCGCTCTGTGTATTATGCAGTCCTGTGCCCAGCCCTTTGTGTTTTATGCAGTCCTGTGCCAAGCGCTCTGTGTATTATGTAGTCCTGTGCCCAGCCCTCTGTGTATTATGCAGTCCTGTACCCAGCGCTCTGTGTTTTATGCAGTTCTGTGCCCAGCGCTCTGTGTATTATGCAGTCCTGTGCCCAGCCCTTTGTGTTTTATGCAGTTCTGTGCCCAGCGCTCTGTGTATTATGCAGTCCTGTGCCCAGCCCTTTGTGTTTTATGCAGTTCTGTGCCAAGCGCTCTGTGTATTATGCAGTCCTGTGCCCAGCCCTCTGTGTTTTATGCAGTCCTGTGACAAGCGCTCTGTGTATTATGCAGTCCTGTGCCCAGCGCTCTGTGTATTATGCAGTCCTGTGCCCAGCGCTCTGTGTATTATGCAGTCCTGTGCCATTTGCCAATAAAAAAAAATAATTTGTCCCCGCATTTCATTTTAAAAAATCTGGTCACCTTATTGTAAGCACTAGATCAAGCAGTCGAGCAACACTACTTGTAGGTGCTGGATCGATTAAAAGTGTTGTTGGTAGGTTCCCATCACCCATTCAATTGATTTTGCAATGGAAAGCTGGCTGAAAGCGGTTGAAGTTGCCGGAAAACATTCATGCATGTGGCCAGCATTGCAGTAGAGATCTCTGTCCTTGGTGTCCAAACTGTTCCTCAGGCCAGTGATGGCCTTGACATGTCTCTCTCAGCTCATGCTGACCTTTCACCAACCTATTCATAATAATTCTATCCATATTAGAGAATGGCTGATATTGGTGACCTCACTAAACAAGTGGATTTATGATTTGTTATTTACTAGTGATATAAATAATTTTTGCTTGTTTTTTCAATGATCTAATAATGACTATGGTTGTTTTCTCCCATGCAGTTTGCAAAACTCGTGTGGCTCATGGACCGCGATCACATGAGGTGGGAATTGTGCTCTTTCACTGCTACTTCACATATTTGAAAGTCGTCAGTCTTGTTTTATATTTGTTTTTGTTTTGTCTCTGAATACCACACTGTATAGCAATGCTAAGTCTACCTGTAGGCATGAGATAACGCTAAGTTTTAGTAAATATAAACTGCAGTGCTAAATACCTTTTCTCATCAGCAGTATATAGCAGTCTTGTGACTTCTATTAGTGTCCAGCCGAGCACTGGTTAAAGCTTGTAGGAGGAGTTTTCATTCTCCTTTGACTGTCCTATGAGGCTGCAGGAACCCTGACCCTCTGTCTGGACAGTGCTGATTGGCCCTATGCCAATCACATGCACCCTCCCAAGAAAAATAGAAAAACTCTCCAGCAATACACACCAAACTGAGTATGTGCAGCCTGCCCCAAGGCTCTGTTCTATCAGGAGATGGTTTGGGGATAGTGGAAGAAGGGGAGGATCAGAGAAGACAGGATCAAATAGCCTTTTTACACAATGCAGAGGATTAGCCCCTTAGGTTCCACAGTGAGTATAACAAGTATGCTTTACTTCATATACAGTCAGATTTCTTGCTCAACAGTGATGTTTATGAAAAAAAAAAAAAAAAATTAAAAATAAGTAATGGATAACATCAGGTGATAGCACAGTAAAGAATAACACCAAGAACAAAAACAACAACAGAACTGTGCAAGTGTAACAGCATCATACACAGGGAATAGAAAACCATGTGCAATGATAATCAGCAACGTAATCACTGCGTAGGCATATGAACAGCAAAAAATTAATATTAACTTCAATATCAGTATCAGCGTTAAGTACACGTATCTGAGCTTTGGAGCCATCTATCCCAAATTTTCCCGAATTTAGATGGGCAGCCTCTGTGGGTATACTGCAGGCGGTGATAAGGGAGTACACCACTGACCTCCTTCAGCCACATAGCAAACTCGGGAGGACGATCCCGCATCCACCGTCTGGCAATCAGCTTCCTGGCTATAAACAATGTTTCTTGTAGAAATAGCTTGGTAAACTTATCCATATCCTCGTCAGGGTAAATCCCCAAGAGGCATTGTTTAGGGTTCAATTGTAGGGGGGATCCCATTTTATTGTGAAGGAAGGACACTATTTGCCGCCAGTATCCCTGTACCTCAGGGCACTGCCAGAGTAGATGAAAGAACATGCCTGGTGCCAAGTGGCACATTGGAAACGCCTGATTGAAATCACGCCGGAACCTCACCAGCCGAATAGGGGTAAGGTAGGAGCGGTGAACCATAAACAGCTGCGTAAGTCGGTCAGACAGTTTAGGGGACACCCTCTGGCACGACTCCAGGGCCTCCTCCCACTCTTCGTCCTCCAATCCGCCCACATCAGAATCCCATTGAGTCTTAACCGCTTGCCGACCGCCACACGACTATTTACTGCGGCGGTCAGCCCCTCACAGGCAAAGTGACGTAGGTCTACGTTGCTAGCCTGTGAGGGTCTCGGGAGTGAGCGCGCGCCGCCGGAGGCGCGCTTCCGCTCTCGCGCGGTCACGGACCCCCCGCGCGTGTGACCGGCGGACCCGATCGTCCGCTGGTCACTCGCGATCGTCGGTGGAGAGGGAGAAAGGCAGGCGGCTAATGTAAACAAGCCGCCTGTCATTCTCCCCGTGTAGGAATAGTGATCATACGGTTCTACTATGTAGGACCGTTGATCACTGTTCCTACACCTCAAGCCACAGCCAATCACAGTTAGAATCACGCCCCTAGGGACACACATAACCCCCTCCCTCTAAAAAAAGTTAACCCCTTCACTGCTAGTGTAATTTTACAGTAACAGTGCATATGTATAGCACTGAATACTGTAGAAATGTCACTGGTAACCCCAAAAGTGTCAAAAATGTCAGTCAAGGGTCCGATCTGTCTGCCGCAATGTCGCAGTACCGCAAAACAAAAAGCAGATCACCGCCATTACGCGTTAAAAAAAAACAACAAAAATGACAAAAATCTTTCCCTTTGTTAGTAAACGCAATAACTTTTGCGCAAACCAATAAAAATACGCTTTTTGCGATTTTTTTTTTTTATCAAACATATGTAGCATAAAACAAATTGGCCTAAAATGTTAAATAATTTTGATTTTTATATTTTTTTGGGGGGGAATTTCATATAAAAAAATGTTAAAAATATTGTTATTTTTGCAAAATTGACGCTATTTTTTTGTTTATAGCGCATGATCAAAAAATCGCACATGTGATCAAATACCACCAAAAGAAAGCTCTGTTTGTGGAAAAAAAAAGGACGTCAAATTCGTTTAGGTACAGCGTCGCACGACCGCGCAATTGTCCGTTAAAGTCACGCAGTGCCGAATCGCAAAATAGGCCCTGGTCACAGACGACAATATGCAATTATAGTCCAGACTCGACTATAATGGAACAGCAACTGCATCTAAAAAGACGCAGCCTCTGTTCCAGAATTAGGGTGCTGGCTGTCAACATACTGTAAGTCGTCAAGAGAGATTCATCCATCTACTTGGCGGCCACCCAGGTAGGAACACGGGTCTTGCCGCCAGATATGTCCTTTTAGCGAGTTATGCTGTAGTAACTCTGGTTTCGGTAGCAATAGCAAGTAGACTTTCCCAATAGTGATAATCCAAAGCAGGTATAGCTTTCCTCCACAGACATTAGTCAAGACTGAATGCTGGGGGTGAACTCTTTATTGGACAAGAATACAGGGGTTTTATACACTTGAGAAGTATGTCAGTCACTAAATGAACAATGACCCAAATATTTACACAAAACCTCACACAATGGTTAGATAACGAGGTACAGCAGACACAAGGCTAATCCCATCATAAAGAATCCTCCAAGAGTTAATCAAATTAACCACCAGACATAAACAATAGGTGAATAAAAGAACACAAATACCAATATGTGGAAGACAGGTGGTTGAGCTGATGACATTAGCATCTGCCATGAGTCTGATTGTGTGGAGCAGTCCTTTTTGACAACATACCATCCAGGCCTCCAACATGGCCACCGGGCCCAGAGTTCCAGAGTGTGTGTCCTGGGGAGACATGGACTTGAATCCAAAGTAACATTACTCCAAGGGCCCCACATATAGTGTCTGTCTTTCATTCCCAGTGACTGTAAGTATCGTCACATATGTTGTGTAGGGTGGTATGGAAATCAAGTGATATCTTACCGTGTATGATCACCTGGCCTGCAAATAGTGACATTTTCCAACACATTTGAAAATCTAACTTTGTGATTATCAGCTTCTCCAACTACAATTTAGAATGCATTCATGTCAAAGTATCAGAATGACGGCCAATGAATGTACATTTTTTTTTGAAAGGAAGATCAGCTGTGGCAGCCTTCATAGTTCTCTTGCGATGGGTGCACTCTAATGGGTCAATAATTGGAAGCAATAAGGAACATTATAAAAATGACAGTATTTATCAATTTTCATTGTTTGCACATGGAAACAGCCTCATCTACAAACTGTCTCAAAAGACCTTCAGACTGATGTGAAGCAAACTATATTACATAAAGTTACAACCCTTCTCTCACATGTTGTACAGTAGATAGTAAACATTTATATATCTCCATGCTGTTAGAGTTTTCTAACCGCTCTAGTTCTTTCTTACACAGATGTCCCTGATATTTAACGAGCGAGGGCTGAAGGAGTTGACCCCACCATGTCTTCTTCAGAGCTTCATCAACCACAGCGCCACCCTGTACAAGGTGTTTGTGGTGGGATCACAGCATTTTGTGGTGAAGAGACCATCCATACGGAACTTTCCCCTGGGGGAGACAGGTCTGTGACTGCGTCATGAAAGAGACTTTCAGCATTAGTTGTAGACTTATGCAACACCATGAGCTTCTTTATAATTCGAATATGTCTATGCCATCTTCAGTAAATTCAGGCGTTCATATTATCTTCTAAGCTGAACATACACCGAGCAAATTTCAGTCTGTTCCTGGTCAACTGACTTAAAATTTGCTCCATGGGTAGTCCTGTCGGCACCCATCCACCAAACATCCTTCAATTAAAAAATAGAAGGAGCTTGGCAGAAAATTATTGGCTGAACAACACCTGATGCAGGTACTGTACCAGTATTATGACCGCCAGGGCTGCTGTTAGAGATCACAGGGCCCTATACTTACCTGAAAGGGCCCCTCTCCCCCACCCCCCAGATAATATTACATTATATTTTTTGCTAAAAATACACTAAAATCATTATTATATAACGTATTTACCAGCCCCCTCCATCCTGAAACATCTCCTTGTGTGCCTGCAGCAGCTGCCAGTGGGAGAGGAGAGGAGGGAAGCCGCAGGGAGAAGGGCTGCAGCGGTGTTCCGGCCTCCACCTCCAAAAAATAAAAGTCAGCAGCTGCACATACTGTAGCTGCTGACTTTTAATAATAGGACACTTACCTGTCCTGGAATCCAGCGATGTCGGCACCGCAGCGCATGTTTCCGTCAGCTGTCGGGTGCTGCCACCGCCATTGCTGGTAAGGGAACCCAGCAGTGAAGCCTTGCGGCTGCACGCCTGGGTCCCTTCTGCACATGCGCAAAGCGCGCTGCACTCTCTTACTGGATGAAGGAGGGGGAAGGAGGAGGGGGGCCAAACTTCAGACGTACTTTACCGTGGGGAGGTCTGACGGAAGTGGGGACAGGGTACCTGTCAAAAACAGGTAGCCCCCTCCCCCGAAAGGGGCCAAATTTGGGGGGGGGGGGGGGAGACAGATAAGCGGATACAGATTGAATATTCCCCATTTTCTGATAAATTGGCTAAAATTTAATCTCTGGGTGGCCCTGCCGACATCATCCACCTCAATAGATTCCAACCTGAATAGAGCCAGGTTGAAAATTGTTGGCTGAACAATGACCGCAGCCAACAGATGCAGCCACTGTTCAGGTATTCTGACAGCCATGGGTGTCAACTGTCAGAAAACAATAGCCGGAGATTCATTCATCCATGTTGTTTAGTATAAATGGAGGAACTGGTTAGATTTCTTTTTTGTTCAGCATGCAGGTTGAATGAAAACAAAAATGTTCAAGTGTATGGTCAGCTTTAGTTCTGTTTCTTTTGCATTGCTGCAAAACAACATGATATAAGCAGAAAGTGAAGTGGTACATCTTTGCAGTTCTGATGCGTTCATTTATTTCACTCCTCCTCTTTTATGTTTTCTCATTTCAGATCAGAAGACCATCTTCTTCAACAGCCATGAAGTCTCCAAAGCAGAATCCTGTTCTCACCTCTCTCAGGTGAATTAATTGCACAATTTTTATCTCCATACAATGTTCTCGGAGGAAACTGCAGCGCCGACTAATCAGAATACCCAAACAGCAGCTGCATCTGATTAATCTGACAATTTTCTGTCAGCTCCTTCAATTTTGATTTTAAGGATGTTGGGAAGGAGTGTTCAAGCAGAGTCAACCATTGACATCAGTATCAATATCAGTTTGTGGCCAGCTTTACTGAGGCCTCCTGTTCAATGCTGTATATTCCCCAGCTCACTACTTCCACAGGAAATGTCAGGACTGTGTGTATGTGGGGTGCAGCAAAGTGCAGGGGAAATAATTCACACAGACAGGTGCAATAGAAACTTGTATTAAATTAATGCAGTAACAGTTCACAATAAACCTGAGGAGCAGGCTGCCCAACTGGGTGCTCTCACAGTTTCAAACAAAGTAGATAGTGCCAGTACCAGCCAGACTGACATAGCCGGTAGAAAGGAGCAGAATGCGGCCTGGCCACCTGGTGTGCAGTCAGGAAGATATCCAGATGGGTAGCGACTACATGCTTTCCCTCCTCGTCAGGAACCTATCCCTACCAGGTGGGGTACCTTTCCTGAGCTACCCATTCGTGTAAAGTCAAATCCAGGGCGTAGGTGTTTAAAATGTTCCTTAAATGTCTTGGAGAAGATGATACTGTCATTGAGGTAAATCAGCACAATCTTGAATTTGTATACCCCAAGACATCTTTCCATTAGGTGCTGGAAGGTGCTGGGGGCGTTACTGAGGCCAAGGGGCATGCAAATAAACTCAGTCACAGGGGTGTAATAAAGATGGTCTTCTATTATGGAAGAAAAATAAAAAAATAAAAGTGGTCTTTTCCCTGTTTTTGTCCCATACAGGGACTTGCCAGTAGCCACTGGCCAGGTCCAAGGTTGGGAAGAATTTGGCTTGTCCGAGTGCCAAGAGGGATTCCTCAAGCTGAGGAAGGGTATAGGCATCCCTGTGGATGTATGCATTGAGTTTGCGATAGTCTATCCAGAACTGCAGGTCATCATATTTCTTGCCCACCTGCATAGCGGTCGTGGCCCAGGGATTGTGACTTCGCACAACGCTGGGGGGAATGTGGCGGTACTGCTCCCGTATGAATTAGGTGGTTGATGGCTTCAGTCAACCCATAGTCCTCAGGACTGGTGGCGAACACCAACAGGTGCTTCTCTAGTAGCTGGTGGAGCAGCTGCTCCAATATGGACTAATTTTGGAAGCCATAGCTGCCAGTAAGGGGGCACATACCACTTCCACCCCTGGTTGGGCCTTGGAGATGCAGTGGCGAGGTACAGTGTATAAATCTGCAGGGCGGTGTGCCTGGGCAGCAAGATGGGAGTCGTCCCTAGGTTGACAAGCTGTACCAACACCCTTCCATGGTGAACCTTTGACAGGATGTGGCCCACCAACCACTCTCCAGGCATCATGGGTCTCTTGTGGGTTTCAACAATAAAGGTGGCCCCTTGAAGCTTCCTGTGAGCCCCCACTGGGAGGGACCAGACCACTTCTTGTGAGGGTGCCAAGATTAGCCTTTGTTTTTGGGGAGGGGGGGTGCAAACCACTCCTTCTTGCTCTGGCTGTCTCTGAGTTGCTCTGCATTGGGCCTCGTAAGATTTAAGCACTCTGAGCCATATTACTTGTACACCCCTAAGTGAAAATGTCCAAATTGGGCCCAATTAGCCATTTTCCCTCCCCGCTGTCATGTGACTCATTAGTGTTACAAGGTCTCAGGTGTGAATGGTGAGCAGGCGTGTTAAGTTTGGTTTTATCCCTCTAACTCTCTCATACTGGTCACTGGAAGTTCAACATGGCACCTCATGGCAAAGAACTCTCTGAGCATCTGAAAAAAAAAAACATTGCTAAAGAAGCTGAAAAGGTATTAAAGGTGATGGACTGGCCAAGCATGTCTCCAGACCTAAACCCTATTGGGCATCTGTGGGGCATCCTCAAACGGAAGGTGGTTGAGCGCAAGGTCTCTAACATCCACCAGCTTCATGATGTCGTCATGGAGGAGTGGAAGAGGACTCCAGTGGCAACCTGTGAAGCTCCAGTGAACGCCATGCCCAAGAAGGTTAAGGCAGTGCTGGAAAATAATGATGGCCACACAAAATATTGACACTTTGGGCCCAATTTGGAACTTTTTCACTTAGGGGTGTACTCACGTTTGCTGCCAGCGGGTTTAGACATTAATGGCTGTGTGTTGAGTTGTTTTGAGAGGACAGCAAACTGTTATACAAGCTGTACACTCACTACTTTTCATTGTAGCAAAGTGTCATTTCTTCAGTGTTGTCACATGAAAAGATATAATAAAATAGTTACAAAAATGTGAGGGGTGTACTCACTTTTGTGAGATACTGTATATATTTATCATAGATCAGCCCTCAAATTTTCCACAACACTGGTGAGGCTGCATTGATGGGCACTGATCAGGCTGCACTGATGGGCACTGGTGGGGTTTCACTGATGGGCACTGTTGAGGCGGCACAGATAAGCTTCACTGGTGATGCTGCACTGATAAAATTGTTATTAATATTTATTTTTGTAACTTCTGCATTCATTCAAAAATATTTAACAGTGTAATTTTATGAGATAATTTATGAGGGCGTGTTTAGGGGCGGGGTAGGGTAGGGATTGGGTGGGGCAACTGGTGGCGAGTAACCCTTAAGGCCTGGCTAGTAGCTCAGGACTTTGAATTTTGAGCCCTGTCATAGATAACGCACAGCCACTACAGTTTAGATGCACCAATTAGGTTTTGTATTGTACAAAAGTAGCCAGGTATAAAAAGCAAAGAACGTATTAGATAGAAAATACCGATACCGGCACCACGCCTGTGTGAACCCAGGCTTATCACATCCTGGGTTTACACAAGAGCAGTGCGGGAAACTACATGTGATTCAGACATGAATCACACCGCATTCCTGTTTGAATCACATGTAATTCTTTGCAGTGCAATTTGTGCCCATTCATTTTTGTATAGGCTCAAATCGCATTGCACAGCACGGTATTGGTAATTGGTATCAGTGAGCACTTGAGTACAAGTATCAGTACTCGTGCTTGCTCTTTAAAAAATGGTATCCGTGCTTCGCTAGAGGATACAGTATAGTGTAGTGGGTGTGCTTGCTGTATCTTTGAGATACAGAATTTTTTCTCCAGGCTAGTTATGAAGTAACCTAGAAGTCCTCAGAAATTGCTTGAACCTGTGGCTTGGTAAAATAAAACCTGGTTTTCCCTGTTTGGCATACACAAGCAGAATATCTGAAAACTACTTCTGACTACTACCGTGTTTCCCCGAAAATAAGACAAGGTCTTATAATAATTTTGGCACCAAAAGACATAGTAGGGCTTATTTTTGGGGTAGGTCTTATCGTGTAATGTCTTCTCTCCCTCCCTGCCTAACAGGAATCTGCTGTGTGAACCTAGTAAAAGTGTTTGTAAAATCCTAGAATCCACTCTATTACTGTTCTACACACTGGACATTATGAAAAACAGTAATAGAGTGGATTCTAGGATTTTACAAACACTAAACTAGGGCTTAATTTCAGGGTAGGGCTTATAGTGCAGCTTTCCCCGAAAATATCAGTAGGTTCAGGGTAGGTCTTATTTTCGGGGAAACACGGTATTAATTTTACCTACAAAAAACACACTAAGGCTTATTTTCAAAGGATGTCTTGTCTATATCCCCTGTCTTCCTTACCCCTACCCCATCAGCTCAGGAGTCATCATTATGACATCTTTTATCCCAAAAATAAACCTTAGTTAAAGTCATTGTAAAAATATGTAATCCATTTTGTAAAAAGATTATATAATGTCCAGTGAGTCTCCTTTTGTAACTTTTTTTGTCGAAAATACCTTATTTACAGCGCCGCTGGCTGCTCACGTGATCCTCCAGAGCTCTTCTTCTCCCCTCTGAGCACTGCCCAGGGCAGGGTTGAGATCCTCGCTGACGTCAGCCGGGAGGAGAGAAAAAGATCTCTGGCTGGTCAGGTGGGCCCCCAGCGGTGCTGTAAATAAGGTATTTTCGACAATGAATTTACAAAAGGGCTTATTTTCGGGGTAGAGTTTATATTGCAGCCCTCCCCTTAAATCACGCTAGGTCTTTTTTTTCGGGGAACCTTATTTACAGCACCGCTGGCTGCTCACTTGATCCGCCAGAGCTCTTCTTCTCCCCTCCGAGCACTGCCCAGGGCAGGGTTGAGATCCTCGCTGACGTCAGCCGGGAGGAGAGAAAAAGATCTCTGGCTGGTCAGGTGGGCCCCCAGCGGTGCTGTAAATAAGGTATTTTCAACAATAAATTTACAAAAGGGCTTATTTTCGGGGTAGAGTTTATATTGCAGCCCTCCCCTGAAATCACGCTAGGTCTTTTTTTCGGGGGAAACACAATATATTGAATTTTATTTTAATACATTGGGGTCATATCCTATAAACTGCCCATGGTACAAAGGTACTACAGAGGGTGCTATCTGCAGGCTACTTTAGTTCTGTCTTTTCTATTGTTCCTTTATTCATTTCTAATTGATATATTTGCTTATAGAGGAAGAATCGGGGGCCAAGTACAAGCTATGAGAACCCTGAATCTACAACCCATATTTTAATAGTGATTTTTATACACATTTAAATTTTCTGACCAGGATTGGAACATGGAAATCCAGATTGAATAGCTTGAGCCAACACATAATAATTCAGAATGTGAGGAAGTATGTTTCATAGATGCAATTTCTTCCTTTCCTTCCAGGCACCCCTGTACCCAGATGTGTTGCCTCCATCAAATGACGTGGTCAGACAGGTGGTCCAGGGTCTGCAGGAAGCTTTGGGAATGTCCCTCTTTGGTATAGATTTAATTGTGGACACACAGTCTGGCCGCTGTGCAGTCATTGATGTCAACGCTTTTCCAGGTATGTCTTCTGTTAGTTAACACTTTGCTACTGTCACAGAATCACTGGTTCAAGTTAGAAAACAAAAGCTTAAACCCAAATAGTTTTTCTGAACAGAACTTTACACTTTAAGGGTAAGTTGACCTTTTCACGAAAAATGAAAAGGTCAGCTAACTCCAAATATCCTGGTCACCCATTGCACATAGCAGCCGTGATACCAATTGCTGCTGGTGCAGCATTGGACATTTTGACTGCTATTTACAGTGGGATCCGGACTGGTGGCCAGGTTATTTGGAGTTAGTTCATCTTTTCATTTTTCATGGAAAGGTGAACTTACCCTTTAAGTAATGATAGAATGTAGAATGGATATTAACAACTACTCTAGAGAAACAGCCGGAATATATTTGATGACACATTAGGTGGAAAGTATTTAAAAATTGGTGTAATCTATCTGCAAAATGGAATTTGCAGTAATATTTTCATTGTTGTTAAATTAGCCCCCACGGGGCTTTATAAACTGCAGAAATCATGTTTCTAATGAAACGTTGTAAACCCCATTCAATGAATTTGAGCTAAGCACATATATCTGTAGTGTTTACTTATCTCTCTCCAAAGCTCTAAGTGTCGTTTCTCCCTTGTGCTTCGTTAGTCTGTTATCAGCATGAGTCAATACTGAAAGGTTCTCCAACACATGAGATAACATGGGCTTAAAATTTGAGTTGGGGAGGGAGATAAGCAGGAAGCTTGTCTATTCAGAATACAGCTCTGCGTGTTCCCTATTTCCTCTGTTTATGTGGAGGGCAACGGGGGGGGGGGGGGGGGGGGGATGGTCCCTCGTCCCTTTCCTCCAATCAGCTCTCACACAGTGTCCCCACCCACCCCTATGTGCTGCTGAAAGATGAAGTAGGATTTTTAACACAATCTGCATATTTAAAAGGGTGTAGAAAGGGTAAGATGGCAGATATACAAGTAAATCTTATGTAGGAAGATTTGTATCATCTGAGGCTGTTCTCTTCACTGGGTATATGTGAAGGTTGACATTAACTTTAAAAGTTCATTCCGGACAGATGAAAAAATAAGCTTAGAAATGTATACCAGACACACAGCCTACATTGGCTTCATTTTTTTCAGTCATGTATTGCATTGGTGCACCTGTCCATACCATTCCTTTGTCAGTAATCCTCTTTGTAATGCAAACAAGCTATTCCCAAACACAACCATTTCAGGCTGATCTGCAACCACCAGTCCAATTCAAGCCTGCTTTGAGGCAATGACTGCAGGAAACAGAGAGAGAAGAAGTTGCACAGGGAACATTTTTGAAGCAGACCCACTCACCCCAGTTGAGGGGGGGTTGCCTACAGTTTGGTTCCAGGGGTTACACTGAGCTTGGATTAAGTGACTTGGCCCAGTTGCAGTGTTTCCTGGGCAGCTTTAGGAATACAATGATTATCTTAGTGTGTTTCCTGGAATTGCTGTTACCAGTCCTAAAATATAATAAAAAAGCGCTCAAGCAGATACCTGAAACCTGCTTGTCAAAATAATCGATAGATTCAAAGATACGGGCAGATGAATTACAAAGCCTGACAAATCCTGAAAGACTGAGCTTGGCCTGACTGCCCATCACTTTCAGAGTCAAATAGGGAGCCTCTGGATGAAAGAGTGGAGGAGCCACGCTATAATTTTTCAACAGACTTTTACTTACCTGGTTTTCTCTTTTTCACCCTCTGGATTTAATGACCATAAGTTAACTACTGATTATGTATTTTATTTATCATATGCCGAGTTTTAATTGCCCACTAATATGACAGTCTATATTACAACAACATCTTTACCTGTTAAAGTTAAATGAATGAAAAAGAAAACTTTAGGGCGGCACAGTGGTGTAGTGGTTAGCACATTCACCTAGCAGCAAGAGGGTTGCTGGTTCAAATCCCAACCACGACACTACCTGCCTGGAGTTTGCATGTTCTCCCTGTGCCTGCGTGGGTTTCCTCCCACACTCCAAAGACATGCTGCTAGGTTAATTGGATCCTGTATAAAAAATTGGCCCTACTGTATATGTATGTGAGTTAGGGACCTTAGATTGTAAGCTCCTTGAGGGCAGGGACTGATGTGAATGTGCAATGTATATGTAAAGCGCTGTGTAAATTGGCAGTGCTATATAAGTACCTGAAATAAATAAAAATAAACCCCCAATATCCAACAGCAACTATGGTACCCATGCAAATTAGTTTAAACATGTATTCCTAAATTTCTTTTTCAGGATATGAAGGAGTCCCTGAGTTTTTCTCTGCTTTACTCTCTCATGTGGAGAAACTTCTAGGAAGCAACCAGGAGCAGTCCTCAGTCTTGGAGCTCCCAGCCTCTGTCCCCCAGTGTGAGGAGCACAGTACGGAGAGGAGGTCCTTGCCAGAGCCATGCAAGAGGCGGCTCAGTCCTTCTTCCTATTTTAACATGTACACCCCACCCCTCTCTGCTGATTGTTGACACATACCATGTCCACTTTTGTGGAATTTCCGGTGAACATTTGTGTGTTTGTGGCAATAATGTAGACAAGCATGGAGCTTCTTCTACTGGATTTAAATCATGGGCCTCTGATGGAAAGTCGGTCTTTTTCCCTACAGCAACCAATCAGATACTCCTTCTTAGACTGCACTAGGAGGGCGAAAGGGAGAATTGACGGTTGCTATAGGTAACAAGTGCTTTCCTCCTTCAGATAATTTAAGAGCATAAATAAGGCTAACCTTGGACCGCACATTTCATCTCCCATATTTCATCAAGGACTTTAATGCAGAATTTCTAAGAAAATAGACTTTGACACAATGTGCACTGGAATTCATAGCTTCATTGACACTGGTATTCATTAGCTGAAGAAAGTGGATCCTGAATTTTTCAATTTTATTTAATTCTCACAGCAAAACTTGAATATAATCACAGAAAAGAGACCAGAATTACATATATGGCCATCTATGTACAGTTTTTGGAGGATCCAGTGCTACCTAGGACATTGTTCTCCTCTTCCCTTATTTGACACTGCCGTTCTTCTGCTAATTGTAAATTAAATAAAAAAAAAAACAATATTTCTGTAAAGTATAGCTGTGTGAAGTTAACATATGGAATAGGTTGTAGCTGAAGCAACAATATAACACTTTCCAAAATCCAAGAACTTCTAAACATTCCGTGACTTACTTTGGTACAGCAAATGGACTTCAGAAGGAGGATAGATGAACTCTTCTGCCCTAGATACACAAAAAACAGAATCTGATCTGGAAAAAAGAGCTCAACTATAGAAAAATGATTTGATGTAAAGCTAAATATAATCAATTCATACGCTTAACTCATTTTAATTGCAATAGATGAAAAGATAACATTTTGCAGTACTCAATAGAAATGCACTAGGCTAGGCAATGTGCATTAAATGTGTTAAAAAACAACCCAATGCAACCAGGTTCCAGTTTCTCCTCCTATAAATTGCAGTAAAAACAAAGAATTTTTATATCTGTCATTCTGCTCCACACCATCTATATCATGCAGGTGAAGAGCAATGAGAGCCTTAGCTGAATTATAGGAGTTCATATTTTTCCTGGCTTAGTCTTGCTGAGCTTTGATGTGCTGAGAAGTGGTCACATTCTAGACAATAAGAGGCAAAGGAAACAATACATATTGTCAAACGTATTGGGACACCTGCCTTTACACGCACATGAACTTTAATGGCATCCCAGTCTTAGTCTGTAGGGTTCAATATTGAGTTGGCCCACCCTTTGCAATTATAATAACTTCAACTGTTCTGGGAAGGCTGTCCACAAGGTTTAGGATTGTATCTATGGGAATGTTTGACCATTCTTCCAGAAGCACATCTGTGAGGTCAGGCACTGATGTTGGACGAGAAGGCCTGGCTTGCAGTCTCCACTCTAATTCATCCCCAAGGTGTTCTATTAGGTTGAGGCCAGAACTCTGTGCAGGCCAGTCAAGTTCTTATACCCCAAACTCATCCATATCCTTATGGACCTTGCTTTGTGCTCTGGGCTAAATCATTTGGTGGAGGGGGAATTATGGTGTGGGGTTGTTTTTTAGGGGTTGGGCTTGGTCCCTTAGTTCCAGTGAAGGGAACTCTTAAGGCGCCAGCCTACCAAGACATTTTGGAAAATTTCATGCTTCCAACTTTGTGGGAACAGTTTTAGGATGGCCCCTTCCTGTTCTAATATGACTGAAAGACAAAGCAAGGTCCATAAAGACATGGATGAGCGAGTTTGGGGTAGAGGAACTTGACTGGCCTGCACAGAGTCCTTACCTCAACCCAATGGAACAACTTTGGGATGAATGAGAGTTGACATTACAAGGCAGACCTACTCCTTCAGTGGCTGATCTCACAAATGCGCTTTTGGAAGAATGGTCAAACATTCCCATAGACACTCCTAAACCTTGTGGACAGTCTTCCTAGAAGAGTTGAAGCTGTTATAGCTGCAAAGGGTGGGCAAATGCAATATTGAACCCTACGGACTAAGACAGGGATGCTATTAAAGTTCATGTGCATGAAAAAGCAGGCGTCCCAACACTTTTGACAATATATTATATATATATATATAGTTGCCATTAGGCTAATATAAATATACACAATACATAGTGGAATTCCTCATCAATATACTAACATTGCAAGAAAGCTTTATTTTACAATAGCAACAGATACAGCCTACTGTTGTATAAACGGCATACAGGCCAGCGTAGAAGAATACCAGGGAATCGTGTACATGAATTATCAGACATTGCTCAAGATATGTGCAGGTTATTGGCTGGAAGACGCAGGGTTGAACCTTCATCTGGTTTCTCTCAGCCTCGGTGGATTTCCTGCAGCCGTTCTGCTGCCTTCCTCAGCTCTTCTTCCACTTCATGGATATCCCGCTCCTTAAAGCACAATAGGACAAGGCTTTAAAAATGAACTATGAAAGCTGCCATAGACCTCACTAAGGCCTTTATTTATAATGGAGGGCGGATATCGCTATCTGCTCTCCACTGGACACCACAGTGCTTACTCCATACTGTGCCTGCATTTTAAGTTCCAATCATAGAAGGAAGGCTGTGCTGTCCTATGATGTGCTCTCTGCATAATGCTGGAGAAAACGCTTCTTGATTGGTGGAGACGCCAGGCACATGACTTTGACAGGCCATGTGCCTAATCTTTGCTTCTTCCCTCTTTTTTCCTTTTCATGTAATTGAATGGGGTTTTGAATTACCAAAGCAAGCAACGTGCTAAACATTTGTAGTGCACAGTGTTGTGCTTCATAAATGTGCACATTTTTTTTTTATGTAAACAGTGGTATGGTCTAATCAACCTAAGTCTGACAAATCTTTAAAGCAGATGTACAGCCAAAGCTTATTTTGCTTTAAATCTTCTATGGATCACAGGAGTGCAATACATTCTGCACTCCTGTGATCCCTTTTTAGCAGAGAGCGGTCTGAAGTCCACTCTCTGCTGACATCACAGAGGTTGGTCCAGGCACCGTGTCATCGGGACAATGGAATCGGGACCAACACCAGGCTCAGCCTCTCATTGAGCCTGAGCCGGCCGCTCACCGCCCCTCCACAGCTCAGCACTCCAAAGAGAGAGGAGGGAGCAGAGCAGAGCAGAGAGCTGCTGACTGACAGTCACCAGCTCTCTGCTCGGGTATCTGTCAGAACCCAGCAATCAGGGGTGTTCGATCGCTCGGTTCTCAGTGCAGAGGTGCCGGGGGACCGATGCTGTATCCACCTAGGTAAGTACGAATGGGGGGGGAAAAAAAAGCCATATATCTCTTTTAAATGATTTGAACACACATACTGTATTTGATCTGTGTGATCAGAATAATAAAGAGAGCTAGCTGCTAAAGAGCTTATGTAGCAGTTTTAACATTATTTCTTAACCAATTAGAATTGTGCAGGCTTACTTTTGAAGGATTAACATTTATCTCCATACTTATCATAACTATGGAGTCAGGGTGTTAGTTTGACAGTAGCTGCCCTGTCAACTACCTGACCTGGTACACAGTCTCTGAGATTTGTACATCCTAAGGAGAAGTACAGGCAAAGCTCATTTGTGGATCACAGTAATGCAGTTCTTTCTGAACTCCTGTGACCCGTTTTCCTGCTGAAGCCTGTTGCTGGCTGACGACACAGAGTCAGTCCAGGCTCAGGAAACATCGCAACAATATGGCTGGGATCCACCCGAATGCCTGGACTGGCACCCGGCTCAGCCGTTTAGCGAGCCACTGAGAGTCTGAGCCGGCCAATCACACCCCCTGTACAGCCCAGTGTTCCGGTGAGAACAGGGGGGGCAGAGCAGAGAGCTGGTGACTGAGAGTCACCAGCTCTCTGCTCAGGGAGCTTTGATAACCGAGTGGTCTGCGGTGTTTAGTCACTGGGTTCTCGAGGACTAGGTAAGAATGACTCCAATCAAAAAAAATATATATATACATACTTCTCGTTTAAGGCTCTGTATATACTTGTGCGACTTCAAAGTGGCGTGATTTCCTGTGCGACTCTAATGCACCTTTACAGTCTCTGGCACTCAAGTTGCATCAAAGTCGCATTATAGTAGTGCAGGAACCTTTTTAAAGTCGCTGTAACTTTAAAGTCGCATAGATCTGAACGGGTGCCATTGAAAACAATGGGCTGAGACTTGTCATGTGACTTTATGTGTCAAAAGTCACATGACAAGAAGCAAGTGTGAACATAGCTTTACATTTAAGTACAGCTAGGGTTGCACTTCAGGTGTGTTGTAAGCTGTATTTAAGGGGTGACTTCTAAAGACCGATGCTTAAACATTCAGTTTGAAATCAGCTAAATTTATTCCAGTAACTATAAAAACAAAAGGTGTGCAAATCCTACTGTTTGTTTTTTGTTTAGAAAGCAACCCCAGCCCGATTCTTGCCAGCTTGCTTGAGAGAAGGACCCTTGTGGAAGTAGTGGTCTCTCTCCAGAGGTCTCATCCACTTCCTGCTGAGTCAAACCCCCACCCAACACTGATTGGAAAGTTCTACCTCAGACTCAACAAGAGATGTGTTGGAAGTCTGGAGAGAGACCACAGCTTTCACACACAGAGCAAGGATCCTTTTCTGCAGCATGCTGGCAGGAGATAGGCTTGTTCACTCAGGCTGTGGCTGCTTTCATACAAAAAAAAAACATTGAACACCTTTTGTTTGATGCACCCTAAATGTATTTAGCTACAGTTCCTTGAAAAAGTATTTATACCCCTTGAAATTTTCCACATCTTATCATGTTACAACCAAAAACGTAAATATATTTTATTTGGATTTTATGTAGTAGACCAACACAAAGTGGCACATCATTGTGAAGTGGAAGGAAAATGATAAATGGTTTTCAAAATGTTTTACATATAAATATCTGAAAAGTGTTGCATGTATTGGTAATCAGCCCCCTTCACTCTAAAACCCCTAACTAAAATCTAGTGGAACCAATTGCCTTCAGAAGTCACCTAATTAGTAAAAAGAGTCCACCTGTGTGTAATTGAATCTCAGTATAAATACAGCTGTTCTGTGAAGCCCTCAGAGGTTTGTTAGAGAACCTTAGTGAACAAACAGCATTATGAAGGCCAAGGAACACACCAGACAGGTCAGGGATAAAGTTGTGGAGAAGTTTAAAGCAGGGTTAGGTTATAAAAAATATCCCAACTTTTGAACATCTCATGAAAGACTGGTCAATCCATCATCCGAAAATGAAAAGAGCATGGCACAACTGCAAACCTACCAGGACATGGCCGTCCACCTAAACTGCAGGCCAGGCAAAGAGAGCATTAATCAGAGAAGCAGAGACCCATGGTAACTCTGGAGGAGCTGAAGAGATCCACAGCCCAGGTGGGAGAATCTGTCCACAGAACAACCATTAGTCATACCCTCCACAAATCTGGACTTTATGGAAGAGTTACAAGAAGAAAGTCATTGTTGAAAGAAAGTCCTGTTTGCAGTTTGGGAGAAGCCATGAGGGGGGCACAGCAAATATGTGGAAGAAGGTGCTCTGGTCAGATGAGACCAAAATTAAACTTTTTGCCCTAAAAGCAAAACACTATGTGTGGCGGAAAACTAACACTGCACATCCCCTGAACACACCATCCCCACTGTGAAACATGGTGGTGACAGCATCATGTTGTGGGGATGATTTTCTTCAGCAGAAACAGGAAAGCTGGTCAGGGTTGATGGGAAGATGAATGGAGCCAAATACAGGGCAGTCTTTGAAAAAAAAGCCTGTTAGAGTCTGCAAAAGACTTGAGACTGATGCCCCATACACACGTGCAGATTATCTGCAGACTTTTGTCTGCAGACTTACCAAAACCATATAATATGAGGTCAAACCTAAACACTTTCAATTTGTATGCAATCCAGCAGGCCCTTGCACTACATAGAAAAGGTAAGTCTGCAGACAAAAGTCTGCAGATAATCTGCACGTGTGTATGGGGCATTAGGCGCAGGTTCACCTTCCAACAGGACAACGACCCTAAACATACAGCCAGAGCCACAATGGAATGGTTTAGCTCAAAGCATTTCATGTGTTAGAATGGCCCCGTCAAAGTCCAGACCTAAATCCAATTGAGAATTTGTGGCAGGACTTGAAAATTGCTGTGCACAGATGCTGTCCATCCAACCTGACAGAGCTTGAGCTATTTTGCAAAGAAGAATGGGCAAATATTTCACTCTTTAGATGTGCAAAGCTGATAGAGAAATACCAAAAAAGACTTGCAGCTGTAATTGGAGTGAAAGGTGGTTCTATAAAGTATTGACTCAGGGGGCTGAATACAAATGCACGCCACACTTTTCGCATATTTTATCCAAAACATTTTGAAAACGATTTATCATTTTCCTTCCACTTCACAATTATGTGCCACTTTGTGTTGGTCTATCACATAAAATCCCAATAAAATACATTTATGTTTTTGGTTGTAACATGACAAAATATGGAAAAATGCAAGGGGTATGAATACATTTTCAGGGCACTGTAATATAAGGTTCATTTGGGCTTTAAACTGAATATTCAGGCTCACAAACAGTATGTAAAACTCACTAAGGAAGCAAATATACATCTTATATTAAAAAAACTGCAACATTTTAGTTTAAGATTCAGATTTTTTTATTGTTCAAATTTTTGCAAAAGCTCTATTGAACTTTCAGAAAAAATAAGCTAAATACAGATCTGGTCCATCAAAATGGAAGGCTTGCCAAATTTTACAGTTACCTTTCTTTATTAAAAAAAAAAAACAGCCAAAGCCCAAGTCGTGGGGGTAAAAAAGCCTGCCCCCTGCCAGCAGCTGCAAAGAGGGGAAGCAGTGATCCCTGCGAAGAATTCTGACCCACCTTCTGCTGAGTCAGAGCTGTTCAATTAAAGGGGAACATGAGCTCTAATAATTAAAGGGGAACATGAGCTCTAATAATTAAAGGTCTACAGGCTTCAATAGGAGGTGCGTCCGACCTCTGCAATGAAGTTACTGCTTCCCCAAAGAAATCAAGGGTCCCTGTCTGTAGCTGCTCAGGTTGTGGCTGTTTTAGCTGATTTAAACTGAAGAATAAATTTGGCTTTAAAGTAGAAACAAGGAGTCTGCCATTGCTGGTTTTCTACTTTAAAATTCTGCGTTGTAGATGGGTTGCTCTGTCCCACATAATGACTGCTTTAACTTTGTTCAGGTAATAGGTGAAGTTTAATTTATAGGGACAGACACAGAATTCTACTTTAATGAGCACTGACAGAGCCCAGTATTTATTATAGGAACATTTTATAGCTGCTGCTGTTGTATCAAATTACTAAAGTCCAATGGACTCCCTAAAGAACCGTCATAAAGTCTGACTGAAAACAAATTCAGACTGAAAAACATTAATAGAATCTATCCTGTAATGAATCTAAGACACGCCAAAACTGCAGATAGTGTACAGCAGAGCTGCATGCACTTTGCTACTTATTCTGGTTCAATACAAACTTATCACTGGGGTATAAAACCTTAGATAGATCCAATTGCACTGAGCAATCACTGATAACTACCCTGCCCCATTTTAAAGGAGAATTTCATCAGTGACAAATTAGAGACAGGTTTGTCATCCGTCAGTAAATTTACTGATAGTGTTTTTTACAGCTGTCAGTAGATGTCTGTTAGAGAAATTTTATGCCAATAAAAAGCAGTCCTTTTTTTAGGCAGGTTAGTGTTGGCAAGTGTAAGAAAGAACCCCTTGAAAGCTTAATGCAGCACCAGCAACCACTTATCCAGGCAGAGTTTGAAGTCAGGTGGGACAATATTTAAATAGCAGGCTGGAGCCGGTGGCGGAAGGAGCAGACAACCGCATTTGTCGATCCTGATCCTCTAGTGCTGGCTGCGGAGTGATCTCAACTGTGCTCTGCCTGGCACCTCACTGCATAGATAGGTAGTTGGAATCTGGGGCTTGTCTGGTGGCAATAGCTCCTAATGCCTGTGCCCTTGGCCCCGTGTTCCCAGCAGCTACACTACACTCTCCTCCTGAGTAACTTATCCTGCTCTTCTGCAGCTGCAGTTCTCTATCAGGTATTGTCAAGGAGGGTGGTGTGAGGGCTATTTGAGGGAAAAGGGGGGACACCTGAACCCTGCACTCTGTATGCAGCGCACCCCTGAACTCTGCATTCTGTACACAGCGCACCCCTTAACCCTGTATTCTGTAAGCAGCACACCCCTGAACCTTGCATTCAGTATGCAGCACACCCCTAAACCCTGCATTCTGTACGCAGCACACCCCTGAACCCTACATTCTGTATGCAATGCACCCCTACACCTTGCATTCTGTATGCAGCGCACCCTTTAACCCGGCACTCTGTATGCAGCACACCCCTGAACCCTACATTCTGTACACAGTGCACCCCTGAACCCTACTTTCTGTATGCAGTGCACCCTTTAACCCTGCACTCTGTATGCAGCACACCCCTGAATCCTGCACTCTGTATGTAGCACACACTTTACTCTGTACCTGTACTCTTTACTTAATTCACACGCCTGGTATTTAATGCCCCTTTAAGACTCTCCCACTGTTAGTGCAGGAGGTGATACTTCTGCCTTCTGACTGTTTTTTTTTTTCCCAGCCAAATGAGAATTTTGCATTGAAATACTGTCACAACCACAAGCCAAGCATTTGGCTTGTGGCTACTGCACAGCCACAATGAGCTCAACAGGCAAATTTGACAGGCGATGTGTTGCTGCCTGTGAAACTTGACATGTCTAGTTAAAATTGCCACAGTATGAAGCTAAGCATCAAGGCCATAGCAATGTGTACTCACTCACTCTGTAAATTTTCCATGTTCTGTAACTAAAAAAAATTTGCGAGAAGTTGGTAACCCAGGTAAGGGGACATAGCCTAGGGCCTAAGTTGGACATAAAATGAATGGTTTTTGGGAAGATTCACAGAATAGATTTTGAATCCAGTTACTATGTGATGTACAAGGCTTATAAAGTAAACCAAAAAATGTAATTTATCTTCCATGAGTTGGCCAAATCTTCCTTCTTTTGAGTATCTCACATACTCCCCCTTCCTAGACACTGCAGCTCAGAGGGTTTCAGCAACAGAGGCAGTGCTGTCAATCCAGAAAGCAGTGGGCATGACTAGGTGTGGCCAGGTGACTGTGACTTACAAACTACAGGCTTGTGAATCAGCAGTGACAATATCCATAGCCACACTCCCCGCAACATTTTTTAATGACACTGTAATGCAAGAAGGCACAGTCTGAATTCAGAAGCAGTTCAGGATTGTTGTGACACCATCAGAAGAAGCTGCATTATATGGACTTTACTGGAGGCATCAACAGATGTCTGTGGGACTTTAAAGGAGAGATAAAAATAAAACTGCAAATGCATACGGACTTATACTTTCCGCAAGCACTTACATTTTAATAACGGGCCATAGTTCTTCTTTAATCAGTTAAGTCCGTTCAAAGTTAACAAATGAAAGAACACAATTGTGATTGTTTTATATGACTCTTGAGTACTATGCATTATTATTTACCGCCAGTAGTTTCAGGCACCCAGGATGCTTACATTGAAAACAGACTTATTAGCATATTGGAGTTGCTGTCACCACCAAAAAAGGAAAGTATTATTTCAGGTTGGTTGTATGTCCAAAACCAAAAATAAATTTGTATTTATTGCAGATGAGCAGCCCTTAGATGTGGTGGCTACGCTAGTTTTCTATTCTTCAGGCAAGGTAGATTTTCTGCAAATACAGAAACATATCTGTAGATCCTGCCCTTGCAATTCCCAGTTCACCAAACTGAAATCTCAAACAATGTTATCAGCCTTCCAAACTAAATTCTGTGAAACACAAAATAATTTACCCTTTGTAGTAGAGCTGAGAGGGGGGATGTTTGTAGTCCAGATAAGAAGAACAGTCTAAGACAAGGATCCTCAAACTACAGCCCGACAGCTGTTGCGGAACTACACATCCCATGAGGCATTGTAAAACTCTGACATTCACAGACATGACTAGGCATGATGGGAATTGTAGTTCCTGAACAACTGGAGGGCCATAGTCTGAAGACCCCTGGTCTAAGTTAACAACACTGCCCCTCCATAGATACAGTACAGTGAGGACAGTGAGAACTAGGACAGAAAATGTGATACTAGCAGGATCACCCAGGTGAAAATAAATGAAGAAAAACACGAATGCTGCCACCACACCTAAGGAATGTTAAGATGCAATATATTACAATTTTATTTTGGGGTTTAGATACATTTTAAGGCCTAATTCACACCTCATTTCGATGTCGACTGGCATTTGCCCCATTTATATGGGGCATTAAGAGTTAAGCCAGAAGTCATTATCTACCTACCTGTTCAAGATTAGTGACTCAAACCACTGAATAAAGAGGGACAGGATGAAATCCAGGCAACTTGCACTTTCAGAATGAGAAGTCAGTCTCCTCTTTTCTTTCTTACCCTAGGGCCCGATTCACACCTATGCATTTTATAGTGCTTTTTGCATTTTACAGATTTGCACTACAGAACGTGTTCCATAGGAAACAATGTAAAATGGACTGTAGTGCATTTCTGCAAAATGCAAAAAGCACTAAAAATGCATAGGTGTGAATCGGGCCCTAAGGTAAGAAACAAAAGAGGAGACTGACTTCTCATTCTGAAAGTGCAAGTTGCCTGGATTTCATCCTGTCCCTCTTTATTCAGTGGTTTGAGTCACTAATCTTGAACAGGTATGTAGATAATGACTTCTGGCTTGACTCTTAATGCCCCGTATAAATGGGGCAAATGCCAGTCGACATCGGCCAGTTGAAAAAATAATGGCTGACATTTAGCCTGTGTGTATGGCACCCTGTCCAACAGAAGCTGGGAGTTTGGAAAACCAGTAGCCGACCGCCTCCCGAATGGCGCTCTCGCCAGTGGTGGAGAGCCCTGATTGCAGTGTTCTGGTTGGGGGGCTGTCCCCCTGTCATAACACAACAGCTCAGCAGGGGAGATCGCTGTACCAACATCTGGTCATTGGTACAGTGGCTCTGACTGGAGCTGAAAGTTTTTTTTTTTTCAATTTAATGGAAAAAACTAATAGTGTGTACCAGGCTTTACTTTCCTGATATGAACATTTGTTTCTGGTCAGTGGCTGAGAACGTATCAAAACCAGAAGGTCAATATGAGAGCCAGGCAACTAACAGAGGATGGACAGTTAAGACAGCTCAATGTTTTTCAAAGCAAAGGGCAAAAGTATATGGGCAAATGTACCCCATCCCATTCTCATAATTGAAAGAAGGAGTGTATATGTCACCTAAGCAGCAACATGGCCACAGATTGGATTGAACATCTGTAGCCCAGAAAATAGAGGACTTGGGAGCTGGTGTAACCTGGGAATTACAAAATAGTATTTGGGTACTTTTAGTATTTTTTATGTGGTTGGGCAATTCGATGGGTGAGGAAGGATAGCTTGAGATAGGCTTTAAATACTTTTCACCCATTAATGTTGACTTGTATTCTCACTGTCTCACCTCAGCTCTATGCTCCTCTCGTTCTTCCATTTCCTCCAGCTCCCTCTCTTCTTCCTCTTCTCTTTCTTCATGATTTCCAGGTCTACCATTGTGATGGTGTCTCTCCCTCTCCATTTCATCATCTTCTTGTCCATAGTAGTTCCTCTCCCTCTCCATATCTCCTTCTTCTGGGTGGTGGATGTGTCTCTTCTCTTCATGAGGATAACCATGCATGTGATTCTTGGAGTTTAAATATTTCAGACGTCTGTCTTCGGTCTCAAACTGGGCTGTTTCTTCTTGGCTGGGGTCCTCTGCCATTCTCCTTTGGGATCCTCTTTTTCTTTTTTCCCATTCGTCATGGTCCCCTTGGTACCACCCTTTGCTGTTCTCATGGTATCCTCTGCCATGATCTTCCTCTGAGCTGTCTTTCTCACTCTCATCACTAAATTTTCTTTTCTCCTTTCTCTTGGTGGCTGCAGCATCTCTGACCACATCCCCAGCTCTTTTTTCTTGACTGTCATTTCTCTTTACAGTTGGGCTTCTTTTGTCCTCCTCTTCCTCCAGCAGCTCCTTTGCTTTCTCCTCAGCTGATGCACCGTGCTCTTTCTGTTTCACCTCCACTTTTTCAATCTTCTCAAATTCTTCATTTTCTGTTCCCCTTTTTGATTGTGTATCTCTTTTAGGAGCAGGTACAGGACTTTCATTGGTTCTCTTTCGAAGTTCTTCTTCTTCGCTGCTTTCCCGTTCTTCATGCTGCTGTGACTTTTCTAAAGGTAGCATAAACACAAGCAGAACATAGGCAAGTGATGTTAGATGTCACAGCTGAGACCATCGATTTTAGATAACACCCATTACTGTACCTTATAATAACATTTTGTTGCTCTATGCAAGTAAAAAAGAAAATCAGAACTACCTTAAATTATATTATTGTTAGAAGAAGGATGAGTAGAAAGAATATTAAATTAAGCCTGCCATGCCCACCAAAATTTTAAAAAATATCATTATAGGTGAAGTGCAGATGGTACCAGGGTTTGTCTTCTGAAGACTTTCTTTATGTCTGGGGAAGATACTGGATCCTATTCACTGTCTGCATACAGGAAAAAAACAATGTCTGTTCCAAGGAGCCAGTGTTTTCCCTGGTCACAAAATTAATTTTAAGGCAAGTACTGTAAATGCATGCACTACAAGGTGCTTGAGGTTTACAATTAACCACTTGACCTCCGGAAGGTTTTACCCCCTACATGACCAGGACATTTTTTGTGATATGGCATTGCGTTACTTTAACTGAAAATTGTGCGGTCGTGGGACACTGTACCCAAATAAAATGTATGTCCTTTTTCCCCAAAGATAGAGCTTTCTTTTGGTGGCATTTGGTCACCTCTATGGTTTTTATTTTGTGCTCTATAAACTAAAAAATACCAAGTTAAAAAAAAACAATATTTTTTACTTTCTGCTATAAAACCCATCCAAAAAAAAAAAAAAAAATCACATTTCTTCATCAATTTATGCCAAAATGTATTCTGCTACATATTTTTGGTATAAAAAAAATCCCTAAAAGTATATATTGATTGGTTTGAATATATTTATGCAATTTCTATTTATATATATATATACACACACACACATATATATATATATATATATATATATATATAAGTATGATATACTGTTGGTATATCCCCTATGCGCCAATGGGCCACAAATGGACTAAGGAAAATGCATGCAGCTGCTATAGTAAAAGTGTGAGTGAGTGTATGAGAATAACCTTAGTAGGAAAGGTTATTCACGTCTCTTGAATTGCAATATTTGCACCAATTAGATATTTTTACATCTCATGCACTTTATATTGAACTGGAATATTTAAAACACTCAATCATTTATTTTATTTTATTTATTGTATTTACTTTGTATATAATTTGCTTTGAATCATATTTGCATTGTTTGCACTACAATATTTATGCACCTTATTCATAAGTAATTTCTGAAAGCATCAATAATACTAATATTAAGCAAGCGCTATAGGTAGCCTTTCCTAGTAAGGTTATTCACATACATATATATATTTTTTATACTAGTAATGGCGGCGATCAGCGACTTATTGCGGGACTGCAATATTGCGGCGGACAATTCGGACACCTAACTGACACTTTTTTGGGAACCTGTGACACCAAAACAGAGATCAGTGCTAAAAATATGCACTGTCTCTGTACTAATGACACTGGAAGGGAAGGGGTTAACATCTAGGGGGATCAAGGGGTTTAATGTGTGACCAACATGTTTTACTGTGTACTGTGTAAGGTTTTTTTACTAAGCAATTTGCTGTTTTTAACTTCCTGCTTTGCACATTGCTGCTGTCAGAAGAGAGCCCTGTGTTTGTTTACTTACACAGGGCTCTCTTCAATAATCTCTGGAGCTGATCGTCGTGTGACGGTGACCAATGAGCGGCTAGCACCTGCTGATTGCTTTGTGCTGCAGCCAATTGCAGCACAGCCGGGGTGGGGGGGGGCCCTCTCTGGCCTGTCACACGGATCACGTACTACACAGCGCAGGAAAGCCGCCTTTGCCGCTGTATATGTACTGTATACAGTTGGCAAGTGGTTAATATTTGTTTATACAATTTGGGGGACTTGAGAGACTTATGTTAACATGAAGAATATTATACATCATAGTTGTATAATATGAAAAGAGAGACCAGAAATGTTGAAAAGAGTGTAGATAATATGCAGTTATGGTCCAGAGATTGGCAATACTGCCAGGGGGTATATAAGATATGGGTGATAGTAAACAAGGCATTCTTCTTAATGAGTAACATAACATACATAATTCTTCATAGATGAATGGTCATAGATAATTGATTGTCTTAATTAGACCCAAAGTTGTTTCAAGGTGCCACATCCCTATATAGTCGTATCAAAAAGGTGAATTTGTGGCCTGGGATTTTTAATTGGCACCAAGATTACAAACAGTCAAATTAAAATTCACAATATTTATTAATAGAGTTTCTTAAAAGACACAATACTCTCTAAGGCTCCATTCACATATAGGCTTCTCGGATTGTGAATCATTGCAAATCACGGGACGCCCGTGCATTCCCGTGACTTGCAATGGCACCTCAAACGTGGCGTGATTTGGCCGCGATTGTCACCCAACGAATCGCGGTAAAATCGTGCAAACAGAATCGCTTGTCGCCCAAAAGAAGTTCTTGTACTTTTTTTTGGGGGCGATAGGCGTCCTGCGATTCTGCCCGCGATCCGAGACGCCTATATGTGACTGAAGTCTAACATTAAAAGACACCAAAAGAAAATGTACATAAATTCTAAACCATCATATACTGTTAACAGTACAGCACATCTTCAATGCTTACAGTTTACAAAAAAACATTAAGCATTGAAAATGTGTTGCACTATAAACAGTATATTGTTTTGAATTTATGTACATTTTCTTTTGGTGTCATTTAATATGTTAGAGTGTATTGTCTCTTTTAAGAAACAGTATTAATAAAATTTGGTTGTTTGTATTCTTGGTGCCAATTAAAAATCCCAGGCCAGGAATTCACCTTCTTGATGAATGGTCATAATAGCTAGTTCTAACGTACTTCAGCAGTTCCAAGACACTTCAGGAAAGAACCTTGGGTCCCAAAGCTATGACATTAAATAGTGGGTTTTATCTATGAACACTGAAGGCACATGGAGGAACTGATATCCCTGCTCTTATTACATTTACAGGACAACAATGGTTACCAACAGCTTTTACAACTCCAAGGTGCTAAAATGTAACCCCAGTATTGAAAAGGATGAGAAAGGGTCAGAGTCACGGTCAGCATTTTAATGCTGTCTGTATTCTAGTAGAGGAGAACATCCGTCACCTCCTATCCTAATAATTCCTTTAACTAGGATAGAACAGGAGTGTAATTTCCCCAAATGGAACAATAAAACAATATAAAAAAATGATTTTTATGTGATATGATAAATAAAATAAATGATATTTATTTTACATATCTAGGTTCTATATTCACATATATAAGGGTGATGCGCTAACACTATCACTTAAATGGACCAGCCTATGCTAGGATGTTGAGAAATTATACTTTATATATTTCTTTTTTCTTTCTTTTTCTTTCTTTCTTTTTCTTTTCTTTCTTTTTCTTCTATTATAGAATAATAGACTTTGATATTGTGATTATTATCTATTTTTTCTTTTTTTCTTCTTTTTCTGTATGATTTGTTGGTTTGCAAAATTGAATAAAAAGAGATTAAAAAAAAAATGAAAGTGGATATAACCCTTCCCAACTAGCATAAAAATAATATGCCATTTTAATGTTTTCTTAAGGTTTTATGAAAAAAAGGGGGGGGGGGGGGGAGTATACAACTCGTACACAAACAAAATAGAATCAAAATAGAGATAAGAAAAAGGACTGCAGCGCAGGTGGGTGATATCGGTATATCAATGGCGGGCATAACCAGAAAATATCATATTCTAATATCAACCTCAAACACGAAAACTTGTCTTTCCCACAGAGATAAACCACCCTATCAGGGCTTTCAGAAAGCCCATGTGGGGGACACAAAAAACAAAATGGCTCAACATTTCCATATCCCAACGGTCAGCCGACGTGGGTCACAATCGCTTTTTAGTACAGTACTCCATACCAAATAGCAAATATGGAAACCTTAGAAGTCTAAAGTAGAAAAGAGAAAAAAAAAAGGAGGGGTGGAGAAGTCAGAGGAAAACTGCCCAAGAGGTCAGTCAGAGAGCCCACTGCCCCGATCCGCACTCTTCAAGTGTCTGAAGGTTGAAAGTATTTAGGCCAAGGGTCCCACTCCCAAACACGATCAAACCTAGTGAATCTGTCTTTCAGCATACTGACCAGCTTTTCGTGTAACATGATCCAGGTCAGCTTACGTTTCATAACCGCCAAGCCTACTACTGGTTTCTTCCAGGCAGTGGCTATAGCGATTTTTGCAGCAAGAAACATAAAATAGATAAGAGTCGGGGGCGTGGCTTGGACATGACCGAGTGAGGACGCACTGCTCTTCGGCTCCCGCAGCTCGCCGCTTTTATAGCCTTACACCGGACTGACAGCCTGCTCCAACTTCTCCTGAACCCCCATGTCACAACGCAGGAGGGCCCAGTCCCAGCCTCGGGGCTCAGGGAGATCGTCCAAGACCTCCATCAGCTCCTTTTTTACGGAGGATCGGGGCCAGCGTGCAGGCCCCTCCAAGATGGCGCCGGACCGCGACTCGCGGGAAGCCACTGCTCCTACGGCTGACGGCTGCTCCCAACCCGAAGCGTCTCCTATCCCTTCGCCCGTGCTGGTGAGTGACACTGCACCCCCACCCTCCCCGGGGTCCTCCGCTTCCCCCGACCGGGGCTCTGACGTTCCAGACCTCCTTGGGGATAGGGATCTGCGCCAGCACATTTGGGCCCTCCCGACTAAGGCTGATCTTGACCGCTTTGCTAGCCGGGTGGAGACAGCCTTCAAGCAGGACATTGAGCAGCTGAAGACCGACACAGCCCATTTGGGTTCCCGGCTGGAATCCCTGGAACAGAAGGTTGAAGACTCCCTTCCTGTGCTGACGCAGTTCCAGGAGCGGTTTAGGGCACAGGATCAGCGCATTGAGGCTCTACTTTGCCAAATGGATGATCAGGAGAACCGCAGCCGCAGATCTAATATCAGGATCAGAGGGATGCCGGAGGCAACTGCTGCCAAAGACATTGTTCCCACCTTACAGGATATCTTCCGGGAGATCCTGGATTTGCCTGCGGCGGCCCCTATGGAGATCGACAGGGCCCACCGGGCGCTCCGTCCGCCATCGCAAGACGCTGACAATCCCAGGGACATCATTTGTAAACTCCACCGTTATGTTATTAAAGAGCAGATCATGCAGAAGATGCGCAGACGCCCTTTCTTTGAATTTGATGGAGCCTGCTTGTTTTTCTATCAGGATCTCTCTAGACGCACCCTTATGCAAAGATGCTCTCTCCAGCCTCTATTGGAATCCCTGAGGGCCGCAGGAGCTACGTATCGTTGGGGCTTTCCTTTTAGCCTCCAATCGGAGCACAATGGTAAATCTGCAATACTGCGCACGAAAGATGATCTCCCTGGCTTTCTATCCCGCCTGGATTTGGGCCCTGTGGACTTTGTGGACTGGCGTCAAGACCTCAATGTGGTTGTCCCGCAGCAGAATGGTCCCTGGCTCCCTGCTCGGGCTCGGAAGGGCTCTCGGGGTCGCAAGCGCCGATCGGGCGGGGCTTCCCCTGGCCCGGCTCCCCGGGGTGACCAGGCCTAAACTCTTATCCTAGTGACTGTCTGCCCCCGCTCCGCTCTCTGCCTCTCGTTTGGGTGGGCCTCCTCCTGAGGCTTTCCTGTGACTGCTGCTGGAATTGGTTTGCTTGGGGGAGGGGGTAGGGGGGTTTATTTTCCTTTGTGGGGTTCGTTATTCATTTCATGATTCCCGGTTTATTTTTTGCACTGTTTTTGCGGGGGCTGTACAGGCTCCTGCTCCTCGTGTCTGACTGCACTTCTCCTGTAGGCCATATCCCTGTCCCTACGGGGCCTTGGGAGTTTGCCCTATTTTGGGCACCATGGCTGGCTTCGGCGCCCCCCCCCCAGTGGGGGGTCCGCAGGGGGCAGCCATGTCACTGGACATGGGCCCGGGGGTGGGCTCCGCGCCCTCCTCCGACCCCATCGCCTGGCGTACTGCCCAGGTGGCCGTGTTTTTCATGGCCTTGTTGTTCATTGAATGTATGTTTATTTGTTCATGGTTTTTTCCTTTTTTTGGCTCTATAACTGTCTCTCTCTGCCTCCCTTTCCTCTTCCTTTTTTCCTCTCCATCCCCCTCCCCCTTCTTTTTCTTCCTCTCCCCTAGGTTCCGGTTTTTCCGCGCCTGGCTCCCTGTGTCTGCGGCAGCGCCCCTGGTGATCATGTGTCTGACATCATGGCTGAGGTTAAGGTAGTGTCCTACAATGTTCGTGGTCTCTGCTCCCCCAACAAACGCAGCCGTCTGTGGCTGGAACTGAAGCGACTTAAGGCGCAGGTGGTTTTTCTGCAGGAGACTCATTTCACGGCCGCATCTGCCCCCAAACTCCCGACCCACCTGTACCCCCAGTGGTTCTTGAGCCACTCCCCGGTATCTAAATCCCGGGGTACGGCTATTGCAATCCACAAGACCTGCCCCTTTCAGCCGACCGCTCACCTGACCGACCCACAGGGCCGTTTTGTGTTTCTTAAGGGAACCATCGGGGGCAAGACTTACACCTTCGCTACGTTGTATGCCCCTAACTCCCAGCAGATTTCCTTTATTGATAGGGTGCTGGAGCTATTGTCTGGTTTTCGCGAGGGTCGTCTGGTTCTTGGGGGGGATTTTAACGTGTCCCCGGACCCGTCGTTGGACGTGTCGGCGGGCCGCTCGGCGCATTCCTACGCTTTCTTACGGCACTTTCGCAAATCCTTCCAGGAGCACGCGTTGGTCGATAGCTGGCGTGTGCTCAACGCCTCCGCTCGCGATTATAGCTACTATTCCGCTGTCCACGATGTCTACACCCGGATCGACTTGCTGTTTGTCGATCAGGGTGCCTTAGACTCGCTCCTGGACTCCACGGTTGAGCAGATTACGATCTCTGACCACGCCCCCATTACCTTGCGCATGGCTCTGGCCCCGGTATCCGCAAAGCCCTGGTCCTGGAAACTCAATGAGAATTTACTGGATGACCCTCGGGTCTCCTCGGGGGTCGAGGAGACGCTCGCCCACTATTTTTCCGAAAACGCATCAGGGGAAGTTAGCGAAGGCATGGTGTGGGAGGGGCACAAGGCCGTAGTCCGGGGTTCCCTCATTGCCTGGGGTTCCAAGCTTAAGAAGGAAAGGCAGCTGGACTTTCAGCGGGTCCTCTCTGCATTGCAGCGTGCGGAACTGTCCCACAAGCGCACCTCTGCCCCTGCAGCTCTGGCGGAACTGACTGAGCTCCGTGCCACTTTTGCGAAACTGTTGGATCGCCAGATTACCCGTCGGCTTAGGTACATGGCACATCGGTACTACGAGTTCGGTAACAAATGCGGCAGGATGTTGGCCAGAGCGCTCCGGAAGCGCCGGCTCTCGGTCCATGTCGCCAAGCTGCACACACCGACGGGCACCCCGGTCTTTCACAGCTCTAGAATGGCGTCGATGTTTCGGGACTACTATGCGGCCCTGTATGACCTCTCTCCTGGCGGGGATGCGTCATCTTTGGCGCGTAGGCGCCGGGAGATAGATGAATACCTGTCGTCCGTGGGTTTGCCGGGTGTTTCCTCGGCCCAACGTGAGGTCTTGGAGGCCCCCATCACGGTAGACGAGTTACTAACCACGGTACGGTCTCTGCCGGACGGGAAGGCTCCCGGTCCGGACGGCTTCACCAAAGCGTATTATATCAGATATTTCCCCCTACTCCACAAGCACATGTGCGCCTTTTTCAACAAACTGGCTGAGGGGGGTAGCCTTCCTCGGGACATGTCCTTGGCGCACATTACGGTTCTACCCAAGGACGGCCGGGATCACACTGTACCCCAAAATTACCGCCCCATCTCGCTTTTGAACACGGACCTGAAGCTTTTTGCCAAGGTCCTGGCGAATAGGATGAAGTCTCTGATTCCCGACATCGTGCACCCGGATCAAACAGGGTTTGTGCTGGGGCGGGAGGCGAGGGACAACTCTGTCCGCGCCCTCCATCTTATTCACTGGGTCCGCACCCGGTCTCCCCAGCCCCCCTATCTACTGCTGTCGACGGATGCGGAGAAGGCTTTCGATCGAGTGGATTGGAGCTTTCTCACGGCCGTCCTAAAGCGATTGGATATAGGTCCCTGTATGCTGGGTTGGATCTCTGCCTTGTATCAGTCCCCAGTGGCCCAGGTTAGGGTCAATGGCAACCTCTCCGAGCCGTTCCCCATCCGAAATGGCACGCGACAGGGCTGCCCCTTGTCGCCCCTGCTATTTGCCCTGACCCTGGAGCCTTTGCTTTGCAGGGTGCGGGCGAATGTGAACATTAAGGGGGTCACGGTGGGCTCTTCGGAGCATAAGCTTTCCGCTTACGCGGACGATGTCCTGTTCCACGTGACGGACCCGGTCACCTCGCTGCCCAATCTGATGGCGGAACTCTCGGAGTATGGTAAAGTGTCCAACTTTCGGGTAAACTATTCTAAGTCAGAGATCCTACCCATCTCTATACCCCCGTCTATGGCGTCAGCGTTACGGTCCTCCTTCCCGTTTTCGTGGACGGTATCCACCATGAAATATTTGGGTGTCCATCTCACCCCCTCCCTGGACTCCCTATACGCTTCTAACTACGTCCCCTTGTTACGGCGGATTCGTGGAGATCTCGAGTCCTGGAATAAATCCTCCTTTACGTGGGTCGGCCGCACTAATATCCTTAAGATGGCGGTTCTCCCTAGAGTGTTGTTTCTCCTGCAGATGCTCCCTGTGCCGCTTCCCCGGCGTTTCTTCGCCGAATTGAAGAGCTTGTTTATTAACTTTTGTAACGGATCTTTGTACCCCAGGTGGGCACATCCGCCGGATCTGTGTCTCCTGTCCTCCAAACGCACCCACAGCCTGCAGAGAAGCCATATCCAGCCCTTAACCCCTCAATCACGAGACAATCCACACAGGTGTTGAGGGTTAACCATCCAGAGCTTAAACTGTTTATTACATTCCAAGACACAGTTTTACATACAGTTAGGGAAACTCCCCTTAGCCTTTCCACAGAAGGGGGGGAAGGGAACCAACCAATGAGAACTGAACATTTGTACATTTGAAACAAGCAGTCTTAATACACACCCCCTGCGGAGAGATGTCTCCAACTCAGACCATTGTCTGCCATGAATCCACACACTTAGACACAGAAACAGGAGGGGGGGGGGGGGGGATGGGTTGTAACATTACATTACATTAACTCAATGCCATGAGTCAGTTGTTCAGAGGATGAATAAAGGGAAAATAAAATGCAATGTCCCAAACTCATAAGAAAATGACACAAAGGGGTTTACAATCCAGGGACAGGGTGATCCGTCACCCATAGTGACGGCTAGTACCGTCACATCTCTTCCCCCCAAAGGTAGACTAATCCAGGTACTAGACCTCCAACTGGTCTGTGCCTGAATTAGTCGGGTAACAAATCCCAAAGAGTCAATGTCTGTTTGCCTGGATAATTCGTCGGCGCTGCCGTTTTGCTTCCCAGGGCAGTAGTGGACGGTAAAGTCAAAAGGCTGCAGCGCCAAACTCCAGTATCTTCTGGCCCATAGTCTGTCGGTAGGAGGCTTGCGCACAGTCCCCTCCAAAACACACAGTGACAGTGGGTTCTGTCACATTTCTCCCCTTTTAAAAACAGGCTAACGAGGTTCCTGACCCTCAACTGGTCTGGACCTGCGTTAGTCACAAACTTCCACCCCAGGCAACCAGGAAAAGTAAAAGAACGACTCTGGCGCTGGGGAGCAAAACCGCACATAGGGTCTCCCATGAATAAAAACAGCCGCTGCAGAGTGGGAACAGCTGTCTGCACTCCTCTGATCCAGGGCAGGGTTGCAGATATTGGGGGGAGCTGAATAATTCTCTGCCCTGATGCCAGCGATTCCGCTGGTAGGGAATGTAGGCTGGTAGGGCTATGAATTTGGGGAGAAAAAGGTACTTGCTTTTCTCCTGGTGTAGTTACCAGCCGCTGAGACGGTATCTTGCAGGGACTGTCTCCCGGATTCTTCATCTCTGGTTCTGATGCTGGGCAGAGACCATCAGCGCTCTCTCCTGTAGCCAGCGCTTCTGCTGGGGGGATGAACATTGGGGTAGTGTCCAATTGCTGGGGAGGGAGAATTGCTTCCTCTACTCCCGGTGGGGATATCTGCTGTTGGGAAAACAGCTCACGCAGATCCTCTCTCAGACTCTCCGGATCCAACTCTTTTTCTGATGCTGGGCAGATGCCAGGGGCACTCTGCCCTGTAGCCAGCACACTTGCTGGGGCGATAAACACTGGGGTAGTGTCCAAGTGCTGGGGAAACGGCTCACTGAGGTCACCCCTCGGACTCCCTGGATCTACCTCTGAGGGTGGGCAGAGGCCAGCGGCACTCTGTCCCGTAGCCAGCGCTTCTGCTGGGGGGATAAACACTGGGGTAGTGTCCAAGTGCTGGGGAAACGGCTCACTGAGGTCACCCCTCGGACTCCCTGGATCTACCTCTGAGGGTGGGCAGAGGCCAGCGGCACTCTGCCCCGTAGCCAGCGCTTCTGCTGGGGGGATAACCACTGGGGTAGTGTCCAAGTGCTGGGGAAACGGCTCACTGAGGTCACCCCTCGGACTCCCTGGATCTACCTCTGAGGGTGGGCAGAGGCCAGCGGCACTCTGCCCCGTAGCCAGCGCTTCTGCTGGGGGGATAACCACCGGGGTAGTGTCCAAGTGCTGGGGAAACGGCTCACTGAGGTCACCCCTCGGACTCCCTGGATCTACCTCTGAGGGTGGGCAGAGGCCAGCAGCACTCTGCCCCGTAGCCAGCGCTTCTGCTGGGGGGATAAACACTGGGGTAGTGTCCAATTGTTGGGGAGGGAGAATTGCTTCCTCTACTCCCGGTGGGGGTATCTGCTGTTGGGAAAACAGCTCACGCAGATCCTCTCTCAGACTCTCCGGATCCAACTCTTTTTCTGATGCTGGGCAGATGCCAGGGGCACTCTGCCCTGTAGCCAATGCTTCTGCTGGGGCACCAGATGAGATACTCTGGACTTGCTGCTGATCACCATTTCCCAGCCTTCCAGCACCTGTCTCAACTCCCCCTTCTGAGACCTTCATGCTATTAGCTTGTCTCGCTGCCTGGTGGACCTCCGGTGCGTTCCGGCATTCTAGCGCTCGCAGTGCCCTCTGTATCATCGCTGCTTCTTCCATTGCAGTTAGTACGGGAAAACGCAGGGTCACCCCTGGCCCCATTTGCTTCTCATCTTCGTGACTGTCTGCTATTTCTCTCGGACAGTCCCAGGCAACGGGAGCCATGCCAGGCTGCTGATCACCATCAAACAGCCGCTTGTAGGCAATCTCGAGCTCCCATTCCTGCTCAACCAGGAACTCCAATTCCTCCAGGTCACACGCCTCGTCGGGGAGGTCCAGCACCTCATCTCGGAAATCCAGAATGTGTTCCAGCCGCCACTCCTCATCGCTCCCAAAGTCTGGGTCTCCGTACATTTTTTGATGGAGCAGCCCCACGTCGCCATAGCCAACGCCTTCTGTTGGGCTGCCATCTGCTGTACCTGGCCACAGTTGAGCCGCGAACCACCGGAGGGCTCTGTAGCTGGCGTCCAGCCTCATTTCCTCCTGGACCAATCTTCCGAGCTCTGTCTTCCATTCATCTCGCGGTCGTTCCCTCAGGAACACCTCTCGCGCACGGTACTGCTTCCGGTACATCTCTGTGGAGGAGGGAAGGATCTTCCCCTGATGGTGCCGCTCGTGGCTTAGCGCCTCCTGCCAGAGTTGCCGGCGGATCACATCCTCCCAGCCGAGCCTGGTGTGCTCTGTCGCTGGTCCCCGATGGTGCTTCCGCATGCCTTGCAGCCTCCTCCCGAACTCCGCTCTCATGCTGGCTGGTCCCCGTATCACTCCTCGGCAGCTGCCCAGATCTTGAATCCTGGTGGTGGTTTGGATGTCCTGGACTGCAGGAGACATCCCACCGCTGCCAACCAATGTAACGGATCTTTGTACCCCAGGTGGGCACATCCGCCGGATCTGTGTCTCCTGTCCTCCAAACGCACCCACAGCCTGCAGAGAAGCCATATCCAGCCCTTAACCCCTCAATCATGAGACAATCCACACAGGTGTTGAGGGTTAACCATCCAGAGCTTAAACTGTTTATTACATTCCAAGACACAGTTTTACATACAGTTAGGGAAACTCCCCTTAGCCTTTCCACAGAAGGGGGGGAAGGGAACCAACCAATGAGAACTGAACATTTGTACATTTGAAACAAGCAGTCTTAATACACACCCCCTGCGGAGAGATGTCTCCAACTCAGACCATTGTCTGCCATGAATCCACACACTTAGACACAGAAACAGGAGGGGGGGGGGGGATGGGTTGTAACATTACATTACATTAACTCAATGCCATGAGTCAGTTGTTCAGAGGATGAATAAAGGGAAAATAAAATGCAATGTCCCAAACTCATAATAAAATGACACAAAGGGGTTTACAATCCAGGGACAGGGTGATCCGTCACCCATAGTGACGGCTAGTACCGTCACAACTTTGTTTGGGGGGGCAAGAGACCTCGGATAGCTGTTGCTTTGTTGCAGAGGACCAAAAGAGAGGGGGGCCTTGGCCTGCCTAACATTTTGCAATACTATAGAGCTGTGGCTCTCCAACGCCTGTTGGATTGGCGGTTTCAGACCTCCACTAAACTGTGGGTCTCCTTAGAGAAAACGGTGGCCGGCAGAAACTTGGCATACGCCCCGTGGGTGCCAGCGGAGGACAGGGGACTGTCGCATTGGGCATCCCCCCTGACGACCCACTCACTTCGGGTGTGGGATAGGTTGAATGGGGCCTTGGCTCTGGCCCCTCCCACTTCTCCGCTGGCTCCAGTGGGGGGATTTCCTTGGTTCTCCCCGGGTGAGCGGCTATCGTTTCTGGGCTCCTGGGCCAGCGACGGTGAGGTCAGCTTGGCTCGTTTCTGGTCGGATGGGCAGTTGGTCCCCCTGGGGACACTACGTGATCGCTATGGGAGCTTTCCATTTGATTTCTGGAGGCACCAACAGCTGTCCCATTTCGTGGCCTCGCTTTGTCAGCGGGCGCAGATCAGGACCGAGCTTACTGGCTTTGAGCGTCTATGGGCGGCCCGTGACCCCCAGCCGCATCTAATTTCCTTTCTGTATAAGTTGTTGGAGTCGGCCAGGCCCCCCTCAAAGCCTTACTTTATCCGGGCATGGGAGAAGGACTTGGATCTGGAGTTCTCCCCCGAACAACTCCATAGAATGTACCGCATGACCCATTCTAGCTCGGTAGACTCAAAAACGCAAGAGAATAACTACAAACTGCTTACTAGGTGGTATAGGGTCCCAGCCACTCTGGTCAGGTTCTGCCCCGGGGTCTCGGATGGCTGCTGGAGGGGCTGTGGGCAGAGGGGGACGCTCCTCCACGTCTGGTGGTCGTGCCCCTTGCTCCGCCCGTTCTGGGATATGGTTCGGCAACACATTCGGGCTGGCACCGGTGTGGACCTGCCGGACTCCCCGGGTCTTTTTCTCCTGCATGCCCCTCTGGTGCCCATTCCGAAATACAAACGAACATTTGCTCAATGCGGCTAAGCGACTTATCCCGATCCATTGGAAGACCTCCAGGGTCCCTAGTGAAGCAGACTGGCTTCGTAAGGTGAAGGAGATTATGGAGGCTGAGGAGTGGCTGGCGACTTGTAGGGGAGCTAAGGAACAATTTGATGCTGCCTGGTCCCAGTGGCGTTTTTATGCCCCGAATTCTTTTCCTGTGTCCTCCAGTCTGGACGTGGCCCTCTTGGCGCTGGCCGATCCTGAGTTCCGCCGACGAGTCCAACAGGCCTCGGAGGTTCCTACTACCTAGCTACATTTCTCACCCTGTCGGTGGTGTGAGCTGTGGGCGCCAGGCGCGGACCTCCCTATTCCCTTTCTCCCCTCCCTCTTCCCCCCCCCCTTCCCCCCCTTTTTTTTTTTCTTTCCCTTTCTTTTCTCTCCTTCCTTTTTTCTTCTCTCTCTCTCTTTTTTCTTTGTTTCTGGCTGGCGAAGCTTCCTCCCCCCCCTTCTCTGATGCTCTGGATGGGGATCCTCGATGCTGGAGTGGTGGGCCATGGTGTGTAGATTGGTTTGGTGGTCCGGGCTCTCTCTTCCCCTGCCCCCTCCGGGGTTTGGGGTTGGGCCAACTGGGGCCGAATGCCCAGGCCTGGGAGAGCCCCGGCCCCGTCAGTTTTTTGGTTACTTAGCGGCCGGACCCCGGCCGAGGGTCTTCGATCCCACTCAGCAGCTCCTCTGATGTGAGCTGGGGTTTGAGGCGAGTTGCCTCGATGTTATGTTGTGTCCTTTTTTTTTTTTTTTTCTATATGCTTGTGCCAGTGCTCTGCCCATCCATCCTGTATACTTTTGTTCTTGTGTTTTTGTCGATTGTTATTGCACTTTTATTTTCAATAAAAATTGATTATACAAAAAAAAAATAGATAAGAGTCTGGGTATATTTGGGGATTTCGGCAACTGGCTCATTGAGGCGGGCCACTCTGGGATTCTTCACTATGTTTACATGTGTCACAGAATAGATCAGCATATGAACTCTCACCCAGAACCAACAGACCGTAGCACATGATCACCAGGTATGAAACATTATTCCTGACTAACTACATCCCCTAAAACACAAGGAGGCAGTGCCCGGATACATTTTAAAAAGATGATCTGAAACCAGATAACATCGGGACATGACCTTGTAGCCCACTGCAACCAGATCCATATTCATAATGCTCTTATAATTCCATGTGGACCAGGACCATCAGTCAGATAATTTGATTCCCTCCCCCCAAATCTCGTTCCCATGCCAACATAAAGGGTACATTTCCAGTTGGGTAAACTAACAATTTGTAGAGCATTGAGATACCCTCTCTCTGAGTCCCACCACGAAAACATCTAGACTCTAGATAGGCCGTACGTGTCATCATCTGACAAATATTCTAACATATCCTTACATTATCACAAACATAAAGCATTTTGATTTGAGTTTTACTCTCAGTATAAACTATTTGGTGTTAAAGCTTGTTGATCTTGCAAGGGCTTGTTAAGACCCACATATATTTAAGTTTAGCAAAGTGACAAGGGAAGGTTCCTTCTAGCATAGGCAAAACTTTGCACCTTGATTGGGTAATGTCACCAGGGACATGTGACTTAGAGGTTATAAAAGGAGGCCACTGAGCTGGTGTTGTCAGGTAGAGGAGATGCATGTGTGCGGATTGAGCAAATCAACTGGTTGACTGCATGCTAGCAAGCTTGGAGAAACCCTTTTTTAGGGATGATCTGTGTCACTGCAGTGTACGAGGCCAGTTAAGCTCCTAAATGTGCCAAATTTCCCTCCCTCTGATGTGTAGAACACAGACTTGCATCTGTCACTTATGTGGGATCCTGCAGTAATTGCAGAGACTACATCCTGCTACTGTGATTTCATATTTTAAAAAGCCAACATGCCTCTGTTTTACTGCATACGTGGATTCCTCCTCTGATACCTGGCGAAAACAGTTGTATAAAATATATTCTGGTTATGCTTTGTGTCTACCGTGGGCTTCCTGAGAAAAGGAAACCTTCTGACCATTACAGCCTCCCAAACTCCTCAAGATTATACCTCAGTCCCCAAGGGATAAAACTTCCAAAGCTTTTCACTTTACCTCGATGGCTCAGGTCCTCCAGTTCTCTCAGGAGATGTTGATGACGCAATATGGAGATTAGTCTTTCATCTGTAAAACCCAATAATGTAGATATTAGCAGGGTTTTTTTTTCTCAGAGAATAGGTACAGGAATTCCCCTTATCTGAGTCAACTCTTGTCTCTGCCCCCCACCCAGCTTCAAGAACTGTCCCTTGTTTCAACCCCCCTACCCACCTCCCAGTACCATCCCTTTTAGAGTATCATTTTGTGGTGCTAATTCATTTGTATGGAATTTGTAATGATACTAAGCAATGGACCCTTTCCAACAAAATACAACCCCAGCAACAATATATCTACCCCTTCAACAATAGCCCCCGCAACAATAGATCTTCCAGCAGCCAGCATCAATAAACCCTCCAGCAGCCAGCAACAAGAGATCTGTCCCTCAACAGTAGATCCCCCCAGCAGCATAAGACCCCCTCCAGCATAAATAGATCCCCTACCAGCAACAAAAGACCTCCTTGGCAACAATAGAACCCCACACAAAAATAAATCTCCACCAGCGACATTAGATCCCCTGCAGGCCGCATTAATAGACCCTCCAACACCCTTTGTCATTACATATATTCAGTTCTGGAGGTGCTGGAACTGCGTTCCCCCACTTTCCCTCAGTTCTTCACAAAGAACTGAGCTTTGTGTCTTAAAAAAGCAATGTCTCAGATAATCTTTACAGTCTTGTAGCAAAATGTCAGCATCAAGTTTTTTTTCTTCCAACTGTGCTTTTCCAGAAATGGTTTGAATCAGACCGGGTACTATAGACATCGGCTGATGTGAGACCAGAACAAGATGGATTTTGATTTGTTGCTTGGGGTACTGCATGAGAACTATAGAATAAGGCCAAACGGTGTACTATTGTTCAACACTGATTACTGGCTCCTTGGTTCTTTGATAAATAAGCCCCTTTCTGTGACCAACATTAACATTGTGCTCCATGAGTATTTCCTCACAACAGCATCTGTTCCTTAAAGACTTCTAATATCATCGCTTTGTAATGAAACACAGGTAAACTTGATCCTGCATTAAGTCAAGGAACAATTGAAAACTGCAGTAACCCATAGCAAACGAAAAGCAATAACTTGTCTTTGTTTTTGCAGCTTCAATCTAGTTGTATGTTATGAGTTACTTCTATCCATTGCTTTTCCTTATAGGTCAGTATGGGCAAAAGTGATATTTTAGTTATAGCTGGAGTCTGGTGTGGCGAGTCAGCCCATGCCTTCTTGTATAGTTTGGATACTCCAGCAGTGATCTGACATAATTCCTGTCTATCTCACAGTTTTTGAGATTGTCACCTAACTATGGGTCTTTAGCATGCTTTGTTGCATTAGGTCTAGGAGTAATGGCTGGAATACACGGGCCGAATATCGCCCGATCATTCGACCACCGACTTATGAAAAAGTGTTAGTTGGTCGAAAACGTTGCCAACATACACAGGCTGAATATCGCCCAACCGTTTGACCGCCGACCATCGAAACAGTGCGTGCGTGATGATGTTCTACAGATTTTAAATGAACGACCTTAACACCAACGTATAGAATATCGTTCGTTAGCAAACGAGACGACAGAATTTTTCGGTTTTTTCAAACGGGATTTTTCGTTCACAATATTGATATCGGTCACTGATGGCTGGGCATTAACGAGTAGAATATCGGCCGATCCTTCGCTGAACGAAAATTTTCGGCCGATTTTCTTATCGTGTATTCCGGCCATTTGACTGCAAAGATAAGATGAGACAATAAGAACAGCGTCCAAAAGAATAACAACTCTTGATATTCAAAGAGAAATCAATTATCATATTTTTTTAGGCAAAATAATGAAGTCTGCTGATCAATGTTTTCACCCAAGATTCACACAACTTTCGCCCAAGAGTCAACATTTTTCAGGTGAAAATTGTGTGCATCCTGGGTAGAGTTGTGTGAATCTTGGGTGAAATTATTGATAAACATTTAATATACATATTGTAAGCCCCCGTTCACACTAAGGCGACCTGTGAGGCGACCTGGTCGCCTCACAGGTCGCCTCTCATAGGGAAGCTGCGGACCCGTTCTAATAGGAGCGACACAAGTCGCTCCGACTTAGAAAAAGGGTCCGGAGCTTCTTTGGGGCGACCAGGAGGCGACCGCCATAGACTTCAATGTTATGAGGTCCGTGGCGGCCGCTCCGAGGTTGCGGCGCACTGCTCGCACCGCGATCTCGGAGGTCGCCCCGGGAAGTAGCGTCGCGTGTATGTGAACCGGCGCTAAATGAAGCATTGTGTGACTGGATGTGGACAGGCAAGGAGAAACAAAAGGAGACATGACCTTCCCTGAGTAGTCGGATGCAGACACTGCTGACCCTCTCGGACCCCTGTTTAGACAACGACTCGGCTAGGACCTCCATGATACATCTTGTGATCTATAAATACAGGGATTTGTTATTCCATATCCAAAAGATAGCGATATACCACTACTGCATACATTGTTTGCCATAACAGTTGGCTATTTTTAGCCATGTGAGTTTTCTCTTCTCCTCTCATTGACTCTTGTCCCTAAAAATAATGATCATTATGACAACTTATAAAATAAAAATATATTTTAGTGAAATGAGCCTATGTGTTAATACCAACTAACCGAAAGACCAGCAACACTCACTTACTAAACTTCAAAGGCATAAAAAGATACAATGGAGGTACTTTACCTATATGTTTTGGACAATAACTTTTCCTTAAAGTGTTACTAAACCCAGGACCCTGCATTCACTATATCTGGTCTCCCACAGTACACAGAAAATGGAAATGCAATTATTTTAGTAAATATAAACTGCTAAATACCTTTTCTCATTAGCAGTATATAGCAGTCTTATTACTTCTGTCAGTGTCTGGTTAAAGCTTTTAGAAGGAGTTCTCATTTTCCTCTGACTTTCCTGAGTCTGCATGACTCCTGACCCTCTGTCTGGACAGTGCTGATTGGCCCTGTGCTGATCACATGCACCCTCCCAAGAAAAAACAAAAACAAAAAACTCTCTAGCAATACACATCAAACGATCATGTGTAGTGACTCCAAAGCCTCTGTCTTATCAGGAGATGGATTAGGAACTGTAGGTGAAGGGGAGGATCAGAGGTGACAAGATCAAACAGGTGCAGTAAGTATAACAAACATGCTTTACTGCATATACTGACTGATTTTACTGCTGTGGGTTTTGTGACTATTTAATGATAGCAAAGATTAGTGCCCAATTAAAAGTTCAGTTTAAATTATCTAAATACATTTCAGGTGCATCAAAACAAATAATCAAAGTCTTAGGGCTCATTCACATGGGTGCAGAGGCCCATACTCTATGCAGTTTATGTGTCTTGAACAGAGTGGGGCTGTGTGCAGGCACAGCCTATGTTAGTAAATGGAGACGCAGTGGCTGTACAGAATCCCAGGCAGGTATGGACTCACTTGCAGGAATGGATGCATGGCCCCCGAACGCAGACAGTGTGTATTCGGGGCCACGCACCTGTCTCTGCATGCATGTAAAATTCAAATGAGTCCGTACAGCCACTGCATCATCATTGAGCAACGTAGGCTGCCTGCACACAGCTTCACCCTGCTCCGGAAACATAAACAAATGGCTCTTGGATTCTGTATAAGCCTCTGTCTGTGCCTGTGTGAATTACCTCTTACAGTTTCTACACTTTAGAAAACGGTTGCAACTTGAATCCAGTCCCCTTTGAGAAGGATCCTTGCTTTTTGTGTGTAAGCAGTTGTCACTTAGCAGAGGTCCATCATGTCCCCTGCTGAATCAGCGCTAGAGATCTACGATCAGCTAAGCTCATGCTCGCTGCTGATTGGAGAGCACTAGTTCTGACCCGGCAGGGTGGTGTTTTGGACTGCTGCAGAAAGATTGCTTCCACAAAGAGAGCGTGGGTCCTTCTCCACAGCATGCTGGCAAGGGCAGGCTTTCTACTTGGGCTGTGGCTGCTTTTCAAAATAATAAACTGTGAATCTGATACATACATTTACGGTGATTTAAGAAAAAAGTTTAGAGTTGTAAGCTTTTGTTTTAATTCACTGAAATGTATTCAGTGGGTTTACAGTTAACTTTGACTTTAAGAATCAAGTCTAGTCCAAAAACCATAAAGCTGTCTCTAGATCTGCATTTTAAGCTTATCCTGATGATCAGATAAATAGCTTTGATTCCACATTAGCACAAAAACTGCCCATTTTATTGGAAATGCAATATTCCACCAGCATTGTACTAGTATTGGCAGCAGTTACCCACTTTCATAAATTTTCACATGGATTTATTTAAATAGATTTTCTTTAGTTATAGTTCAAAAACATTTCCAAAGTACTTCATGGAGAAGACAGAACCACTTACATTAATACCCCCATCAAGAACCTTCCTATCAACTGTCCCTACCAAAAACATACATTCTCATGGCAATGTTGAAACTGATAAACAGTATTGGTTTGGGTTGTGAAAAGGATATGTTGTGCTTTTTTCAGCTTCTGAAAATATCTGTAGTGAAATTTTCAGGATATTACATTTTAGCATTAAAAATGTGGATATAAGTGAATTTTCCTTACTCATGCATATCTGACCGACCCCTTAGCTTCATGTAATACCTTATTGTATGTTTATGATACATAAAAATTTAAATAAGTAATATTCCACCTTAACATAATCCTAAATTAATAATAATGCTTTTAACACTGTCAAGTTAAATATTCCATGCACCCAAAAAAATCAACACAGTAATACATCAAGTACGGAAATTCTGGTGCACCATATTGACGACAATAAAAATAAAAATAAAAAAACACCAAAAGCAGTTGATTAAGGAAATCTTTGGAACACTTGGAAGAAACACACAGATACAGTAAGATACATAAGTAATGTCCCCTTGGGTATTGAACTTAAAATCCCAGTTCTGTCTATACAGCCGCCATGCTGCACTTGTACAACACACAGTTGGGCACCTTTCATAATATGTTATCAAGATACAGAAGAAGTCCATTAATATTCAGATCTCTCACCTTCTCTTCTTCTTCGGAAAGCTGGCTGGACAAGGGCATGGAGGAAACTGAATACGAGAAAATCAATAATTATTTACAGGAAGGTAGAAGACTGGTACATAATCAGGACTCATATATATATATATATATATATATATATATATATATATATATATATATAGCTAACTATGCATTCAGTGTCTATCTGTCAATCTCATCATTGTCTGCCAAAAGAGCCGGTGGGTCTAAGGGTGCTGGTGGACTACTGTAAATCAACTTACAGCTATATAACCTCAATGATCCTGATAATCCTATTAACTAAAAAAGCTACGGAGTCAAGATATATTCTGCACTATTCTGGATTTGCTGTGTAGTGTCAGTATACAAAATTAGTGACCTATGCTCATCATTACAAATATTGGTTGGTCATGATGGTTTAGAGCAAGACTCATTTTGAAGGTCAGTCCACCCAAAGAATCAGAATTTATCTTATATTGGTCTGATTGCAGTAAACAGAAGGCTGGTTGGTTTCTATGGGTACTTTGCTTTCCCTTCCTTGCTTCTCCTTTATGAATAAGTTCGGTCGTAGCTTGCTATCTCTTAAAGCTGTTACCTTCTATCAAGCAGATCTTGCCAAAAGACACCAATGGTGAGTATCCAACATTCAATTTGGCCACCTGCAGGAGTGCCATATTTGCATTTTTAAAGAAATGATCTCCTAAGGAAAAGGCATGCTGGCACACATAGTTGCACATCAGAAGGCAGGTATCTGGTTCTTGGTTTAATGGCTTTATTTGTGTTCAACATATTATCCTCAAAGATATCTGAACATAAGGGGTCCATCATGCATGTAATAACATACATAGAGAGATAAGCACATCCCTAATCACCAATGATAATTGGGATCTACTTGAAATGACCATGCATGCATGCATTATCGCTGATATAGCAAATATTCTTACCTTTAATTAATATTGTTGATGGAATAATTTCATCTAATATAGCATAGCAGTCTACCTTTTCTGCGGCTAAGGTTCTTACCTTGAATGCAGATAGCTGCCAGCAAGAAACATTTCACAGGACCCATCCTGGATGTGCAGAGAATCCCTCAGCCTAGAAGCTGCAGGCAGTGATGACAAGAAGGATGCAGAGAGAGCCTGAGCCCCAGGCTGGACCAGAGTTTGCACACTCTGTTTATTGCTGCAGATTATATAGCTGGCACAGTGTACAGGCAGTGTGATCATGTGACCCCCCCCCCTCCCCATCTGCTGCAGGTGACTGTGTCCCACCGATCAGCAGTCTGCTGTTCACCTGTATGGACAGCCCCCACTCTCTTGCAGATGGGTCTGCGTAGCACAGCTCAGCAGTCTCATCCTAATCCCCAATTTTCTCTTCTCTTTTAACATCTCTGCATGCACTGCACACTAATGATCAGCAATCTTTTCTCCTGTGATTGGGTCACAATCTCTCCTCACCACCATTTTACTCCCTGTAATGAGACTATAGTAGTGTGAGTGCTTCAAACCTGTAGTAAACAGTTCCATACAGCAGTGGTTCCCAACTCCGGTCCTCGGGACCCACCAACAGGCCAGGTTTGCAAGATAACTAAATTACATCACAGGTGATCTCATTTGCTGCTCAGTGATTGCAGTATTCTAGTCTGCATCCCCCAAGGTAATACTTAAAATCTGGCCTGTTAGTGGGTCCCGAGGACCGGAATTGAGAACCACTGCCATACAGCGAGGTTAAAAAAAAGACCAAGAACATCCAACTGTAAGCAAAACATGGAATGATGTAAATGTTCCATTATATTTTTATTCTTCACCTGGACTACGCAGTAAATAGATCAAAAATGGTAATCCTAAGAAACAAGTGATTTAGACCATTCATCTATCCATCTAGCATTTAGTAAAATGATTATTTTATAACAATTAGGAACAAAATAAGTACCACTCTCCACAGGTATAAAATATAAAGGGCAGGGCCTAATTATGAAGGATTCACAGTACGATTGGCATAGCAGATGTTTACTGGACATTGGTTTTCCAACTCAAGGCTATCATTTTTAGAGGATTCAATATACTGTATGTCCAATGTAGCAACTGATGTGTGAATCCTGATTGATTATAAATGTGAATCTTGAAATAAGATTCCCTCTATTATGTTGTATGCTGATGGCCAAAAAATATTTGAAAATGATAGGCGCACCAATGTCAATTCAACTAAGGGCCCATACACACGATCAGAAAATGGGATGAAAAATACCGCTTTCGAAGGGATCGAACGATAATCTGATCATTAGTACACAGCTTTCAAGAGCCAATCATGACAGTTCATCCAATATGACAAAATGTTTCTTGCACGATACCAGATTGTACAATTTTAGTTTAATCAGTACAGTTGTCGTTTGAAAATACAATACAATACAAATGCACTACAACACATTACATCACTTCCAAATTTTTAGTCTGTTGTATGAGAATGTTTGTTACTTTAGTAAACTCTTCATTTTCGATATGGGACTAGAAACCAAAAAAAAAAAAAAAAAAAACAGACGACCATTTGTCCGATAATCTCATCATGTGTGCCAGGCTTAAGAATGCAGGAATGGCGCTCCTGAATGAGCCTGTTGCGGATATACCCAAGCACACCCAGAGCCTATTTTTGTTTTCATATTTTTGGCAGTGAAAATGACAGTCGCCAGGGCGTGGAAGAGCCCAGTGAGCCAACTGGCTGCCACCAAGAAAATCTTTATGATCCATGAGAAATTAGCCAGCATCCTTTTAGATAAACAATCAAAATTTGAGACGATCTGGGGACGGTGGTATCGATATTTGCAATGTACAGATTGATGTTGAGATGGTGGCGGGACTTTTCAGCAGGGACACGCTTATTCTACTTCAACTGTTATTTCTCTTCTTCTTCTCTCCTTCTTTCCCCCCCTCTTTCTATCATTATTTATTATTCCTCCTGAGTTTTGATTTGGCGCTAGTCTATAAGGCACAGCTATATGACTCAAACTCGGGGCTGTACTTTCCCAGTTATTATAGGGGGGTTTTAACATACACTATATTGTCAAAAGTATTGGGACACCTGCCTTTACACAAACATGAACTTTAATGGCATCCCAGTCTTAGTCCGTAGGGTTTTATATTGAGTTGGCCCATCCTTTGCAGCTATACCAGCTTCAACTCTTCTGCAAAGGCTGTCCGCAAGGTTTAGGAGTGTGTCTATGGGAACGTTTGACCAGTCTTCCAGAAGCACATTTGTGAGGTCAGGCACTGATGTTGGACGAGAAGGCCTTGCTCACAGTCTAATTCATCCCAAAGATGTTCTATCAGGTTGAAGTCAGGACTCTGTGCAGGCAATTCAAGATCCTCCACCCTAAATTTGCTCATCCATGTCTTTATGGACCTTGCTTTAGTGCACTGGTCCAAATCATTTGGTGGAGGGGGGATTATGGTGTGGGGTTGTTTCTCAGGGGTTGGGCTTGATCCCTTAGTTCCAGTGAAGGAAACTCTTAAGGCATCAGCATACCAAGACATTTTGGACAGTTTCATGCTCCCAACTTTGTGGGAACAGTTTGGGGATGGCTCCTTCTTGTTCCAACATGACTGCAAGGTCCATAAAGACATGGATGAGCGAGTTTGGGGTGGAGGAACCTGACTGGCCTGCACATGTTGGAGCAAGAAGGGGCCATCCCCAAACTGTTCCCACAAAGTTGGAAGCATGAAATTGTCCAAAATGTCTTGATATGCTGACGCCTTAAGAGTTCCCTTCACTGGAAGTAGGGGGCCAAGCTCAACCACTGAAAAACAACCCCACGCTATAATCCCCCGCCATTAAAGTTCATGTACGTGTAAAGGCAGGTGTCCCATTACTTTTGGTAAAATAGTGTAGCCTAGGTATGTATATCAGTATTATTTATTTAATAAACTCATATTCTGTGTGCACTGAATTGCATAATATCAGTTAAAAACAAGCAAGAGAGTGGAGATTCCAAAGAGGAGAGATGATAGGCAGGAGATTAAAGACAAGGAGAAGAGGCCATGATTTTGTTAGGCGTTCACAACTGAAAATGGCAAGAAGGGCAGGGAAGGGGGCAGAGGGGTCATATTGGGGGAAAATTCTACATTTTGAAGAATTGACAAGAATGAGAGAGTAGAACACTTAGGGGGGAAGAAGTAAGGGGAGTGGTGTATACTGCCTAAGGGTGTAAAACTGATGGTATCTACAGGAACAGACAGGAAACAGCATGTGGCCCCCTCTTTTTATAATAATAAGCTGACATAACTACATACATAAAAATTTTTGTAAATGTATTTTTATTGAATTTTAAAAGTTTTATCAAAGTCACGGGTATACATTGTCATTCCAGTGTACAGACAATATAGATCACAGTAGACCAATAAAAAAATAAAACAAGAGAAGAACAATGGAGAATTAGGAAGAAAGGAGAAGTAAGCTCTTCGTAAATAATGAAATTTCAAGTATTGACCATAGGGTCTTCCCGCTAACTCCTGAAATATTGTTCATGCATTGCTTTCCTGACATAACATGTAACTGTGGAAGAAAAAAGGTGAATTAGCCCTCGTTCACATTGGAGCAACTTGTCAAATCGCGACAAGTTGCACCCTATTGTTGGCACTGTTCAAATTAAGTGCGATGCCAATTTTGTGGTGCTGCTGCATCAATTTGAAAAGTAGTTTATGCACTACTTTTGCCAATTTCGGGTGCATGAAGTCGCACTGATGTCTTCAAAGTACCACTGACATGCAGCTTTGAAATTGTGCGATTTAAGATGCAGTTGCACAATTTCAAAGCCACATTCAATGTGAATGAGGGCTCAGGGTAGGTTGAGTAGAGAGGTGGAGGGGGAAAGGAAACGGGGTAAGACAGAACAAGCTCAAAGAGTAATCCAGTATGTATGAACCAATTAGGCTGGCCATACATGATACAATTTTCTTCAAATTTACCTTCAACTATGTAGTACAAAGGCCTGCCTAATTGGATACAAGTGAAAGTGTTGTTTAGCTTTGACCTCATATTATGTGGTTTATGGTAAATCTAACAAAAAATTGTACAAGAAAATTGAACATGTATGGCCAGCCTTAGGCTGGCCATACACTATACAATTTTCTTCTTCAACTTTACTTTAGATTTACCAAAACCATGTAATATAGGGTCAAACCTAAACACTTTCAATTTGTATGCAATCAGGCAGGCCCTTGCACTACATAGTTTAAGGTAAATCTAAAGGAAATTGAATAAGAAAATTGTATAGTGTATGGCCAGCCTTAGTCTACTTTTAGCTTGCATCATGAAAAGTGGGCAGAAAGGAAAAGGCCACATGGTGATTGGTCCCAGATTGCCACAATCTTTAAAGAAATGTATTCAGTCTATCCCAAATCCTACCCATTAAATGCTCCATCCTTCTAACCTCCATAACAGTGTCCAGTAAATGTGTCCGGGATGGTACATTAGTCAATCTCCAATGGAAGTGAATGAGCCTCCTCACCACCATTAACATTTCTATGAACTTTTAGACAACATTAATGCTCATTAAAAATGAAGTACTGTTCCTAGTACTTAAGGTGGAACTACCCTGTATCTGAGCACCACAAATCAAAAGTTCAAGTTTAATATTCAGAGCAAACTAACCCATTCATCCATGTCTCCATGCTTTTTTTTTTTTTTTCTTGAGAAACCACTTTGAAAAACATCCCCCTAGCATTTCTTGCCACGGTCATCTTGAATAAGGACAGATGATTCATGCAACATTTACTCCTCAGAATCCATCTGCCCTTAGCACAAGCATGCTGGCAGGAGGGTGTGCATAGCTGAGAAAACCCCTCCTCTCCTCCTGAAGACTCCTGGGATGTATGACATTATTTGCCTAGGCATGAAAACCAGGAAGTAACTAAAGAAATGTAAAAAAAAAAACGATTTAAAACAAGTAAATATGATTTACTTTCCTATCTATTTACTAATGCTAGCAGCTTTAAGTGGTGGTAAAGCCACTATGTGATAGTAATACAATAGCCTCTGTTAGACAACAACGTGCCCCAGTGTCTGTGCTCTAAAAAAAATATGCTGAATTGTACCTCATATCAGAGCGCCATCACGTGACTCCTCGGGTCTCCGCTCTCCCACTCTGACAGCTACAGAGGGAGGGGCTGAGAACTCCCGCTGACATCAGCCGGGAGAAGACGGGAGAAGTAGAGGAGAGAGCCGAGGAGTCACATGCGCCGAGCGGCGCTCTGATATAAGGTAGAAATCAGCATATTTTTTATAGAGCACAGACACTGGGGCACATGGTGTAATCTAAAGCCCCGTACACACGTACCGATTGTCGGCCATAAATATTCGGCCGATTGTAGGCTTGTTAGTATGATGCTTCCGACAGCCGACAGCGCATTTTCGGCCGAACAGAATCTGTCGTGCAGACTTTAAAATTTTTGTTGTCCGTCACCAGAACGGCCGATTGTTCGCCAGTCAGTACAGATTTCGGCCGACAGACAGCAGATTAGCAAGACTGGGCATGCTCCGAAAAGAAAAAAGACAAGGAAAGTTAACCATCACATGACATCACTTCTGCAGTCGGCTGTTGTTGGCTGACAAAATTTGTGTGCAGTCTTTTGGAGTTTTCAACAGACACGACAGCCCTGGACAAAAGACGGCCGATCGTTCGGCCGACGATCAGTACGTGTGTACGGGGCTTAACAGAGGCTATTGTATTACCATCACATCATTTTGTAGCAGCGTGGAAGGGGAGCAGAGCGGCACTGATAAGAGCTGACAGGCAGGGAGAGGAGGAGGACAGGGGAGAGCTGCGGATGACAGAGGCAAGTACACTGACCACGGTGTCGGGGCTCAGCAGCCATGATATACCGTGGTCAGTTTACAGGGGGGGGGGGGGGGGGGGGAGAACCAGGCAGGATCAGCCAGGTATTTCAGGTGATACAGGGAGCTAAATTACTGTATAACATGCTTTAAGGAAACAAGATCCATTTTCATTTTTTGTAGGGCCAGTTCACACCATAAAAACGCAGTCCGGATGCTTTTCTGTATGCTCATTTTTGATGTGTTCCAGTGTGTTTTTGATGCAGTCCAGTGATTTTTTTCCCCGCTCTTTTTTCTTAACCTTAAGTGCAGTTCACATCATAGAAACGAAGTACGGATGCTTTTCTGCATGAGCGTTTTTGACACGTTTTGGATGCGTTCCAGTGCGTTTTTTATGTGGTCCACTGCATTTTCCCCCCTCTTTTTTCTTAACCTTAAATAAGGACGTGTGTTCATGTGACTGTGTTTGGTGCATTTAGGTGTGTTCTGTTTTTTGATGCGTTTTACCGCATTCCAGTACAGTCCAGTGCAGAAAAAATGCAGCATGTTCTACTTATTTTTCTGGAACTGGAATGCACTGGAACTGACTGACTGCACAGGTGTGAACTATGCCATTGAAAACCATTTGGCCTACTATCCATGCGTTTATGATGCAGAAAAATAAACACACTGGACTGCATGTGGTGTGAGCTGGCCTTTGGGTGTAACAAACACTTTAAGGATTCAAAATAGTCAATGTTGATTAAGAGAGTAAAGTTCCACTTTAACAATGATTGTGCTGTACTGTTCCTTATCAGGCCTGACCCTAGGCAATAAACTCTGTGTAAGATATCCTGGCATCATAGTAACTGTTGTGCTGTAAACATTGATTGTTTGTCTCATCTATATAGGACATGATCATTAGATGAGGAATGCCCAATTTGTTAATGAAATGCAATCAAGATTATATCAAACAGAAAATGTTTAAGTATAAGGAAATCGCAGGTAATTTTGGCGATCACACGTAGGTTGTGGGCGGCATTAGAACACTTTGTATGCCTTATTTACACAAAATGTACTGTGATGGGATAAAGCAGGATATAAATGTCAGGGTGTAGAGACAAGGATTCAGAGATGTGGTGTGGGTTGGGAATATCCCAAATAATAGGATCATGATGAATTGTAATGTCTGATGTTTGTGGCAGGTACACAGTTAATCACAGTTAGTGAATGTTCAGTCCTCTGGTGCCTATTGTTCCCAGCAGATCTCTGGCAGGTGTCCTCCTGTCTATTGTGTCTGTCTTTGTCTATAAATTACTGGCCGCAGGGCTGCTATCTGCCACCTGGATGAGGATGGAAAACTGCCCGGAGACACCCCAATCCAAACTGCATTAGAGTGACGCCTCTGCCATCACACAGGGGATAATAAAAGAGGTGGGTTAAAAGGGGACTCCAGATTATTCCCCATTTTCAACAACACACAAGTAACAAAACTTCCGTGCTGTAACATGTGCTGAACTTTACTCAATATAATCAAACATAAAGCAATCTTGCTGGGACGAGTAACTAAAAAGATTTGTGAAATGCTTGAACTATTTACCTTTTCTGAGAAAATACAGCTTAACCAGTTCTGGACCGGAAGGTTTTATCCCCTTAACCTCCCTGGCGGTCTGATTATGTCCAGATTTCTGTGCTAAAAGCGGTACATTGTTTTGCATAGAAATCTGTTTTACATTTTAAAACTCACCTTCCCCTGCAATCCCCCGCCATCGTCCCCCGCTGTGTGCTCCGGCACGTGTCTTCCGGTTCCCTTCCCTGTGAGCGTTGCAACGCGGGGGGGGGGGGGGGGGGGGGGGGTGAAACCGGCGGCAATTTAAAAAATGAAAATACATTAGATGACATGATACAAAGCTGTGATCCTAACAGATTACACTGTATCATGCCATTTCAGCATAGGATTGCACCTGGTGACTTTTCCAGTGCCCTGCCTGTGCTTTTCCAGTTCTTTGTGCCTGGAAAATTGAGAACGACCATGGCGTCCAAAAAGCGTTCTTTTTGCGCAAAAGCTTTTAGACGAACTGGAAAACAGCGTCAGCGAAACTGAGTTACTTGAAGAACTGAGCGATAGCGATTCGTGAGGAAAATTCGTCATCAGGTACGGAAAGTGACGACAGCGACGATTCTGATGTCTCTTTCCGGCATATCGCTCTGTTGGAAATTCTGAAGAATCATTTGATATACTTCCCAAATTCCACAAGCTATGTGCCAGAAAGAGACATCAGAATTGTCGTCACTTTCCGTACCCGATGACGAATTTTCCCAGTAATCGCTTTCGCTCAGTTCTTCAAGTAACTCCGTTTCGCTGTCACTGTTTTCCAGTTCGTCTAAAAGTGCTTTTGAGCAAAAAAAAACGCTTTTTGGACGCCATGGTCGTTCTCTATTTTCCAGGCACAAAGAACTGGAAAAGCACAGGCAGGGCACTGGAAAAGTCACCAGGTGAAATCCTGTGGTGAAATGGCATGATACAGTGTAATCTGTTAGGATCACAACTTTGTATCATGTCATTTAGTGTATTTACATTTTTGAATTTGTCGCCGGTAAACCCCCCCCCCCCTGCGTCTCAACTCTCGCAGGGAAGGGAACCAGAAGGCAAGTGGCAGCAATCAGCAGTGCACAGAGCGGGGAGAGACTGAGGATGCCGGGGAGGACGGCGTGGGGATCGCAGGGAAGGTGAGTAACATTGCGGGGTAATCCCCAGTGTGGCTCGGGGTTACCGCTTTTGGTACTGAAAATTAACCCCGAGCCACACTTGGGAATACCGCCAAGGAGGTTAATGACCAGGCCAGGCGATTCAGCACTGCGTTACTTTAACTGACAATTGCGTGGTCGTGCGATGCTGTACCCAAATAAAATTGATGTCCTTTTTTCCCCACAAATAGAGCTTTCTTTTGGTGGTATTTGATAACCTTTGTGTTTTTTTTTTTTTTTGCGCTTTAAACAAAAAAAAAAAAAAGAGCGACAATTCTGAAAAACAACACCCAATATTTTTTTACATTCTGCTACAAAACATTCCTAATAAAAAAAATTCCAATAAGTGTATATTGATTGGTTTGCGCAAAAGTTATCGCATCTAGAGAACTAGGGGAAAGATTTATGTAATTTTTATTTTATTTTTTACCAGTAATGGCAGCGATCAGCGATTTTTGTGACATTGCGGCGGACAGATCGGACACCTAAATGACATTTTTGACACTTTAGGGGGGACCTTCAAAATTATTATTTTTTTTTTTATATCATTTCCCTTCCCTATATAGACTGGCAGCTCTTGAAGGTTCAGTGAATTCTGGCCATTCTGATTGATGCAAATGATAAAGTGAAGCACTGCCTTTGAAGGCTATCCAATATTGTTTGCATGCTCTCCTTGATCTCCGTTTTTGGCGCATTTGTAAGTAAAACCAGAGACACCATAGTGTGACAGCTTTTTGAGTAGATTTGGTATAAGTAGTTGCTTGAGGGCCTTACTGTGACACATTGCCGTTGTAAATGCAGGTTTAACCCTTAGTTTGTTGAGACCTTCAACCTCCTCTGTGGGAGACCTGGTATATGGGCCCCTTAGTCCGGTTGGTGAATGGGTCATCAGTCTCCAGCGCTCAATGCCACCACAGGTATGGAGACACTTCTAAAGCCTCGTACACACGCAACGATTGTTGTCCAGTGTTGTTGTGTTGGTTGAAATGTGCTCTGTGCACACAAATTTTTTTTGGCCAACAAAAACCAACTTCAGAAGTGATGTCATGTGCTGGTTTACTTTCCGTGTATTTTTTCTTCTCTGAGCATGCTCAGTCTTGCTCATCTGATTTTTGTCTGCCGCAATCTGTACTGACTGACGAACAATCGGCCGTTCTGTTGGCGGCCAACAAAAATTTTATAGCATGCACACCAGATTTTGTTCGGCCGAAAAGTCGCTGTCAGTTGTCGGAATCATCATACTAACAAACCCATAATCGGCCGATCGGACGTTGCCAGAAAATTCACGGCCAACAATCGTTGCGTGTGTACGAGGCTTAAATCTTTACATGATTGATCAAGTGCAGTTTACTTTGATTGTTTGTATTTATGTATATGCTGCTTTTTCATTATTTAGTACTTACTGTATTTCTTAAATGCTTATCAGTAAAAATTCTTTGAAAATTCCTCATACATTTCCTTCAAGAAGCCATTTCGGCAAAACTGGTTGGAAACAAAAACACAGTGAATGATGCTTCCTTTTTACACTAAATATCTGTCTGTACAATAATGCTTTTAAATATTTCTGGAGAAATAAATGTTTATATTTTTATATACATGTATTTGTTACTTTGTGTCTGAGCACCCTAAAAGTCCCACACTCCATGTCCTTGTCTCTCTAGAACCCTGGTCCTCAGGACCCACTAACAGGCCAGGTTTGCAAGATAACTGAAATACATCCCAGGTGATATCATTTGCTGCTCAGTGATTGCATTACTCTAGTCTGCATCTCCCCAAGGTAATACTTAAAATCTGGCCTGTTAGTGGGCCCTGAGGACCGGAGTTGAGGACCACTGCTCTAGAATATTGGGATGTTGGAGCTCATATCTTTTCTATAATTGGTCCCAGCCACAAAAATCCATATACTAAAAATAAGTGCCTATACTGTTTAAAATCTAGCAATACACTGTCTCACCCTGCTCTGCACATGCTGTTATTCTATATTTTTTAGGCACTGTGCTGAATTTGTAGAGGCTGATCTGCTGAGAGCTTAAAGATTTACTGCTGCTCGTGGGCTCTGGGCTTCAGCAAAATGGCAGCCTCCAGCAAGAAGAAACAGTAACAATTCTGGAGGCAGTTTACAGCACACACAGATTTTGGTAGCAGAATTATTCATGTGGAATGTGTGTTCCTTGCTAAAGAATATTATTTTTATCAAGTTATGTGTAAAGTTCCATTTTAAGGCTCCCCCACCTGTGTTGGTCACAGGACCCAAAGCCTAAGGGGGAAATCAGAGTTTAGATTGGTTGAACCTGGACTCAGGCATGGGGGTGGAGAATGGACCCGTCATTAAAGAAGTTTACCTTTGGAAACATGTTACATGTTCCACCCGTTTTTAGGGTGCAACATGTAACATGTTTCAGCTCCTGCAGGCGCTCTCTAATCCCTCCCTTGTGGCGGTGGGCTAGGGATTTCCTCCCCGTACCCGCTGTCACTGTTTGAAAAGGGCATGGTGGTGTGGGGTTCCACCCACACAGCTGCATTATTTATTCACAGTTCTGTGAATGAATGCCTACAAGTACTGACAGCCTTTGCCCCCGACTACTACCCTTGCCCATGAAAGGTAAACGCAAACAGCTTACACAGTCTACAGGAGCCCTGGATTGCACCTGCAATCTGTTGATTTACATATGGACTGTCTGTTATATGCAAGAAGCAAGAGTCCAGGGACAGTCAGATGGTTGAGAGGAGATGGGAATAAGAATGAATCTTGTACCGTCAAACAAGTAACGGAGAACAGCCACCAACACTAAAAACACAAAAGAAGAAACCAAGCACAAAATAATTAATTTACAAGAATCAAGTATATACTGTACAAGGTGTTATCAAAACATTCTGAGAATAGTTTTGTAACACGCTAAAAGATGGCAGCACCTGGCTGCACGCACAGTCACAGGGAGCACCAACCTTCATAAGTCAGTGTGCCAAAAAACATTGTCATGTGTACGTCGGGAGCTGTGCACCTGGTGCTATTCTGGCCACGTGCGTTATCACCTCTGCTATTTGGACAGCAAATTAGAACGAACGTTGAGTTTCTCACTGGAAACAACATGCTCTCCCTTCTGCACCCACCCTACTCTCTAGATTTGGCTCCTGCGGACCTCGCCTATTCCCAAAGATGAGGATCTGGCTCAACAGTCGCTGTTTTGACACTATTGCAGAGATCCAGCCAAATCGCAGAAGGTGCTCGACATGCTTTGAAAAAAGGGCTTAAAGGACACATTCCAGAAGTGGCAGAAAAGCTGGGAGCACTGTATTGCTGCGCAAGGGGACTCTTTTGAAGGGGATAGAGTATAAACAAAGAAAAATTAAGTACTTTCTTGTAAACAGAGCTAGTCTCAAAACTTTTTGATACCAGCTTGTGTATATCACTAGTAATGGCGGCGATTAGCGACTTTTAGTGGGACTCCGATATTGCGGTGTACAGTTTGACACTATGTGGAAACCAGGGACACTAATAAAGTGATCAGTGCTAAAATATGCACTGTCACTGTACTGACACTAGCTGGGAAGAGTTTAAACAACCAGGGCAGTGATGATGAACCTTGGTACCCCAGATGTTTTGGCACTACATTTCCCATGATGCTTACCTACACTGCATCATGCACAGGGTGATCAAAGGGATAAATATGTGCTTAACCAGTGTTTATGTGTACATAGAGTGGTTTTTACTAAAGGATGCGCTGGATTTGATTCCCTGCTTCGCAGGAAAACAAAATCAACCATATCCCTACTGACAGGACAGAGCTTTGCATTGATTACACATGCAGAGCTCCATCCTGTGTCTCTCCTTGAGAATCAGTGGGCGCCGGCAGTCATCTATTGCCCAGCCCCTGCTGGTCGACTTCTGCTGTGACTAATCACAGTAAAAACGGCGCTCGTCATTTGTGCCCCTCTCTCCCAAACACATTCTGGTTGATTTACCAAAACTGGAGAGTGCAAGATCTGGTGTAGTTGTGCATGGTAGCCAATCAGCTTCTAACTTCAGCTTGTTCAATTAAGCTTTGACAAAAGACCTGAAAGCTGATTGGCTTCTATGTAGAGCTGCACCAGATTTTGCACACTCCAGTTTTAGTAAATCAACCCAATAGTCTACCAAGAGATAATTTGAATTGGAAGTGGAAGGGTGACAATTCTCCCTCTATTTTAACACCACACAACCCCAACTATTCAGTAGATCTTGCTCTCCTCTGCCAATCCCAGCATCACGCATAGCTCTAGTCACAAGCCTCACTGTTGGTCAAGGTGAAAGGCTTCTTCTCAGCAGTTTGCAATGACAGCCCAGAGCAACAGATAAGTACTGTACAATTGTGAGTGCAATTGCTAATAAATGCATAACCCTAGGGAAATTAATGGTATTGCACGGTATTGTAAGACTTACCTTAAAATGAAGCCCTCCAGCAGGGCTGTCACTGCTGACAAGGCTTACATCTTCACCAGGTATTCCTTCCAGGTTCGCGGGCTCTGGCCGTTTGAGTGACCGAGCCGCAATGATGTCACTACTGCTCATGCACAAGGGAGTCATGACCGTGCCACTGTGCTTGAAGGGATGGCATACTCAGTACTGCTTACAAAAAATCTGTTTGTTGTAACAGCTTAAAAAAGTGTTAGCTAGTGTTTGGCTTCAATTTGTTAGTGTATTAAAAGTTTTCTTTAATCTGCTAGTTTATCTAACATTCCCCCCCAGACTGACAAAGCCGCTGTCTAAATGTGCATCCTGTGCTCCTTCATCCAGCGTGGGGGCACTCTAATACAGGGAGGTGTGTTACTGATCAGATCACTAGGTAAAAAAAAAAAAAAAAGAATAAAACTAACACAGCCACCACATTTGAGGATTGGTAAGCTGCAATATATTATATTTTTGGTTTGGGGTTTAATATCGCTTTCATGAAAATAGAGTGACACACACAGCACAGAAGCATCCACTGGCCTTACTCGAGGAACCATATGGATTTTGGCTGCTAAGCGGAGGATCTCTCCGCTGATGCCTGCTAAAATAGAGGATAACAGGTCTGTGTCTGCTCTGCTGATGCAATGCAGACACAGACCACTTTCTTCTATGGGCAGACGGATGTAAATGACTGTTTACATTCTACTGTCTTCCGATCTGCCAGACGCATAGGGAATGGATCTCCATCTGTCTGTGGATAGTGGATAGGATCAGATCGGATGTTGGCAGATGTCAACGGACATACGTTCATTGACACCTGTTGCTCTATAGAGGGCAATGGAATATCCAATCGGGTCTGCCTAAAAACCCACAGGCAGATGCGATTGGTCACTCCCTGTGTGAAAGCAGCCTATGAAAATATTAAAGTGAACTTTTTGCCATTAGCTCAGATTGCCGTGTTTGCTAGCTAGCAATAGCAGGTTAATGAATGGTTTCAGGTGCTGCCTAGAACTGATCTAGAAACAGCAAAGGACTGGACAAAGACGCACACCATAAAGACGTTCTTTATTTACTTACAGTGAACAAAATAGAAATGGTAGAAGCTCTGTTGAGAAAATTTTCAAGGGTCACCACCTTAGGCTGTCCATGTTGACCTTTACACCCATTTTAAAGCACAGCTGTCATTTTGCTGTTGTAGCTTGTGAAACGAAAGACAGGTTACTACAGGCAACACAATCACTCCTTTCACAATCAGTTGCTTCTTCTGTTAGGGGAAGATATGACTCCTCCACTTCCCATTGTCCAGTAGGAGTGTTGCATCCCTGACACTGAAAGGTTCTGCTTGTCCCTTCCGATCACAATGTCACGTCATCTTGCTCTCAGACTTCTTCTGGTTTGGTCCGATGTATTTCTGTGGAGTGTAAGGTGGCTTCTCTATAATGTCTGTGCCCATATAGGGCTGCAAGACCTCAGGAACCCACACTCTGCCATCCTAAAAAAAAAGAACAAGGTAAGAGCATCTTCCAAACACAGTAAAAGAAAAAAACTAAAAGGCATTTCTCCTGTGCTTTCACACATTTGCTTGTGATTTGTCATTTTGCGATGCGTGATTTGATTTGCTTGTTAGTACTGTGCTTTATGCTATTAGTTGACTTGCAAATCTTAATTCTTGTGTATGTGTGTATATATATATATATACAGGGAGTGCAGAATTATTAGGCAAATGAGTATTTTGACCACATCATCCTCTTTATGCATGTTGTCTTACTCCAAGCTGTATAGGTTCGAAAGCCTTCTACCAATGAAGCATATTTGGTGATGTGCATCTCTGTAATGAGAAGGGGTGTGGTCTAATGACATCAACACCCTATATCAGGTGTGCATAATTATTAGGCAACTTCCTTTCCTTGGGCAAGATGGGTCAAAAGAAGGACTTGACAGGCTCAGAAAAGTCAAAAATAGTGAGATATCTTGCAGAGGGATGCAGCACTCTTAAAATTGCAAAGCTTCTGAAGGGTGATCATCGAACAATCAAGCATTTCATTCAAAATAGTCAACAGGGTCGCAAGAAGCGTGTGGAAAAACCAAGGCGCAAAATAACAGCCAATGAACTGAGAAAAGTCAAGCGTGCAGCTGCCAAGATGCCACTTGCCACCAGTTTGGCCATATTTCAGAGCTGCAACATCACTGGAGTGCCCAATAGCACAATAGCACTGAGAAGAGACATGGCCAAGGTAAGAAAGGCTGAAAGACGATCACCACTGAACAAGACACACAAGCTGAAACGTCAAGACTGGGCCAAGAAATATCTCAAGACTGATTTTTCAAAAGTTTTATGGACTGATGAAATGAGAGTGAGTCTTGATGGGCCAGATGGATGGGCCCGTGGCTGGATTGGTAAAGGGCAGAGAGCTCCAGTCCGACTCAGACGCCAGCAAGGTGGAGGTGGAGTACTGGTTTGGGCTGGTATCATCAAAGATGAGCTTGTGGGGCCTTTTCGGGTTGAGGATGGAGTCAAGCTCAACTCCCAGTCCTACTGCCAGTTTCTGGAAGACACCTTCTTCAAGCAGTGGTACAGGAAGAAGTCTGCATCCTTCAAGAAAAACATGATTTTCATGCAGGACAATGCTCCATCACACGCGTCCAAGTACTCCACAGCGTGGCTGGCAAGAAAGGGTATAAAAGAAGAAAAGCTAATGACATGGCCTCCTTGTTCACCTGATCTGAACCCCATTGAGAACCTGTGGTCCATCATCAAATGTGAGATTTACAAGGAGGGAAAACAGTACACCTCTCTGAACAGTGTCTGGGAGGCTGTGGTTGCTGCTGCACGCAATGTTGATGGTGAACAGATCAAAACACTGACAGAATCCATGGATGGCAGGCTTTTGAGTGTCCTTGCAAAGAAAGGTGGCTATATTGGTCACTGATTTGTTTTTGTTTTGTTTTTGAATGTCAGAAATGTATATTTGTGAATGTTGAGATGTTATATTGGTTTCACTGGTAAAAATAAATAATTGAAATGGGTATACTGTACTGTATATTTGATTTTTGTTAAGTTGCCTAATAATTATGCACAGTAATAGTCACCTGCACACACAGATATCCCCCTAAAATAGCTAAAACTAAAAACAAACTAAAAACTACTTCCAAAAATAGTCAGCTTTGATATTAATGAGTTTTTTGGATTCATTGAGAACATGGTTGTTGTTCAATAATAAAATTAATCCTCAAAAATACTAATTTGCCTAATAATTCTGCACTCCGTGTATATATACACACATATATATATATATATATATATATATATATATATATATATATATATATATACATACACACACACACACACACACACATATATATATATATATATATATATATATACACACACACACACACACACACACACACACACACACACACACATATATATATATATATATATATATATATATATATATATATATATATATATATATACACACATACACACACACACACGCATATATATATATATACACACACACACACATATATACACACACACACACACAGTATATATAAAAAAATATATACCTGTAAAACCTTGTAAGGCTAAAATATTTGGATTTTGCTGTATTAAAATGATGTGTCTAACTACACAATAAGCATGTTTGCTACCATTTAGGCTGCATTCACACCTGGGCGTGAGCATTTACAGATGATTTTTGAATGTTTTTTTAGCTGTATTAAGACTTGAGCGTTTCTGTTTCAGACAAAGGAATATGAATTACTAGGAGGAGATGGTTGCTTAGGCTTGAAAAATGCTCATTCTTAAGTGTGTTAAGGCCCTTTCTTTGAAGCCTGTTGGGTCAAAAATGCCTGATTCTTCTTCAAAAAGTGGCTCATGTACCTTTTAGGGTGTCCGGTGCTAAGGTACAGGTGCCAGTGCACTTATATGTGAACAGACATAATTCAAAAGCATAGGGTTTTGGTTGTTAAAGTAAAATTCCATCCTAAACGTAACTAGTCTTAAACATGTTCCATACCCCTTCCTAACAATTACACTGACAAACTTGTATAAAAAAAAAAATAAAAATTAAAAGAAGATGTATTTACTTACCATTTTCAGCTCGCTCTGGTCATGTGATCCCCTGTGTCAGCCAGCAGCAGTTACTGGTAGAGGGGAGAGAGTGCTTGACAATGGCTGGGAAAGGAATACCTAGGAGCAGTGATCCCATGTCCCAGCCATTTATGGTGCTTCCTCCTCTCCCCTGCAGCCACTGCTGGCTGACACAGGGGACAGGATCATGTGATTGGACTAAAAATAGTGAATTACAGTATATACATCGTTTTTTGACACAGGTTAGTCAGCACAGGTGTTAAGAGGGAAGAGAGAAAACATAAATACTCATATTTTTTCTTACAGGAGCCGTACAGCATGTACTGATCGCAGGTGCAATGTCCTGCTCTGTTAGAAAGTTGAAGGAAGTATCCGTAGACTACAAAGGGTGCTTATTTGCAGTGGCAGACAGGACTTGAATTATCTCCAAACAACAAAAAAAATTCCAGCTCAACTTACCAGCCAGCCTGCAGCAAACCAAATTGTCCTGTCTAACAATTCACGTTAAAAACCAGGGTTCATCTAGCACAAATTTGCAAATACATGCATAAGCTGCAGAGGCCACGTTACAGCACTCCAGTATCATCTGCTGTCCTAACTTTACATTTTGAGAGCTTCCATAGTAGGAGCACATATAGTGGATATAAAAAAAAGTCTACACACCCCAGTTAAAATGTCAGGTTTCTGTGATGCAAAAAAATAAGACAAAGATAAATCATTTCAGAATCTTTTCCACCTTTAATGTGACCTATCAACTGTACAATTCAGTTGAACAACAAAACTGAAATATTTTAGGTGGAGGGAAAAAAAAAAATAATAATATGGGTGCATAAGTGTGCACACCCATAAACTAATACTATGTTGACGCACCTTTTTATTTTATTACAGCACTCAGTCTTTTTGGGTATGATTCTATCAGCATGGCACATCTTTACTTGGCAATATTTGCACACTCTTCTTTGCAAAAACACTCCAAATCGGTCAGCTTGTGAGGTCATTTCCTGTGCACAGCCCTCTTCAGATCACCCCCACAGATTTCCAATTGGATTCAGTTCTGGGCTCTGGCTGGGCCATTCCAAAACTTTAATCTTCTTCTGCTGAAGCCATTTCTTTGTTGATTTGGATGTATGCTTTGGGTCGTTGTCATGCTGAAAGATGAAGCTCCTCTTAATGTTCAGCTTTCTAGCAGAAGCCTGAAGGTTTTGTGCCAATATTGACTGGTATTTAGAACTGTTCATAATTCCTTCTACCTTGACTAAGGCCCCTGTTCCAGCTGAAGAAAAACAGCCCCAAAGCATGATTCTGCCACCACCATGCTTCACTGTGGGTATGGTGTTGCGTAGTGTTGTTTTTGCACCAAACATGTTTTTTCTTCGTAAGAAAAGGCTTCTGTCTTGCCACTCTCCCCCATAGCTCAGACATATGAAGAATACGGGAGATTGTTGTCACATGTACCACACAGCCAGTACTTGCCAGATAACCCTGCAGCCACTTTAATGTTGCTGTAGGCCTCTTGACAGCCTCCCTGACCAGTTTTCTTCTCGTCTTTTCATCGATTTTGGAGGGACGTCCAGTTCTTGGTAATGTCACTGTTGTGCCATATTTTCTCCACTTGATAATGACGGTCTTCACTGTGTTCCATGGTATATCTAATGCCTTGGAAATTCTTTTGCACCCTTGTCCTGACTGTTACCTTTTAACAATGAGATCCCTCTGATGCTTTGGAGGCTCTCTGCGGACCATGGCTTTTGCTGTATGATGCGACTAAGAATGTCAGGAAAGACCTACTAGAACAGCTGAACTTTATTTGGGGTTAATCAGAGGCACTTTTAATGATGGCAGGTATGTACTGACTCCTATTTAACATGACTTTGAATGTGATTGCTTAATTCTGAACACAGCTACATCCCCAGTTCTAAGAGGATGTGCACACTTATGCGACCACATTATTCTAGTTTTTTTTTTAACCCCCCCAAAAAGATTTCAGTATGTTTTTCATTTGAGTTGTACAGTTTTTAGGTCACATTAAAAAAGGTGGAACGAGTTCTGAAATTATTTATATTTGTCTCCTTTTTTTCACATCACAGAAACCTGACATTTGAATAGGGGTGTGTAGAATTTTTATATCCGTTGTATATAATACTAGATAGACTGAGGGCAGGTATGCCTGGAGGGAGCCCAACCCTCCTTAAAAAGGCAGGGAGGCGCACTGGACACCCAGCAAATAGCACAATGGCAGCAAAGGTGTCCACTACGCCCCCCCCACCAAATAACCAGCGGTACAAACAAACAACACTTCCCAATCCTTTAGGGAGGGGTGGGCTCCCAAAGGCATACCTGTCCTCAATCTATCCATTAGTATATACTGTATGTGCTCCTACTATGGAGGCTCTCAAAATGTATAAAGTTGGGACTGCAGATAATACTGGGGTGCCGTGACCTCTGCAGCTTACGCATGTATTTGTAAATGTGTGCAAACTAAACCCCTGTTTTTAACATGAATGGACTCAGTTTTTCTCAGCGGGGGATCCATCCGCCGATCACACGCTGAGCAGGCGGATGGCAGCTCTGTCTTCGCGCTATGTGCGGAGACAGAGCTGTCAGGTCCCTGCTGTTCTCTATGGGGGAATCGGATGAGAACGGACCACCTGTCTGTTCTCATCCAATCCGTGGGATGGATGGAAAACTAGGTTTTCCATCCGTCCAGATTTGACAGATCGGATGTCACCCCTGACATCCGATGCCCCATAGAGATGCATGGGGCATCCGTTCAGATCCGCCTGAAAAACTGACAGGCGGATCTGAACGGTCCGCTAGTGTGAAAGGGGCCTTAGACACAATATAGTTCGGTTTGTTGCAGGCTGGCAAGTTGAGCTGGGAATTTTTCTTTGTTGTTTGACATGCATTGCCCTTCCTTGTACTCCTTGCTGTTAAGGCCTGTTATAGTTTGGGGCAGTTGCCGTTTGTTTGTACTTGTAGTTTCTTTATTCACGGATCCCTGGAAATGAATGACATGGCTGCGGTGGAGAAGAAGCCCTGCCCTCTGTCACAGGGTTCTTTTAAATACAGGTGTAAAATGCTCCAAAGGTGAACTTGGCCTTTAAGCATTTTGGAGCTTTTGAACAATGAAAGCTAACTGGCCACAATGAGAAACTTATCCACCCTTCATAAATCCCCCCTGTACCCCCCCCCCCGGCCCCCATTTCATACCTGCATCTCTCATTAGTTACCAACTGAATAGATGATTGGCATTTTAAACGTTTCAAAAGTCTCTAAAAACATGCCGGACAAGGCGTGCTATTTGACATTCTTTCTAGACTTTTATTGTAAAATACCCCTGAAAGGGGCAAAGAATCTAAAGCTGGCCATATGTTAGAATGTGTTTTGAAAAAAATATATTTGTTGTCAAACCTTTGTTTGATTTTCTAATTAGTAGTGGGGGCTGATGGATGTACATTTTCAACCATAGTTAAATTTGAAGTGGCAGGATGGAATATTTTTCTTGAACAAATTTTGAACAGTGTATTATGTGGATTTTGTTCAGCAAGTTACATTTATTTATAAATCAAATGTTAAAGCAAACAAATTTTGAAGGATATTCATGAAGTTATTGAATATACTGGGGATTTTTGTATGAACGTTGTTTAAAAATCTAAGTGTATGGCCAAAGGTGGCGTCACTTAAGCAATAAGATGAAATACTGTATGTGAAAAAGGTGACAAGTGTAATCTACAGGTGAGACATTCACCTTTAACTGGTTTGACTCCAGAAGGGCAATGATGAGTCGGGGAACTGCGCAGGCTGTACCATTAATCTGCAAGAGAGAAGATTAGATTATACTGTAAGATAAATAACCGAATAGAAATCAACATAAAAAAATAAATAAATACTATATATATATATATATATATATATATATATATATATATATATATATATATATATACACACACACACACACACACACACACACACACACACACACACAGTACATATACATACATACACACACACAAATTATATATATATATATATATATATATATATATATTTATTATCTCACAAAAGTGAGTACACTCCTCACATTTTTGTAAACATTTTATTATAGCTTTTCATGTGACAACACTAAAGAAATGACACTTTGCTACAATGTAAAGTAGTGAGTGTACAGCTTGTATAACAGTGTAAATTTGCTGTCCCCTCAAAATAACTTTACACACAGCCAATAATGTCTAAACCTTTGGCAACAAAGTGAGTACACCCCTAAATGATAATGTCCAAATTGGGCCCAATTAGCCAATTTGATGCGGTGTGCAGCATATGGTCCGAGCACTCACAGGCAGACCCCCCACCCCTTCAACTTCTGCAGCAATGCTGGCAGCACTCATACGTCTATTTCCCAAAGACAACCTCTGGTTATGACGCTGAGAACGTGTACTCAACTTCTTTGATCAACCGTGGCGAGGCCTGTTCTAAGTGGAACCTGTTTTGTTAAACCGCTGTATGGTCTTGGCCACCATGCTGCAGCTCAGTTTCAGGGTCTTGGAAATCTTCTTATAGCCTTGGCCGTCTTTATGTAAAGCAACAATTCTTTTTTTCAGATCCTCAGAGTTCTTTGCCATGAGGTGCCATGTTGAAATTCCAGTGACCAGTATGAGAGAGTGAGAGCGATAACACCAAATTTAACACACCTGCTCCCCTTTCACACCTGAGACCTTGTAACACTAACGAGTCACATGACACTGGGGAGAGAACATGGCTAATTGGACCCAATTTTGACATTTTCACTTAGGGGTGTATTCACTTTTATTGCCAGTGGTTTATACATTAATGGATGTGTGTTGAGTTATTTTGAGGGGACAGCACATTTACACTGTTATACAAGCTGTACATTCACTACTTTACATTGTAGCAAAGTGTCATTTCTTCAGTGTTGTCACATGAAAAGGTATAAATATTTACAAAAATTTACAAAAATGTGAGGAGTGTACTCACTTTTGTGAGATACTGTATATGTATATATATATATATATATATATATATATATATACACACACACACATATATACACACACATTGAACAAAATTATAAACGCAACACTTTTGTTTTTGCCCCCATTTTTCATGAGCTGAACTGAAAGATCTACAGTGTTTCTCCGAAAATAAGCCCAGGTCTTATATTAATTTTGGCACCAAAAGACACAGTAGGGCTTATTTTCGGGTTAGGTCTTAGCTGTAATGTGCTGTCCTCCCTAAAGTATATGAGGAAAGCAGTGCATGAACCACACCCGGATGCAATGGATAAAGAAGTCAGGTGAACATCCAGTATAGAAAGGGTTAACAGTTTATTGGTATTGATAAACGAAAAACAAAGTACATAAAATGCTTACATCCCCTGGGCTGGAGTGGACAAGGGCACCTGGCAGCAAGAAACACGAGTGCGAGGAGGTCAGTCTCCCAGGACCGCTAATTGGTGTGTGCACAAAGCTGGAAACCAGCCGGCGCAAGGATGAAAGGACTCTGCTGTAGTTCTGGAGCGGTGACATCAGCTGGACAGGCGCCACTTGCGGGGAAACACCAGGAACCAGGGTGAAACACAAGCTATATGGTCTACATGCCTCGCGCTATGCGGCCTATCAAGTCATGATGACTTGATAGGGCGCAAAGCGCGAGACATGTAGTCATGGCGACCATATAGCTTGTGTTCCACCTTGGTTCCTGGTGTTTCCCCGCAAGTGGCGCCTGTCTGGCTGATGTCACCGCTCCAGAACTACAGCAGAGTCCTTTCATCCTCGCTGGCTGGTTTCCGGCTTTGTGCACACACCACTCAGCGGTCCTGGGAGACTGACCTCCTCGCACTCGTGTTGCTTGCAGCCAGGTGCCCTTGTCCACTCCAGCCCAGGGGATGTAAGCATTTTATGTAATTTGTTTTTTGGTTATCAATACCAATAAACTGTTAACACTTTCTATACAGGATGTTCACCTGACTTCTTTATCCATTGCATCCCGGTGTGGTTCATGTGCTGCCTTCCTCATATACTTTGTCCGTATCAGCACCCTTCCTATGCTCGCTGGCTAGCAGCAGAAAAACCGCCGGGGGAGCCTCACAGGCTTATTTCTATCCCTCCACCCTAAAGGCACCCCAGGAGCGCCCGATTTGTGATTATTGCTTTGACTTCTGGACTGGATTTTTTCCTATGGCTGCCCTGGGTGCCAATCTCTTACTGAGCCCATAGTTGGCTAACAGCAGAACAACCGCTGGGAAACCTCACAGGCTTACTTCTATCCCTCCACCCTACAGGCACCCCAGGAGTGCCTGGTTTGTGATTATTGCTTTCTCTTCCCTCCCTGCCTGTCAGGAATCCCATGTGAACCTAGTTTAGTGTATGTAAAAATCCTAGAATCCACTTTATTTGTGTTTTATATACTGTCCAATGTGTGTTTCTGTAATAGAATAGTGTGAAATACCTGCGGTACCACGCTGCTGAGCGCTCAGCTAATCTCATGCTCTGTCCTTCTCCTCTCAGCCCCTCCCCTCTGCAGTGTTCACAGAAGCGCGAGTATTAGATTAGAATAGTGTGAAATACCTTGGTTACATCGCCGCTCAGCTGATATGCCGCTTTGCTTCCTTCTCTTCTCCCCCGCTGACAGCTGGGGGTCACGGAAGCGCCGACCCGCGATGTAACAAAGGTATTTCACACAATTCTAATCTAACTCGGCGCTTCCGTGTACACTGCAGAGGGGAGGGGCTGAGATCCCCCTCTGACAGCTATGAGAGGAGAAAGACAGCAGAGCAGGGAATCAGCTGAGCGGTGATGTAACAAAGGTATTTCACACTATTTGATTACAAAAACACACACTGGACATTATATAAAAGACTAATAAAGTTTGTGCTAAGATTTTACATACACTAAACTAGGGCTTATTTTCGGGGTAGGGCTTATATTGCAGCCCTCCCCCAAAATAACAGTAGGTCTTACTTTCAGAGTAGGTCTTACTTTCGGGGAAACACGGTAAGACTTTTTTATGTACACAAAAGGCCTATTTCTCTCAAATATTGTTCACAAATCTGTCTAAGGCCCCTTTCACAGGGGTGCACCGCCCAACGGAGTCCGTTCTATGGGGGAATCTATCCACCGATACCCGCTGAGCAGGCGGATGACAGCTCCGTCTCCGCTCTGTGTGCAGAGACAGAGCTGGCATATCTCCGCTGTCCTATATGGGGAGATCGCATGAGAATGGACCACCTGTCCGTTCTCATCTGATCCAATCCTCCAGATGGATAGCAAATAGGGTTTCCATCTGTCCGGATTTCACGGACAGGTTTGGATAGCAGCAGGTGTTAGTGGAGAGAGCTCCGCTGACACCCGCTGCCCCATAGAGATGCATGGAGCATCCGATCCGGTCCGCCTAAAAAACTGACAAGTGGATCGGATCGCCCGTGTGAAAAGAGCGGTAATCTGTGTTAGTGAGCACTTCTCCTTTGCTGAGATAATCCATCCACCTCACAGGTGTGGCATATCAAGATGCTGATTAGACAGCATGATTATTGCACAGGTGTGCCTTAGGCTGGCCACAATAAAAGGCCACTCTAAAATGTGCAGTTTTATCCCACAGCACAATGCCACAGATGGCGCAAGTTTTGAGGGAGCATGCAATTGGCATGCTGACTGTAGGAATGTATACCAGAGCTGTTGCCCGTGAATTGAATGTTCTTTTCTCTAGGCAAGCCATCTCCAAAGGCGTTTCAGAGAATTTGGCAGTACATCCAACCGGTCTCACAAACACAGACCACGTGTAACCCCACCAGCCCAGGACCTCCACATCCAGCATCTTCACTTCGAAGATTGTCTGAGCCCAGCCACCTGGACAGCTGCTGCAACAATTGGTTTGCATAACCAAAGAATTTCTGTACAAACTGTCAGAAAGAGTCTCAGGGAAGCTCATCTGCATTGCTCATGGTCCTCATCAGGGTCTCGACCTGACTGCAGTTTATCATCGTAACCGACTTGAGTAGGCAAATGCTCACATTCAATGTCATCTGGCACTTTGGAGAGGTGTTCTCTTCACGGATGAATCTTGGTTTTCACTGTACAGGGCAGATGGCAGACAGCGTGTATGGCATCGAGTGGGTGAGAGGTTTGCTGAGGTCAACATTGTTGATCGAGTGGCCCATGGTGGTGGTGGGGTTATGGTATGGGCAGGCGTATGTTATGGAGAACGAGCACAGGTGCATATTTTTGATGGCATTTTAAATGCACAGAGATACTGAGATGAGATTCTGAGGCACATTGTTGTGCCATTCATCCACGACCATCACCTCATGTTGCAGCATTAAAATGCAGGGCCCCATGTTGCAAGGATCTGTACACAATTCCTGGAAGCTGAAAACATCCCAGTTCTTGCATGGCCAGCATGCTCACTGGAAATGTCACCCATCGAGCATGTTTGGGATTCTCTGGATCCGCGTATACGACAGCGTGTTCCAAGTCCTGCCAATATCCAGCAACTTCGCGCAGCCAATGAAGAGGAGTGGACCAACATTCCACAGGCCACAATCAACCAACCTGATCAACTCTATGTGAAGGAGTCAAGTTGCATTGTGTGAGGCAAATGGTGGTCACACCAGATACTGACTGGTTTTCAGACCCCTCCAATACAGTAAAACTGCACATTTTAGAGTGGCCTATTATTGTGGCCAGCCTAAGTGCTCACTAACACAGATTTAGACAGATTTGGAAACAATATTTGAGGGCAATAGGCATTTTGTGTACATAGAAAAATTCTTAGATCTTTGAGTTCAGCCCATGATAAATGGGGGTAAAAACAAAAAAGTGTTGCATTTATAATTTTGATCAGTATATACACACTGTGTGAAAGTTATAGTGTCTACAAACACTGGTATATGCACACTGAAATTTACACAGCTATAGACGCTTCACTGCAGTGATTAGTGACTCATAGTGGAACGGTGATCGTGTGGCAAGCAATTTGGCGCTAGCTATTGCTGGCTGGTAGGTACACAAACCTAACTGACTCTGACATCAATAGTGACACTAATACAGTGATCAGTGCTAATGCTGTATACTGCACTGTACTAAAGATAGTGGCTAGGCAGGGGTTAACATCTAAGAGCAACCAAAGGATTAATTGCGTGCCCAACAATGTGTAATGTGTGCAGATTTTATTTAACTGTCTGGTTAAACAACCAGCTCGCTGTTCACAATACATATAGTTCTGTGCTTTTGTACAGTCCATTGAGCTGCTTTTTGTAAACACAGAACTGTGAGTAATTGGGCACAGACAATCAGCTAACTTCAGCCAAAATCATTGGCTGAAATCAGCTGCCAAACCCGTGCTGTGTCCAATCACAGCACGGATCGGCAGGGGGAGCATGCATGCACATAATCTGGGTGGGTGGCAAGCGGCTAAACCTTTTTTGTATTTACCTTGCCTGTCTCATGCATTTCACCTTAAAAGCAAAACAAGTTGCACAGCTTACTCACCGTGTGTGCATGACGGAGCTCGTCATTAGGTCCCTGGTACATGATGTTCAACCGACGGCTTTGGTAATCGGTACAGTTTGATGCACTGGAAATCTAGAGGTCACAGAAAGAAAATATCAGCATTGATGAGCAAAGGGTTCTAAAGTAGTTGTAAAGGCCTTTTCCTTCATGCAAAATCTTTTCTTTGTCTTTACAGACAGTTCTCGGCATTGACAACAACCCCACAAAACATGCGCTTACTGGAAAAGCAATCTTTTATGTTCATAGGATTATCACTCTAGGTGTGTCACTCTGTGTTCTAACACCTGTCCTAAAGTAAGCCCAATTTTACTGTGCTGTCTAATCCACTGCTAACACATTCACTACCAGGCTGCAAATAAAGAATATTGGTCTGATATCTGTGAACCTGCTTGTGCCTCTTTTTTCTTAAGCTGAACATTTTCACCGTAGCATGTGTTAGAATTTCAGCTGGTAATGAGGGGGTGATGGGGAGAAGAGTTTTACAGATTTCAAGCAGCACAGATAAAAATTAAGAAAAAAAAGAAATAAATAAAAGTAAAGTTCTGCTCTGCTGCCCCCAGCTGGAGGTAATCAAGTATTACACCAGATTACAAAAATCTGTTTCTTGAACATATTATAGTGAAAGTGTCTCCTTGAATATACACAGGGCCAAGTTGTTTGGCAGTTAATGTCCCAAGTTACCTCTCCATATTTCCCTCTTCCTGGCATCCATGCCTCTATGTCATACTTCCTATAGGCAGGTAGGCCCAGTTCATGAGTCGGCATCTCTAAAACCCTGAAAGGCAAAATATATTAATAAATGCTGTAGTGGTAAGTAAAAAGATAGACTCCGTACTACTGGAACACCATCCCACTCAAGTCTATGGATTGTGAATGCGTGGGCAGCCTGACTGGCAGGCAAAAGGGAAGACCACCACCAGAGGAGGTAAGTAAGCTGTGTATATTTAGGCGACTGGGAGGTTAAGGAAAAAAACGATTAGCTTGTTCTTTAACAATGACTGTCTACATTTGTCTTTCAGGAAAGGTTTTTTTGTTTTTAAAGAAAGGCTCAAGGAGAAACGCTGCAGAATGAGGCCGAGGTGAAACAAATCAAACACTTACACATATAGTACTTAAAAATAATCAATATAACAGAAAACTGAAGAGCTCTACTGAACACAATTAGTAAAGCCAACTTCAATCTTACTAAAGAAAACCCCTTTTTCTGAGGGTTATGAAACAAAAAAAAAAAAAAAAAAAAAAACACAACAACTCCCCCCCCAGACTGTTTTCCAGGAAGAATATAAAATATTTTTTTGCTTGCAGTCACATTTTTCCCTTCTCAAAATGTTATTATAGCTGGGCTAGCTAGTAAGAACTAGGAAACATAGCTAGCTTCCCATGGAAGCTTTCATTGTCGTTTGTAACAGGGGTGAGTTCTGACTTGAAAGTTACAGTCTCTCTCACCACAAGTATATTTAGGGCCAACCCCATAAAAAAAAAATTTAGGTTTTGTGTTCTTGATGACAAGTTCAATCAATCACTTGTTTCTTTTATCTTTTGCATCCTTCAGTATTGGGTGCCTCCATAGCAGAATGCCTAGTTCCTTGCAGCCATGGCCATTCAAAGACAAATAATGATGCTACCCTCCCCTGATGGAGTCTGAATAGACCGACAGCACTGGGAAAATGACACATCCTTATGCGTTAAGAGAGGGTGGCAGAAGCACACACTACTGTGGAAAAATCTCACCTATCAGTTCTCAAAGCCATTGCTGGTCAACTTATTAGATAGAGAAGGCCTTAAGTGTGGACTGTGATTTCAGTATACAACAATGAAAACAGCATTTATGAACGCCTATCACATGAGAGGGTAGGAGAACAAGCAGTATAGAGGTCTGCTTTAACTGTACAGAATTTTTTGAAATAGTCATTAGAACTAGGACACAGTAACCCATCTTAGCACATGATGATGCACAGCAGTTCAGCAACACAACAAAAAGATGAATGCAATGCTTACTTAAAGTGTAAACCAAGCTCTGAAAATATCTCTTTCTGCAGCTGAAGGAATTCATCAAGCAAATCCTGACTTTCGGTCCCGCTTTCAGCAGCTGTGACCCCAAACATCTCTACCTGAGGGGGGGAGGAGAACAAGTTAAAAGTCTGGAAGCAAAGCGGTGAATAATTCTTTGAAACTCATGCTGTAGTGTAATAATGCCCATAGATGTAAAACTGGGGCCCCAAGACTTATATTCGCTTCAGTTGAGCATGATTTGAAAGGGGGAATTTGATTGGGTGGTAGCCGCAATTTAGTCAGTGCTGAAATTCACTTAGACCTTACTAGTAAGTAATAAAAGTACACATCTTGTCAAGGTTTTTGTATGATTTTAGCTGTGCTGTCTGATTTAAAGGATAAATCCTTTTGTAACATGTTACACCCAAATTCAGGGTGTAACAAGTTACAAATGTACTGGCCCCCCATTCCCCCGATCCCTCGTTTTGGCAGAAATCGGGAGATCTTCTCCCCCCTGATTGCTGCCACAATCTAAATAAACTGTGGCTGTGTGGGCCTCCACCTGGCCAGCCGTGTAATTCATTTACAGTGTTCTGTGAATGAATAAACAACTAACAGCCTTTGTGGCTGTCCGCTTGTAGTTCTCAATTAACAACCATGGCCCTTTTGAGCACTGTGGTAGTTCACGGATTCTTCCTGTAAGTGAAAAACTGCCTGCCCGTGCGAGGTACAAGCAGCCAGCTTACACTGACAGTCTGCATTAGACCTGCGTGGAATCAGCGATCTACTTATCACTGGTGCAATGCTTTCCAGGCTCCTAAAAAAATAAAAAAAAATACATGTTCAGTGACTCAGCCGCATAGTCTAATGCCCGTGTTGTCTAGTAGTGTCTATCACTAGTTTAAAAAACCTGTACTGAGTTTAATACAGGTCTACCACTGCTATCCTCCTGATTGCTAGTCGCCTAGCGGTCTCGCGGTCTCTGACTCAGTATTTCTTCTACAATCCAGTACAAGCATGCTGATTGCTGATTAGAAAGCCAGAGTCAAGTCAAATATGCATACCTGGTCTGCCTCACTGACTTAGAAACTACCCTGGCATTTTTTTCATCGAGAAAGGCCAGATAACTAGCATTTAAAGGAGAAGAGGACAGGTTTCCTTTAAGAGAAGATAAGGAGACAGACCTTGGTAAAATGGTGAACACGGTAGAGACCCCATGTTTCTCGGCCTGTGTCTGTCTCCGCTCTGTAGCATGTGCTGCAGCAGAGAGTTCTGGGAAAAAAAGAAAGAAAACTTATTACCATATCAGTACCTGACACCAGGAAAAATAAAAAAATAGGCAAAAAAGTCAAACTGGTAGCAACAAATAAAGGGGTTACAGTCATAAAGTGATAGTAAACACACACCATTTAATTTACATTGTCCCTTCTATATCTGTATGCGGATGATGGCACTGTAATTATTTTAATAGAAAAACATCCATATACAGCTGTCACATGACCCAGATCTTTCCCAGTCCGTCTGCAGGGAAACATAAGCAGAAGGAGCTTCTAGTCTTCTGCTGCTGGTCACATGTTCAAAAAAAAAACACATCTTTTGGAATACAGAGTAAAAATAAATAATATAAATAAACAGTTTTAAATTGTCTTAGGGCTCTTTCACACGGTCCGCCTCCGTAGGCGGATCCGTGTTGCTCAGCGGGGATCGATCCGCGATCCCCGCTGAGCCGGCGGATGACAGCTCCGTCTCCGCTTGCAGAGCGGAGAGGGAGGTGTCTCAGCACCCGCTGCCCTCTATGGGGGATCGGATGAGAGCGGACCGCTTGTCCGCTCTCATCAGATCCGCTCCGCTCCGATTACTGAACGGATGGAAAAATAGGGTTTCCATCCGTCCAGATTTCAGCACAGGATCGGATGAGGATGGCAGAGGGTGTCAGTGGAGGTGTCTCCGCTGACACCCGCTGCCCCATAGAGCTGCATGGAGGATCCGATCAGATCCGCATAAAAAACTGACAGGCGGATCTGATCGGACCGCCCGTGTGAAAGAGCCCTTACTAATATATACATTTGAGGCCCCTTTCATACTTGTGCAACTTGTCATGCAACTTTGGTCATCAGAGTTGCACGACATGTCGTTTGCCATGTTTTCCAATGATACCCATTCATATATGCGCAACTTAAAGTTGCGGCAACTTCAAAGTAGTTCCTGCACTACTTTGGCCCGATTTTAATGCGTTTTGAGGTCCAAAGACATAGACATTGCTTCAAGTCCAGTCAAAATCGCGGCAACATAATCGCAGCAAAATCGCGGTAAAATCGCGCGGCTTTCAAGTCGCACAAGTGTGAAAGGGGCCTAAAATCAACTCTTTATTATTTTTTGGGCAATAACATGGTGTAGGCAGATTTATGCCAGTCACAGGCTGCCATGCCACTCCAGCCTGTGTTTTAGAATAAGAGGTAGGCAAAGCCTCCATTAATCTACATGTAATATCCTGTCCCAATTGTGTTTAGCTGATTGGTAGGCATGGAGGAGGAGGGAGGGAATGGGCTATCATTTACCACTGTGTATACACCCACATATGTGACTCTATAGGCATATGTATGGGCTGCTCAGATGTGATATGAAGAAAGTGCACAGCATAGAAACTCACTGAAAACTGAGCATGTGCAGAGTTGCCACCACAGCTGTAAAATCAGTAGCTGAGTTGGGGACATGGACAAAAAGTGGTGATAAGGAGCAGCAGAATCAACCAAGTTTTTTTGCAGATACAGAATTTCATAGTGACTGAGTGAGTATAAACAGCGTGTAATACATAATTTATTGATTATTTTTTATGATGTGGGTTTAGTGACACTTGAGCCGCTAATATACTGCCTAAAGAAAAGAAATGAAGGCAAAGGGATCCATAGTAAGTAGTTGCAAAAGGGGAAAAGAAGAAATGAAAAAGGCATGAAAGGCAGATAATAACATATTACTGACATACACAACTCACCTCACTGGAAGATCTGACAGTTGTACTGCATGATCCATAAAGTACCCTGTTTTGAATAAAAAGAGCAAGCAGCAGAATCAAACACTAATTTTACTTTCTGATCAAGTGTGCAAAGTGAAGCAGTGTGTGCAGAAGGTATAGTACAGTATAAACAGCACAGCTATGTGCGTGTATATTATAAAGCACAGCATAAAGATTAGTAGTGTGTGTATATAAAGTAGAGGACAGCGTCTGTATAAGCTATAATACAGCCTGTAGAGTGTGTAAAGCCTATAGCACAGCTGGCAGAGTTGAGCAGTGTGTGTACACAATGTACAGCACAGTGTACAGAGTGGATCAGAGTGTGTATAGCATAAATTACAGCCTACAAAGTGAGGTAGAGTGTGTAGAACATACACACACAGCCCACAGAGTGCAAAAGTGGGATAATTATGTACAATAGGGCCCAGAATATAGAATGGTCTGTATATCTCAAACGGCATTCATTAGCCCACAAGTGTCAAACAAGGCCCTGAACCGAATCTGGCCCGTCTTGCCATTTCATGTGGCCCTTGCACCCAAGACATTTTCAGCCATAACGTGGCGGCACTCCATTCAGTCAACTCTGGCTCCTGTCCTCAACTTCCCGCTCACCAACTTCAAGAGGCCTTCTGTGTTTACAAGGACATCTTTCCTATCGGTGACTCATCAATACCTGCCTAGCCTGCACTCACGGTGGGGACAAAAGAGATGCAAGTGTAGTAGGGATGGGGCATCAGGTTGTAAGCTGAACTGTGATCCTCATCTATGCCCAGGCCGACAGATGCGTACCAATGATCTCCCTTGCAAGTGAGAGAGAGAAAGAGCTGTCTACAGTGCCCGGAGTACTGGACCTGGGCCAGGTAGGCGAGATACGAGGAAGCTTTTGTAGTGGGAGAGATGAGGGCTGTGGAGGGAGAGGTCTGTAGAGGTGGGGGATGGGGGAGAGTGGTGCATAGGTCAGAGCTGAGGAGGGGTGGAAGTGAGATGTATCCAGCCTGTGAGAAAGAGTTGAACCCTGTACACAGTGCATAGCACACCCCTAAACCCTGCATATTCTTACAGATGCATAATGCTCATGCGGCCCGCCATGAAATTGAGTTTGACATCCCTGCATTAGGCTAACTAATAAAAGGAAACCAGTGCTAAGAAAAGCATATAGGTTTCCAAAGCTGACCCCTCCATCTAGGAATTCTACCTGCCTAGCTTCTTTATTTCTTTGAGTCAATGGCCTAGAACATGCATGCAGAAGGTGATGTCAGAATTCCTTATCTGCATTTTGTTCCAGGTGAGAAAATAAATAAAGCAAACCTGTGCAGGGCAAAGCAAGAAATGCAATCTAACAAGCATCAGAAGTGAAAGAGCAATGTTACCTGCAATGCCAACTTCTGAGGTGCCAGCCAGGTGCAGATCAGGGTGTGAGGATGGATCCAGACTGTAAACTTGGGAGCTGTGGGCACCAGGCCTCATACCACAGCCTTCCTGAGACACGAGGTACAACAGAGATGTCAGGAAGAGAACATAAAGGGCAAGGAACATGACAGACACAACAACCAAATGTTGGGGGGTTCAACAGTTACATATTCAGAACTATAAAAACCTTAATTTCCAACCCTTTTCTGGAACTGCTAGTTCTCGGTCATGCTGATCCTCCAGCTTCCTGATAAGTCAGAGACTTAGAAAAAGTATAAACCAAGTTACAGCAGAACGATTAACCTGCATATTTGTCCTGGGCCACTGACTTACTTAGGATTCACGATGAAGCATCAGCAAGGCAGACCAGTAGTATTTTCCAAAAGGGGGATAGGAATGGACACAACCATTTTCCTCATCACAGATTCCCTTTAAACTAGCCTTACATCAGGGGATATTTTTTGTAAATGATTACATCACTCAGAAGCCTATTTTACACTCAACCCCCATAATTGACATTCTACATTTTTCCCCAATAGGCAGAGCAGCATGATACTAGCTTATCTCTGCTGTATGCAACAAGTACTGTATACAATTAGCCAACCTATAGGCACTAGCTCTCCATACATGATATAATCTGACAGTACAATCAACTTTAGATTTAATAAAATATATAAGCTATCTTAATTATAATTAATTTGTATTCAGACAAAAAACTCTTGCACTGCAAAGCTTGAGGTGGTAAGGCTTGCTTCACACAGGCTTCAGCTTTTAAAAGAGCAGTATGAACAGCAAGCTTTTACAAGGCATCTGCGAAGCTTTCAGCAAGCTTTTTGAAGTTTTTAAAATACCATTCAGCTCCAGTTTGTAAATGTTGAAGACAGACCCTAAAGGGAGTGCTTATTGCTACTTTAAGTAAGCTGCTAGCAGGCTTCAGATCCACTTGAAGCTTGCTGAAAGCCTGCTAGCAGCTTGTATAAAGCAACAATCAATACTCCCACCAATAGGATCCAATGATAACATTTCCAAATAGAAGCTGAAGGTTGCTTCAAAAGGCTTAGGAAAAGCTGCACAAAGCTCACAGCAAGTATTTTAAAAGGTTACTCTTCACACTTCTACTATACAAGCTGAAGCCCATGTGAAAGTCAGATCGCAATATGTGTAATGAACTTTAAGCTGGGTATAAACTAGTAGACTTTCAAACGAAAATTTGTTAGAAAATTCTCAGTACATTCGAATGTCATTCTAAAGTAGTTCAAGATTTAATTTGCTTTTAAATTAGGTTTCAGAATGAATGGACTGAATGCAAACCACATACACAGTTAGCAATTCATTCACTCAAGGAAAATCTTCCATTCTGCTCCTTCAAATTTTCTCACCACTGTTGTCAAAAACAAAACGCCAATTTGACACCACTAATTATTAGTAAATTTCACCAGTGTATACCCTGCTTTAGTCATTTACACTTTTATTAGGAAAACAATAAAGACAGAACTTACGAACACAGCTCCTCTCAACATGTCAGGAACAGACATGGGGATAAAACCCTGCAGGGGATAAGAGCGAGGAGTGAATGGTTTTCATTAGTACTAGGCATTCCTTTACACAGACCAGTGCTAGTCAGGCAATGTATTTCGTTTTTAACAACATTCAATTGCAGATCATGTGACAGAATAGATCAATGCAGACAAATACCAACAGCTTTCACCATCACTGTGAAATTAACAAAATTGTTAGCGTTAGGCTGGCTTGATATACAGATATGAGAAGATAGTCAAATGAACTAGACTTTTGTTAAATCAGAACATTGGCAAAGATTTACAAAAAAAAAGATAAAAAAATAATGTTCTTTAGCAAGGAACATACATTTCACATTATTAATTATGTTACCAATGTTAGTCTGTGCTGTAAATTGCTTCCAGCATTGCTCCTGTTTCTTCTTGCTGGAGGCTGCCATCTTGCTGAAGCCCAAAGCCAAAGAGCCGGTTAACATTGGTGCGACAATCGCTCCGACTTTGAGAGCACAAATCGAATGACATGTAAAAATCAATGTTTCCCTCCGAGGCCGGTTTTAACTGGTCCGACTCGTGTCGGTTTGACTTTGGAAAAGGTTCCTGCACTACTTTGGTCAGACTTCTGTCCAATTTCAGCCGATAGAAATGAATGCAAGTCGTATCCAAGTCGGATCAGCATCTTAACTGATCTGACCTGTGACTTGTGTGCAGAGGCAATATTAGTACTGCAAAATGTATTGTAAGACCCAAGTTGCACTGATCTCAAGTCGGATCCTGTTCATCAAAGTCTGACCGATGTTGCAGGGGAAAGTCGGATGGGAAGTCGCAGGACTTTCATGTCGGAGCAGTGTGCACCTGGCCTAAATCATAAAGTGGAATCCCGTCGATTTAACGGTTTTAAAAAACAGTTACATTACTGGAATGCTGGGATTGCTAACTGTAACATTTCCTTGTGTCCTCAACAAAAAACTGTCAAACCATCAAATGGCTGGTGTCATAACTGATCACATGTGCAGCACCATTGCAGATGCAGATCAAACAGAAGCAGCTTTCTTGGCTGCAAAGGATAGGAGGGTTTAATTCCGCTTTAAGGCTGTCGGCAGATTGGCCTCTACAAATTTGGCAGTGCCTAAAAATAGAAAGCAACTAAGCATGTGCAAAGCAGGGTGTTACTGGATTTTAAACAGTATAGACACCTATTTTTAAATGTTGTCCATACATAGCTATACCTGCAAAAGGGGCCAGCCTAAAGTGATCTAGCAGGACTTCATTTTCTGACTAAAGTTTCACTTTAACTTGTTAAACACATCAAATATACATACATAAATTTGTTTTGCACGTTTCTGCAACCCCCTGCACAGTGTGCTGTCAATCTATGGAAACATGCTTAATGGGAGATAAGAGCACAGAATGACCTCATTATACTGGTGCGTCTTTATTGGCCAAGTCGGCAGGATCAGGATGGGTCAGTGACCAAGTAGCATTGCTTAACTTTACCTGAGAAGAGTCAGGTCAGTGACCTAGCTACTCTGTCTCGCATGGATGCCTAAAATCACCAGACAGGCTGACCATAATTACTAATCTTTGGCAGGTAAACATTGCATAAACATGCGTTTGTAACTCTTTGGCTGCTTCCCCCCCCCCCCCCAAATAAAAAAAAAAAAAAAAAAAACACATGTTAAAGAGGTTGTAAACCCCCCAGAAACACATAATGAGCTAGTATGCATCGCATACTAGCTCATTATGAAATACTTACCTTAGAACGAGCCCCCGCCGCGCCGTCCACTCACCTGTATGACGGGCGACATGTCTAGTCGCCCGTCTTCTGGGATCGCGGCATCCGGCCATCTGATTGGCCGGAGCCACGGTGACGTCACTCCCACGCACGCGCGCGGGAGCCGACGGTCACGGCACGGAGCTCTGAAGGAACGGCACGAGCCGTTCCTTCAGAGCGCATGCGCCAGTGACGTCACTGGCTGCATGTAAGGTAAATATCTCCTAAACGGTGCATGTTTAGGAGATATTTACAGTACCTATAGGTAAGCCTTTTCATAGGCTTACCTATAGGTACAAGTTACAGAGGAGGGTTTACTTCCTCTTTAAACAGACTGGTACATTTCAAACATCTCCAAACTCAAATTCACAAATAAAATCCCTTAGTCCTGGTTCACACTTCTGCAACGCGGGAACACTGCGAATATGCAGCGTGTTCCCGCATCGCATCCGCACCCCTGGCAGTTCACACTGCCATATGCAATACGCAGGGGGTGTCAATTAAAAGTTAACGACACCCCCAGTTGAGATCTGCAAGTTCGCACAGAATCGGATCGCACTAGTGTAAACCACCATGTGATCCGATTCTGCTGCAGATAAAAAAAGGGTCATGTGTGTGTTTAGTGTGATTGCGGTGCGAATTCAGCCATACAAACTGTATGGCTGAAATTTGCACCGCACAGAGATCGCATGTAATTTAGGAGCAGTGCGCTCCGAATTACATGCAATCTCTGTGATCGCACTAATATGAACCAGCCCTAATTCTTTACAGCATTAAAAATATATGTAAATATATCAAAGAAAAAATCTTTGCAAAATAAAGCACAAAATGAGGCCAAAGTCTATAAACAGAGGGAATACAAATAAATACTTGTGAACTATGGAGACAAAGAAAAAAGAACCACTGGTGAGTAAACCAGTTAGCTGTGGGTACTGATGTGTAGAAGATTGATAAGTGATTCCAGTTACCTTTTTTACAAGTTTATTGATTGTAAAGTTGACAAGAGCATGCTGTAACATTGTGCCAGCTCCTCTGAGATAATAGGATCGGTGACCCGAAACATGTGAAAGACGCCTGTCAAAATGAAATAAAATATATATAAAACAATCTATTCATAAACAGCAATGGCAGGGTTATAAAATTGGTGACATAGCAATCCAGAGGTCATTTTTCACACTACAAAAAGGACAGCTGAAATCTGATTGTTATAGAAAAAAACTTCAATTTCTCCTGCGAAAAGGTAAAGTATAGCTCAGTGGGCATGCTTTTTGTATCATTATTATGGTATTTCACATTTTATTTACTGGTTTTTGCATTTTCTTTTTTTTTAAGGAAATAAAGATGTGTAGATGAATCAATAGAGGGGGCACAGTATTAAAGTCTGCCTCATTTATTCCCATTGTTTGACAACTACTGGGATAAGATATCAGCCACATAGGAAGCGCATTGGTCACAGTGTGTCGGCATTGTGATAGAGCACTAAAGCAGAACCACTCCATGGCTCCAATGTATAAAGAGTATAAAATTACAAAATATTCACAGAAACAAATTTTCTTTCAAATCACAAAGGGCCAATTCATGCCAAAATGCGGTGCAGGAAAGGCGCATTCCGTGCATGTTTCCAGTACTGTACGTGAACACGCTGCCCTTGTGAGAGTCAGGAGGGCGCTAATGAATTGTTAATGCCACCCCATAACGGATCTCACAAAAGCAGCGCATTTGCAGCCACCAAACCGCATGGTACCACAGTAAAATGCCGTTTGGTGCAGTATGTTCTGAAAAAGTGGTGCTTGCACTACACATTTTGCATTCTAGTGCATTTTGCAGCTCATACCAATGAACAGGCTGTCAAAGCCGTACCGTATGGAAATGCACACGTTCTATTGTGAACTGGCCCTCATACAAACTGATAATTCACATGAAGCTTTTACACACATATCTCGAAAATGTCTGAAAGAACAGACAAATTCTCACAGAGGAGAGCACACTGTCACTAACCTGATTCGTTTCGACCTAACTGGCTGACAATTGTTATGCTTAGGCCCCTTTCACACTTGTGCGACTTGAAAGTCATGCAATTTTGTTGCCGCGATTTTACCGCGATTCTGACTGGACTTGAAGCAATGTTTATGTTTTTGGACCTCAAAACGCATTAAAATCGGGCCAAAGTAGTGCAGGAACTACATTGAAGTTGCTGCAACTTTAAGTTGCGCATATATGAATGGGTATCATTGGAAAACATAGCTAACGACATGTCGTGCAACTCTGATGTCCAAAGTTGGATGACAAGTTGCACAAGTGTGAAAGGGGCCTTATGGACATCTTTATGCTACATTCACACATTTTCAACCATTTGTTATTTTTTTTTAGCAGAATTGCAAATTTTTGCAGCTGTTGTCAGGAGTTTTTCCAAATAAAAAGGTGTGGAATGCTGCTGAAAAAAGGGGCGGACATCTGCTGTTTGAGCAGAAAACGCGCTACAAAATGCTTGAAAAGACGCTCGAAAAAAAGCTCATGTCACGCTTTTCAAGAGTCTACGGGGACAAAAATACTCAATTCTGCCTTAAAAGTAGCTCATGTACTTTTCTGAGCGACAGGTGTTTTGCTACAAGCAACAGGACACTTAGATGTGGACAAGGGCTATTGAAAACAATAGGGGTTTGCTTGTTTTTTTTTTTTAAACTTCGAGCTACAAGCTACAAAATACTCAAGGGTGAACGGGGCCTTAGTAAAGCGCAGATGCCACCGGCAGTTCAAAGTAAAAGGTAAAGAGTCTAGGTATAATTTGGATCTTACTAATGCCATACAGATCTGAATTAGAAGACTTGTTATATAACAAATAGCTTCAAAACATAGGCATAAAAGTATCTTCTAAATTTAATTTCAGTCAAAAAAATGTTTTCCTTGCAGTCGGCAGAGATCAAATACTGTGAGCTATAATAATTGGGCTGTCAGCGCTGGTATAACGATCAGGTGGAAAACAGCAGGGGTAAAGAGACAAGGAAATTGCTGCGTGTACCTGACAGCACAGCTGTACTATACTGTACTTTTATGTCAAGACAGCTAACAATAGTAATAAGAATTATTCATGGTATTTATATAGCACCAACAATTCACTCCCTTAAGGAATTAACAATCTAAGGTCCCTATCGTACATGCATAGATACGCATTATAGGGCCAATTTAGACAGGAGCCAATTAACCTACTAGCATGTATTTGAAATGTGGGAGGAAATCCACACAAACACAGGGAGAACATGCAAACTCCATGTAGATAGTGTCCTGGTCATGATTTGAGTAACAAGCATACACAATCCTCAATATTCCCAATGTTTTCCAGGCTACTTTGCAAAACCAGCAAAAACACATCACAGTTAATAGTGACACAACACAACCCCCCCCCCCCCCCCCCCACATGAAACAAACTGATCTAAACAAAATAATTATAAGATGTTATCTAAAAATGTAAAACAAATCTATATCATTATATCTGTTTAATGATTCCACGCAGTACCACGCTATTTAGAAACCTTTAGAGAGTGCCTGTTCTACTTGCCTAGACCTGAAATGGGGACTGTTTGTGCTAAACGCAGGGGTCTTCAAACTATGGCCCTCCAGTTGTTCAGGAACTACAATTCCCATCACGCCTAGTCATGTCTTTGAATGTCAGAGTTTTACAATGCCTCATGGGATGTGTAGTTCTGCAACAGCTGGAGGGCCGTAGTTTGAGGATCCCCGTAAAGGGTTTCCTTCCCATACCTTTAAGGGCTCTTTCACACAGTATGTCCGTCAGACGGACTCCGTTTATCTCAGAGGGGGATCGTTCCGCCGATCCCCCGCTGAGCAGGAGGATGACAGCTGTGTCTCCACACTGTGTGCGGAGACACAGCTGTCAGTTCCCCATACATCTCTATGAGGGAATCGGATGGGAACGGACCGTTGGTCCGTTCCCATCTGATCCGATCTGCTGGACAGATGGAAAATAGGGTTTCCATCCGTCCAGATTTGACGGATCAGATCGTATGTCAGCGGACATGTCTCCGCTGACATCGGATGCCCCATAGGGATGCATGGGGGGACCGTTCAGATCCGCTAAAAAAAAAAAAAAACGTACAGGCGGATCTGAACGGTCAGCCTGTGTGAAAGAGCCCTAAGGTGGCAATCAAAATTCAGTCAGTTCAGCAGTGACCAAACTAATTTCGATCCATGTGTGGCCACTTCAGTTGAACAAAAATTGACCTATCAATTGACTTCTGTTCAACTGTTCCTGCCGAATAAAAGCCGCTTGATCAGCAGCTGCAGTGCTGATCTGTGTATTCTGACAGTGGGGGAATACAAAGGCGCAGCAGGAAGGATTCCCCTATCCACCTCAAATGCGTGAATGGGAGAAAAAATGAACCATGTATGATCAGCTTTACTGTAAAAACAAACCTTCGCCCACATCCCCCCCCCCCCCCCCTCATCTACTTCTCCACCTGTGACTCATTATGTCCTCACTTATCTTCTATATTCTGCACAGTATTACAACTACACTACATAAGCTGCTGTACAGAAACAAATAGCCTTATGCCACACAGACGCCTAAAAGGGTACAACTGAGTTCATAGACTGTGGCTTATTGTGTTCTGACAGATGCATCCCACTCTTATTCCGAGAAATTAGGAGGCAAACTGAATTAGTAGACGACTTTAGAATGGAAATTGCCTGAGGCCACTATTACTTAATGAGATATTTGCTACATCCAGATGTCTCCTATACAATTCAGACACAGAGTAATTGCACACTCTGTGTCATACAGTTCTTTAAACAGATCCTGTCATTTTGCCTGTTCAGGACAAAGTGACAGGTTCTCTTAAGGAAGAATCTCCCCTACCTACCATTGGTCCTGTGTAAGCGCCAACACTTTAAATAGATAGGTTTAGACCCATAGCTCCGGCACACAAACAGAACAGCGGGCAGTGAACAGGTTCCCTATGAAGATGAAACCCAAGCAAGAAGCTCAACTGATGCAGTTGAAATCCATATATATGCAGTGCTGTGAAAAAGTATTTGCCCCCGTTCTGATTTTTTTACATATTTGTCACACTTAAATGATTCAGATCATCAAACAAATGTTAATATTACACAGAGTTAACCCAAGTACATCCAAAATGCAGTTTTTAAATGATGATTTTATTTATTAAGGGGTAAAAGGCTGTCCAAACCTGCCTGGCCCTATGTGAAAAAGTAATGCCCACCCCCATCATGAATAAACTGTGATAAACCACATTCATTTTCTGAAATGCGGAGTGAAATTTCACTTGCCAAACCCAGGCCTGATTACTGCCAGACCTGTTGAATGAAGAAATCACGTAAATAGGTGTCTGACAAAGTGAAGCCCACTAAAAAATCTGAAAAAAGCAACACACCATGCCACAATCTAAAGAAATTTAAGAACAGATGAGAAAGTAGTTGACATGTATCAGTCTGGAAAGGGTTACAAAGCCATTTCTAAGGCTTTGGGACTCCAGCAAACCACGTGAGAGCCATTATCCAAAAAGGGAGAAAGCCCGGAACAGTGGTGAACCTTCCCAGGCATGGCCGGCCTACCAAAATCACTCCAAGAGCACGATGACGACTCATCCAGGAGGTCATAAAAGAACCCAGAACAACATCTAAAGAACTGCAGGCCTCACTTGCCTCAGTTAAGGTCAGTGTTCATGATTCACAATAAGAGAGAGACTGGGCAAAAATGGCATCCATGGGAGAGTTCCAAGGCAAAAGCCACTGATGACCAATAAGAACACAAAAGTTGTCTCGCATTTGCCAAAAAACATATTGATTATCCGCAAGACTTTTGGGCAAATATTCTGTGGACTTATGAGACAAAAGTTGAACTTTTTGGAAGGTGTGCCTCCCATGACATCTGGTGTAAAACTAACAAAGCATTTCATAAAAAGATCATCATACCAAGGGTCACACATGGTGGTGGCAGTGTGATGGTCTGGGGCTGCTTTGCAGCTTCAGGATCTTGGAGACTTAGTTAGCTGGTGGAACCATGAATTCTGCGCTATACAGGAGAAGAATGTCTGGCCATTAGTTTGATTAGTTTGTGACCTCAAGCTCAAGCACTTGGGTTCTGCAGCAGGACAATGATATGAAAAACAACAGGAAGTCCACCTCTGAATGGCTCAAAAAACAAAATAAGGTTTTGGAGTGGCCTAGTCAAAGTCCGGACTTAAATCCCATTTAGATGCTGTGGCATGACCTTAAACAGGTCGTTAATGCCCGAAAACCCTCCAAAGTGGCCGAATTAAAGTGGTTGTAAAAAGGCAGAAGTTGTTTTCCTAATGTATTCTATGCATTTAGATAAAAAGCCTTCTGTGTGCAACAGCCCCCCTAATACTTACCTGAGCCCCATCTCAATCCAGCGATGTTGCACAAGAGACTCGACTGCCCGGGACTCTCCCTCCTGATTGGCTGAGACAGCAGCAAAGCCCCATCGGTTCCTGCTGCTGTCAAAGTCAGTGAGCCAAGAAGAAGAGAGGGGGGGGGGGGTGGGGGTAAGGCCGCGGTTCCATGTCTGAATGGACACAGGGAACTGCGGCTCGGCTCTAGTGCGCCCATAGCAAGTTGCTTGCTGTGGGGGCACTCAACAGGAGGGAGAGGCCAGGAGCACAGAAGAGTGACCTGAAAAGAGAAGAATCTGGGCTGCTCTGTGCAAATCACTTCACAGAGCAGGTAAGTATAACATGTTTGTTATTTTTAAAGCGGAGTTCCGGCCTCGGGAGTGAAATTTAGATAAAATACCCCTGGGACAGTCAGGGCTAGTACATTCCACAATGGATAGCCTCTGAACTGTCCCGGGTCGCAATTATCTTTTAGAAGAAATACTTACCTTGAAAATTTCTTCTTCAGTGCTGCCATCTCAGGTGTGGGCAATTGAAGCCAGCGCGTCTTCTTCGGTGACGACGGAGTCCCAGAATGCCCTGCAACGGCCCCGCTCATGACTTCAGTTGCTGCAGGCGCGGCATCCCTGCACAGCATCTGGGCATGCCCAGAAGCTGTTTAGCAGGGAATGATGCGCATGCACCGGAAGTGACGAGCGGGGCCGGTGCAGGCGCATTGATTCCTTGGAGCGATGACGTTCAGTTCCCAGGAGTCATCGCAAGCCGGAAGTGACGGCGCGGGCCTCGGCCGCAGAGGGAGGAAGTGGAAGGAAGGGGAGTATATTTTCCTTCTATAACAAGGTAAGTGAACAAAAAAAAAATAAAAAATCGGGAGCATCCATTCATTTTTCAGGTGACACTCAGCAAGTGGATGGCCCAAAAACGATTTTTTCGATTTTGAGGCCGGAACTCCGCTTTAACAAAATAAATACTGAGACTTTAGTAGCACTTTAACCACTTAAGGACCTGGCCTATTTCTGACTCTTGTTGTTTACAAGTTAAATCAGTATTTTATGCTAGAAAATTACTTAGTACCCCCAAACATTATATAATAGTTAAAGCGGTAGTATCCCGCTTTTTGACACTTTTACCTACAGGTAAGCCTATAATAAGGCTTACCTGTAGGTACAAATAATATCTCCTAAACCGGCATGGTTTAGGAGATATTTACAGTACATGCAGCCGCTCTCGCGAGCGGCGCATGCGCTCTGAAGGTCCGGGGGGACCTTCAATTAATTTGCCGGGAGCTTGGCGGAAGAGACGGCGAGGGATCATGGCAGCGCCCGCAGCGATGTCCGGGGGTCCGTGTCGGGGCTTCGTTCTAAGGTAAGTTACACATAATGGGCTAGTATGCGATGCATACTAGCCCATTATGCCTTTGTCTTGCAGGTTTTTTTCTTTTTTTTTTACAAGGGTTTACAACCGCTTTAATGTAACACCGTATTTGCACAGCGGTCTTACGAATGTAATTTTTTAGGAAAAAATACACTTTTTTGAACTAAAAAATAAGAAAACAGTCAGCCCAATTTTTTTCTATAATTTGAAAAATATTGTTACGCCGAGTAAATAGATACACAACATGTCATGCTTCAAAATTCCACGCTCGTGGAATGGCGACAAACATTGGTAGTTACAAATCACCATAGGTGATGCTTTAAAAATTTCTACAGGTTACCAGTTTAGAGTTACAGAGGAGATCTAGGGCTAGAATTATTGCTCTCGCTCTAATGATCACGGCGATACCTCACATGTGTGGTTTGAACACCGTTTACATATTCGGGTTATCTTTGAGTAATATTAAAATTAGTTTGATGATCTTAATTATTTAAGTATGACAAATATGCAAAGAAAATAAAAAATAATCAGGAAGGGGGAAAACTTTCACAGCACCATAGTAACCGTTTCACTTCTTTTTATATTTTGATGCAGTCTATTTTGTAATCCCAAAGGCAGCACAGGCAGATCGTGGATCTTCCCTGCAGCAGCAGCAGCGAGGTTTGGTCAAAACACACCCATAGACCACCGACTGCATACAGAAGGAGCACCAGCAGCACACAAATATCTGTTGACCTGTCAGCACATTTGCAGCAGAACCCAACTGGCTGACAGTGCCGACTCTTCTTCTCCCAGCCTGAGTGCCTCTATAGGGGAATGCAGGATACAGAGAAGAAGACATATTCAGGTACTTACAGCAGCTGCATTTACAATCAAATGTCGTTTTTAATGGATACCAAACAGGAATAAATGGCATGTGCCTGGATTTCACATTTACCATTCATAATGTTCGCTCAAGTCTTGGATCAATGTCAGCTTTTTTACCTCTGTCTGATAATATCCAGGTCCTCTCCTATCTCCAGGTGGCCTCGAACTTTAAAATCAAACTCTAAAAAAGAATGGATATGACAGAACATAAGAATATTGACACGGGACAATGATATAAATTACCTCTCATATTACCTGTAATAAATAAAACTAATTATTAAAGCATTTCTCACAATTTCACAGATACTTATATTGGAATCCCTCATATAGTAATATTAGCATGTTCCACCACTCATTGCCACTGTACCCCCCCCCTAATATATATGGGATACGTTGTCTGTAGATTTTTTTCAAAGTGCCACTCCAGGTAAAGCCTTATACTGTAAGCTGTCAATGCCCAAATAGTATACCATCTATGAACACTTTTAATCATTATAGACAAGTGTTATTCTTTAAAAGGGTATCTACCCCCCCCCCCCCCAACAAAAAAAATAAATAAAATCCTATATAACAGCCTATCATTCCCTATATGAGGCTCCTACATTTTTTTTTTTTTTTTTTATCAGGCCTTTATTTTCACTTTTCTTTTCATTTATTTTCCTTCATTTTCACTTGGCAATCATATGAACAGCACACTTTCTGTTTCTGTGTGACGTGTGACTATGCTCACCCCACCTACTGTATCTATAGAGGAAGCCATGGTTGCCATCCAGGCTGAACTGCAAACAAGTCTGTCTTTATTCCTCTCCATTAAATTACTGTTGAGGTATGAGTTTAAAGAAAGAGAATACCGTTTGTTGTACTTCTAATTCAGATCACGGGAAGTGACCAGGACACTGCTAATTCTATTGGCTGGCTGTAAGGTATTACACGGTGGTTTTGCCTATGCACAATGTTACCAAAAGTATTGGGATGCCTGCCTTTACACGCACTCAGTGGCATCCCAGTCTTAGTCTGAAGGGTTCAATATTGAGTTGGCCCACCCGTTGCAGCTATAACAGCTTCAACTCTTCTGGGAAGGCTGTCCACAAGGTTTAGGAGTGTGTCTATGGGAATGTTTGACCATTCTTCCAGAAGCGTATTTGTGAAGTCAGGTATTGATGTGGACAAGAAGGCCTGGTTCACAGTCTCCGCTCTAATTAATCCCAAAGATGTTCTATTGAGTTAAGGCCAGGACTCTGTGTACGTCAGTCAAGTTCCTCCACCCCAAACTCTCTCATCCATGTCTTTATGGACCTTGCTTTGTGCACTGGTCCAAATCATTTGGTTAAGGGAGGATTATGGTGTGGGGTTGTTTTTCAGGGGTTGGGCTTGGCCCCTTCGTTCCAGTGAAGAGAACTCCTAAGGCGTCAGCATACCAAGACATTTTGGAAAATTTCACGCTCCCATCTTTGTGGGAACAGTTTCGGGATGGTCCCTTCCTGTTCCAACATGACTGCGCAGCAATGCGCAAAGCAAGGCCCACAAAAACAACGATGAGCGAGACTGACTTTCACAGAGTCCTGACCTCAACCAGATAGAACACCTTTGGGATGAATTAGAGTGCAGACTACGAGCCAGGCCTTCTCGTCCACATCAGTGCCTAACTTCACAAATGCACTTCTGGAAGAATGGTCAAACATTCCCATAGACACACTCCTAAACCTTGTGGACAGCCGCCCCAGAAGAGTTTAAGCTGTTATAGCTGCAAAGGGTGGGCCAACTCAATATTGAACCCTACGGACCAAGACTGGGATGGCATTAAAGTTCATGTGCGTGTAAAGGCAGGGGTCCCAATACTTTTGCCAATATAGTGTATGTTAAAATTCAAAAGGCAGTGGTGTGCTGGAGCTACAGTCACCTGATTACAGCTGTTTTTCTAGCTACAGTAGGGAACACTGTAATCCTGACATGGGTTTTTCTCTGCATACACGGTTAAAGGTATACAACCCCCCTCCCCTATGCCACAAATCACACAGTATCTTCCAAAACACTTACCAGGCTTCACACCAACTACTTCTAGTTCTCGAGCATTGCTCTCATCTCCCACAGGCTGTAACAGGAGTATGAAATAACCTACATTAGACATTGTGATGACCCAAAAATACTGTAAATTAAGACTAGCACCATGCCTGCCCTTATTTGGGTGTGAGAATCCATGATCTTCAGATATCCTCTCCTTTACAATCTGAAGGCCACTAGTGAATGGACAGAGGCTCATGAAGGATACAGAGAAAAGATTGCAGGTCTGCATATTGGTGGACCAAAAATGTAACACTCTACATATTTGGTCTGCCAACATGCCACTCTGCACTGTGATCCACCACATCCTGCAAAAACCACTGTTCCTCTTCATAAGTAGAATGAGGGCAGTAGACATCCACTGATGGCTTTTAAGAGTTGGCAAAGGAGCATTGCAATAAGGAGGAGAGATCTTCACACGGATTGATTTACTAAAACTGGAGAGTGAAAAATCTGGTGCAGCTGTGCATGGTAGCCAATCAGCTTTTAACTTCAGTTTGTTCAATAGGGCTTTGACAAAAAAATAATGGAAGCTGATTGGTTTCTATGCACAGCTGCAGCAGGTTTTGCACTCTCCAGTTTAAGTAAATCAATCCCACAGAGGTAAGGACACCCTAAAGCAACCAAAAGTACTTCAAACTGTGATATTTCAGTTTTGGTTACGCATTAGCGGACTTAATCATCTTCCTCTTAGCATGTGTTTTAAACTTATTGGCATACACCATAATAAAGTAACAAGAGAAGAAACTATACATAAATCAGAAAGCTCAGAAGGTGTGACCAACTTCAACTTTACCAGGAAAGGTCAGGATTTACATCCTAAGTATACCTAAAGCCAAAGTTTTTTTTTTTTCTTTTTTTAAGTTTTAGAGTAGATGAGGAATTGCTAAAACCACCATTAGGATTATTTCAACTATTTGTGCTCCATCGGGGAGAATTTTCTTTACACCCCATCCAGAAACACAGGAAGTGAGAGGAAACCTCTCACGAGTGCAGGAACTCCTCTCTTGAACAACTGTCACATGACAAGTATCCCCACTGTATGAGATGCACTTTAGTGACACCTATAACATTTTGGATCACCCCATCACCTCCTGTGCCAATGGCAACAGTAACCTGGACAAACAGTCTTCACTAAAAGAGACCATGTTATTATATCTTCTTACTCACGCTTGAAGCGGACCTTCACTCAAAACAACAAGTTCTGTTCTTCCTCATCCTCCTTTAAAATTTGGGGGAGGGGGGGGGGGGGAGCAGGTTCCTGGTTTTGACAGGCATCTACTCCCCCACTTCCAATCGAATCGATACAGCAATTCAAGTGAAAGTTCAGCCCTCCTCCTTCCCTTGTAGCCTTTTAGGAAACGTCACATGTCCCAGAAGCTACGGAACCATTCAGATAGCACAGCGCGGGTTGCACATGTGCAGTGAGCAGCTGGCTGTAATGCTGAAAGCAGTCACAGGCAGCTGCCCACAGTTAGTATGCCAGCACCAGGGACCGAATCCCGGTAAAGAAACTGGCTGGGTGAGGAAAGTACTGGATCCCTGGACAGGTGAGGGTCCTATTATTAAAAGTCAGCAGCTGCAGTTTTTGCAGCAGCTGACTTTTACTTCAGTTGAGCCTAAAACTAAAATCTCCAAATCTACTTGCAGCCACATTCTAAGACTAATTTATATAACCCTCTAAAGCAAGAAATCTATACATACCTTTTCTATAAGCCAATCCAGTCTGGTCTTCAGCGGCGGATGCCTGGGAAGTGAAGTCACCCATAGACTTACTTACCGTTGTCAGCCGCCTCTGACAGCTCAGCGTGGGACAGCACCTGAGCAGCTTCAGAAAAGGTATGTATAGCAATTTTTGTTTTACAGGGTTAGATAGGTTAGTTTTAGAATGTAGCTGCAAGTAGATTTAGAGATTTTAGTTTTAGACTGAACTTCTACTTTAGAGTAAACTGCCCAGATTTGCAACAAGGACATCCTAAAGGGGACCTGTCACAGACTAATAATGGAAGCCTCTTCTGCCAACTTGTTCTTAAAAGTGCAAGCTTCGCAGCAGTCATCTGCACACTTAGTTTACTACTTGCTGTGCAACTACTGACGAAAAGTAGGATGACAGCCCGAAGCTTATACCTGCCAAAAAATAAATAATCAATGACTGCTTAGAGTTATTTATCCTGACAGGTTCACTTTAATGTAATGAAGACTTTTCCACTATAGAATATATCACATCAGTTCTATCTAGAGAATTATGGGACATGCTAGGAGGTCATCAAAATGTGGCAACAGATTTTGTAGGCAACGGCTATAATTTCTTCTCTAGGGAAGATATTAGAAACTGTCTGGTACTCACCGTGCCTGGGTGGGTTCTGTTTGGCAGCTTTAGTGCCCTGAGGTAGAAGGAATCCTCTAGAGCAGTCTCCTGCTGGTAGAAAGCAGTAAGCTGTTGGCGGATTTCCTTTCCACGATTCCTCATTGTCTGGTAGCTGGGAAACTAAGATATAGGTAACATCAAAATAAGCAAATGCTTTCCAGCAAATGCTGCAGCTGTTCGAAGATCAGAAAATTGATTCAGTTCACCTTGATTCAAAGTTTATTGTCAACAACTACAACACTATGCACATACAGCTCTATTAAAGGTCAGCAGGGATGTACTTTCTAACGCCTGTGGTTTTAAACTCAGTCCCCTGGCTTTCTGCATTTGCAGCCACATTCAAAATTCCAAGCTAGGTTTGAAGCCAATAGTAGGGTGTGAAAAACATTTTAGAATTGGCATCTTGTGCATTTCTTTAAGTGAAAGGCAGCAATAAGTCTGCAGGCTGTGTCCCAGCACCACAAACAGTTCATGATAGATCCAGCTCACCCATGTACTTATTGGGACTAGTATATTGTTGTGGATGCACAGCACACACTGGCAGTAAGAGGATGTAAGCACCCTGGTTGAAGGAACAATTATTCACTATGCTAAAAAAAAAAAAAAAAAAAAAAAAAAAAAAAAAAAATCCTAAGCTAAAAGCTCCTTTTACCTACCCAGATCCATGGTCAGGTGATTTGATGTCATGTGCTGGGTCCAGAGTTTTCTCTTCTTCTTCCTCACTGCAAAAAGAGGAGGGTCCATTAAGTGTCCACAATGTCTGGGTGACCTGGACACTTCCTATTGGCTGTTCAGCAGCGGGACCTCTCAGGCTCCAGAAGACTGCATACTGTGTTTTATAAGATTATGTAAATGGGATGATGGTGGGAAGGTGGAAGGAATGGGAAGGGAAATCGTGATGCCCAGGGATAGGCTTTAAATACATAGAGTGAGCAGTCAAAAAGTGGAAACTATAATATGAAAACCATGCAAACATAGTAACAGAAAGTGTATATAAATACACTATTCAATTAAAAATAAAATAAAAAAGGAGGCATCCACCTAATTAATTGTTTCTTGGGTTTCTCCAAAAAAGCAAAAGGACAATTATTATCCCTTCAACTGGTGTGCTGCCATCATCTATTTCCAGCATCACAAGAAGCTGTACTCGGGGATCATCAGATTATCAGGGGAAGAGAGTGTGGTAGATTAAAGTACAATGATCATTTTGATTTAGAATTTGTGTGCACTAGTTTGGTTATTTCACTTCATCATTTTGATCAAAATATAGCAACTAATCTGACAAGATCAACTTCTACCACAACTTTTTATTGTGTCAAATGATTGGTTTCTATAGATTGTTTAACACTACCTAATCTAGGATTGATTTAGTAAATTAAAGTTTTAAATCTATATTCAATCAGATTGAATATAGATTTTACCATCATACTGTAATGTAATGTGTGTCCTGCCTTCCTACAGTATTTGTCCTCATCATAACTTTTTCCCCACAAAAATAATTCCAGATTTTACCAGAACTTACCGATTGCAGACTCTGGCGATCATGTGTGAGCTGCGGGAGACGCACAATTAGAAAAACAAATATCAAATAGAGCACACATATTTACCTGGTTTAAAAACACAATAATAATATATATACACACACAGTATCTCACAAAAGTGAGTACACCCCTCACATTTTTGTAAATATTTTATTATATCTTTTCATGTGACAACACTGAAGAAATGACACTTTGCTACAATGTAAAGTAGTGAGTGTACAGCTTGTATAACAGTGTAAATTTGCTGTCCCCTCAAAATAACTCAACACACAGCCATTAATGTCTAAACTGCTGGCTACAAAAGTGAGTACACCCCTAAGTAAAAATGTCCAAATTAGACCCAATTAGCCATTTTCCCTCCCCGATGTCATGTGACTCGTTAGTGTTACAAGGTCCCAGGTCCAATTAGCCATTTTCCCAGGTCTCAGGTGTGAATGGGGAGCAGGTGTGTTAAATTTGGTGTTATCGCTCTCACTCTCTCATACTGGTCACTGGAAGTTCAACATGGCACCTCATGGTAAAGAACTCTCTGAGGATCTGAAAAAAAGAATTGTTGCTCTACATAAAGATGGCCTAGAGTCGGCTATAAGAACCCTGAAACTGAGCTGCAGCACAGTGGCCAAGACCATACAGCTGTTTAACTGGAGGGGTTCCACTCAGAACAGGCCTCGCAATGGTCGACCAGTAAAGGTGAGTGAACATGCTTAGCGTCATATCCAAAGGTTGTCTTTGGGAAATAGACATTTGAGTGCTGCCAGCATTGCTGCAGAGGTTGAAGGGGGGGGGGGGGGGGTCATCCTGTCAGTGCTCATACTAAACGCCGCACAGTGCATCAAATTGGTCTGCATGGCTGTCGTCCCAGAAGGAAGCCTTTTCTAAAGATGATGCACAAGAAAGCCCACAAACAGTTTGCTGAAGACAAGCAGACTAAGGACATGGATTACTGGAACCATGTCCTGTGGTCTGATGAGACCAAGATAAACTTATTTGGTTCAGATGGTATCAAGCGTGTGTGGTGGCAACCAGGTGAGGAATACAAAGACAAGTGTGTCTTGCCTACTGTCAAGAATGGTGGTGGGAGTGTCATGGTCTGGGGCTGCATTAATTCTGCCTCCACCGGGGGAGCTACAGTTCATTAAGGGAACCATGAATGCCAATTTGTACTGTGACATACTGAAGCAGAGCATGATCCCCTCCCTTCAGAGACTGGGCCGCAGGGCAGTATTCCAACATGATAGTGACCCCAAACACACCTCCAAGACAACCACTGCCTTGCTAAAGAAGCTGAGAGTAAAGTGTGGACTGGCCAAGCATTTCTCCACACCTAAACCCTATTGAGCATCTGTGGGGCATCCTTAAATGGAAGGTAGAGAAGCGCAAGGTCTCTAACATCCACCAGCTCTGTGATGTCGTCATGGAGGAGTGGAAGAGGACTCAAGTGGCAACTTGTGAAGCTCTGATGAACTTCATGACCAAGAGGGTTAAGGCAGTGCAGGAAAATAATGGTGGCCACATAAAATACTGACACTTTGGGCCCAATTTGGACATTTTAACTTAGGGGTGTGCTCACTTTTGCTGCCAGCAGTTTAGAAATTAATGGCTGTGTGTTGAGTTTTTTTGAGGAGACAGCAAATTTACACTGTTATACAAGCTGTACACTCACTACTTTACATTGTAGCAAAGTGTAATTTCTTCAGTGTTGTCACATGAAAAGATATACTAAAATATTTACAAAAATGTAAGGGGTGTACTCACTTTTGTGAGATACCATGTGTGTATATATATATATATCTCTACACATTGCAATAAGCATATAACCAACAGTGGTCCAAAGAAGAATGGAACCCTTGCAGAGGGCACAGTAGAATAGAAGCCTGGAGCATGCAAGAATTGGAGAAAGAGCCAAACAAGGAGACGCAAGAAGAGTACAGGGCTAGTAGAGTATTCTTCAGAAAAGTTAAAGGCCAACTTCATCTTTAGGACAGGTCTGACCCACCTGCCACCCCCAAAACGTCTGACACCCCCCCCCTCCCATTAGCAAGCAAGGGTTCTTCTCTCTTGCAACAGCCGTTAAGTTTGAAATTGGCAAATCTGTTTGGGGCTTCTCCCACACAGCAATGTCATTCATTCACAGAGATCAGTAAAATAATAAACTATAAGTCCTATCTTCCACTACAGCAGACAGACTTGAAGCTCTCAATGGAACACAAGTGTAGTGATCATTACACTTGAAGTCCACTGACATAGAGCTGGGGGAAGAGTCTGCAGGAGCCTGGCCTAGCATTGCACCAGCGCTCTACTGATCATGTTAGCAATGCTATGCTGGCTCATTTGCAAAATATGTGCATTTTGTTTTGGAAAGGAGAACTGAGCCTTTAAAAACGAGTTACTGTAGGTGCATTGGGGGTCAGTAAGTGGCATTATTGTTCATTAAAAATCCATTCAAATGGCAATAAAGTTCATTAAAATTCCATTAAGACAGGGTCCACTTCAGAGAGGGAGTTCACTTAAGGCAAACTCTTCCAGTAGAAGCCAATTCTGTATGCCAACTATGAAATAAAAAGCAGAAAAGCGCCTTTAAGTGTAATATCTTCATACAATATATTGACACAATAATGAGGGGCAACTCACATGTAATACAAGAAGGTAAGGCCGTTCCCTTCCTGTATCGTGCCTCCCGGTTTGCGGACCTTGGGCGTTCTACATCTTTAAAGTCGACCAGTGTTGATAAACCTTATCTTCTTGTATTCTATGTGAGTTGCCCCTCATTAGTGTGTCAATAAATTGTATAAAAGATACTAAACTTAGAGGCACTTTTCTGCTTTTTATTTCCTTGTTGGACTTTAACTCTTAAACCACAGCTCCGCTGCTTCGCCTATAATAATGCACAACATTTCACAATAAGTTGCAAGCATTTAAACAATGTATTGTGTTGAAAATGAAAAGCAATATGCTCATAGCGCCCCCAAGTGACAGAATACTCACTGTCAGATTCTTGATCTTGTTGGCTATTTGTATTTTCTCCTCTTCCAGGCTGCGGATATCCTGCTTCACCCTCTGCAGTTGCTCCCATGAGATCAACTGTGAAACAAACAAGACAGGAAATCTTTTTATATCGTTTTCTTCTGATAGCACAAAACACTCTTTTAGTTGATCGAAAGATCGCCCTGTGCCTGAATGAAACCTGACCCTGACCATTTCTATGTTTGTTTAGGCTAGAAATCTGTCCTGTCTTCTCTAATAAATCTGTCTTTGAACTTAACAAACTGGTACACTTGGCTGTCCAGGAATGCAGACACAAAGGTCTGCAAACCTGTCACATAGACAGAAGGAGATGCAGACTGATTTGCAACCGATTGTGTTGCTAATTTGCTACAAGAAAAAAAAAAAATAAGTGCCCACTCAATCTTCTCTGACTGGTAATGCTAAAAAGAAAGGCTGAACACAAAAAAGGGGGAGCAGAAAACAAACCATAACATCAAGTAAGCAATTACATTTGCTTTTTTCCCCAATAGTGGGGGTTCATAATATTATCAGTGTTGTAGAGCAGGTAGGTACGCAATATCAATCAGTGCTTTTTTGCAAAAGTAGAAGTGTCAGTATGTCAATGTTATGTGTCACTAAGGGCTTGTTTATACCCGTTATGCTCTCTGAAGAGTGACCCATAGCTTTTCATAGAGCATTTGACAGGTGGGGAGGAGGTGTTGCATTGCCTCCTCACCACTTATTTTAACTCCCTAAATACCGGACAACCATGCTGCAACCACATGCATTGTATGTGGAGGCAGAGCGGCCCCATTCACTTGAGCCTCAGCTAACCAGCGGGCTGTGGTAGTTGCCCATTTCAGCTAAAGGCAAATACAGCAAAAGGGGGAAAACCTTCCAGAATAAGGCATACAGACTCCAGGCACATCCAGCCTAAGCACCTAGAAAGGGGGTCCGGTAACCACAGCCACCAGAACCAGGGAACAAAACAAACATTGCGGTGTGTACTCCTGGAGGGTTCTGGGAACACAAAAACAAATGAGGAGCAGGGGAGGGGGAAGGGTCTTTTAAACTCAGATTTGTGTTTCCTGTAGAGGGCGGAGCCGATCATCTCTCCACGTAAACTGTCCTAGAAGATGAAGGGGGAAAAATAATTTAAGCAACTGTAGTATTAGTCTGCAACATAAAAAAACTGAAAAAAGTGAAGGGGGGTCTGATTACTTTATGAAGGCACTGTATGTGAGTCAGACCTAAAGAATAGAACGGGATCTCAGGTACAGGGTTCTGATCTTTCGTAGTGTGCGGTATGACAGTTCGGTGTGACCGGACCTCATCATACAGCTCTGTTTTCTACCACAGATATCATCTCCAGAAGAGGAAGGATCACTCCAGAGAGAGGACTTCACTCCTCCTCCATAGAGCGGGGCCCCACCACTGCCAGAGAGGGACACAGCCCATAGAGAAGGGGTCTGTCAGTGAGCCTCTCCCTGGAGGGGGCGACATCAGTGACAGGATCTCTCAGAGGTCTACATGTCCGGCTGTGCTCACAGTTGGCTGCTCTATTCACAACAAACATGGCGAAGTATCTCAAGTTTTCTTCTTTTCTTTTTTTTGAGCATCAAGCTTTGCTCTTTATTTATTTTTCCTTATTTCACCGTGCAATTGGGGTGCCTTTACCGATGCATGGCAATGCAACATTTTTCACAAGTTCATGAAATGCTACAGTGTGAATGTGACCTTAGATACAATGCTGCTGAGGCTGGGAGTGTTCAAATGCCACAGCCTTGATGCTTTGCCGCTGCAGCAGACATTACACCCACTGTCATTTAATAGGCAGTGAATGGCAGTAATTGAGGCACACTAGTGTGGGGTTCAAGGGGATAAAGCAGGCAGTGAGGAGGCGAAACAACACATTCTCACTGCCTGACAAATGTCCTCTGAAAAGTGATCTGAACATGGATTGCTCTTCAGAGAGCAAAGCATGTGTGAACAAGTGTCAGTAAGCAGTGTGTCAGTTAGTACTGTGTGTCAGTACAGTGTCAGCCAGAACTGCGTGTCAGTCAGTAAGGTGTCATTCAGTGCTGTGTGTCAGTAAAGTGCCGTGTGCCAGCAAGGTGTCAGTAAACACTGTGTGCCAGTAAGGTGTCAGTTAGTAAGGTATCAGTAAGAGCTGTGTGTAAGTGCTGTCAATGTGTCAGTCAGTAAGGTGCTGTGAGCCAGTAAGGAGTCAGTTAGTGCTGTGTCAGTAAGTGCTGTGTGTCAGTCGATAAGGTGTCAGTAGGTGCAGTGAGTCAGTAGGTTCTTTGTGTCAGTCAGTAAGTGCCATGAGTCAGTAAGGTGTCAGTAAGTGCTGTGAGCCAGTAAGTGCTGAGTGTTAGTCAGTAAGGTGTCAGTAGGGCTGAGTGTCAGTCAGTAAAGTAAAAATAAAATAATATATAACGCCTTGGATATTAGTGGGATGCCCAAAGATCGACAATTGACTGCTGCCACATGAATATTGGTGAAATGCCCAACAAAGTGAAAATGAGAAAAGCAAGCAGCACAGATCTTTGATCCTACCAGATCTAACATTTGTGATATTCAAAATAAAAAATCCCAATATGCGTAAAGTAGTGAGTCCATCCGAACATATCACCTAGTGCATATCATACTAATACAATCTAATGACATCCAATGAATAGACATTTCTTATAAAGTTAAAATTGCCTAAAGGAAATACAACAAAATGTGCAATAAGAGCATACTATAGATGCTGACTAAAGTGCATAGTGAAAAAATAAATATTAGTAAGATACAAAAACAAATTCATAAAGGATCCAGAAATCCTGCAGAAAATGTAAATTAAAAAAAATGATATTATATATATATATATATATATATATATATATATACATATACACAGTATCTCACAAAAGTGAGTACACCCCTCACATTTATCTAAATATTTTATTATATCTTTTCATGCGACAACACTGAAGAAATTACACTTTGCTACAATGTAAAGTAGTGAGTGTACAGCTTGTATAAAAGTGTAAATTTGCTGTCCCCTCAAAACAACTCAACACACAGCCATTAATGTCTAAACTGCTGGCAACAAAAGTGAGTACACCCCTAAGTAAAAATGTCCAAATTAGACCCAATTAGCCATTTTCCCTCCCCGATGTCATGTGACTCGTTAGTGTTACAAGGTCCCAGGTGTGACAGGGGAGCAGGTGTGTTAAATTTGGTGTTATCGCGCTCACTCTCTTATACTGGTCACTGGAAGTTCAACATGGCACCTTATAGCAAAGAACTCTCTGAGTATTTGAAAAAAAAAGAATTGTTGCTCTACATAAAGATGGCCTAGGCTATAAGAAGATTGCCAAGACTCTGAAACTGAGCTTCAGCACTGTAGCCAAGACCATACAGCGGTTTACCAGGACAGGTTCCTCGCCATGATTGACCAAAGAAGTTGAGTGCATGTGCTCAGCGTCATATACAGAGGTTGTCTTTGGGAAATAGACGTATGAGTGCTGCCAGCATTGCTGCAGAGGTTAAAGGGGTGGGGGGGGGGGTCAGCCTGGCAGTGCTCCGACCATACGTCGCACACTGCATCAAATCGGTTTGAGTAGCTGTCGTCCCAGAAGGAAGTCTCCTCTAAAGATGATGCACAAGAAAGCCTGCAAACAGTTTGCTGAAGACAAGCAGACTAAGACATGGATTACTGGAACCATGTCCTGTGGTCTGATGAGACCAAAATAAACTTATTTGGCTCAGATGGTGTCAAGCGTGTGTGGCGGCAAACAGGTGAGGAGTACAAAGACAAGTGTGTCATGCCTACAGTCAAGCATGGTGGTGGGAGTGTCATGGTCTGGGGCTGGATGAGTGCTGCCAGCACTGGGGAGCTACAGTTCATTGAGGGAACCATGAATGCCAACATGTACTGTGACATATTGAAGCACAGCATGATCCTCTCCCATTCGGAGACTGGGTCACAGGGCAGTATTCCAACATGATGACCACTGCCTTGCTAAAGAAGCTGAGGGTAAAGGTGATGGACTGGCCAAGCATGTCTCCAGACCTAAACCCTATTGAGCATCTGTGGGGCATCCTCAAACGGAAGGTGGAGGAGCGCAAGGTCTCTGACATCCACCAGCTATGTGATGTCGTCATGGAGGAGTGGAAGAGGACTCCAGTGGCAGCCTGTGAAGCTCTGGTGAACTCCATGCCCAAGAGGGTTAAGGCAGTGCTGGAAAATAATGGTGGTCACACAAATTATTGACACTTTGGGCCCAATTTGGACATTTCCACTTAGGGGTGTACTCACTTTTGTTGCCAGCAGTTTAGACGTCAATGGCTGTGTGTTGAGTTATTTTGAGGGGACAGCAAATTTACACTGTTATACAAGCTGTACACTCACTACTTTACATTGTAGCAAAGTGTCATTTCTTCAGTGTTGTCACATGAAAAGATATAATTAAATATTTACAAAAATGTGAGGGGTGTACTCACTTTTGTGAGATACTGTATATAAATGCACACAGAGAAAAACAGTTCATATGTGATCCAAAAAGATTTTTGTGGAGTTCATATAAGATGCCAAAGAATAAGTTCCCAAGGAAGTGGTGGATAAAGTCTTCTTAAAGCGGAGTTCCACCCAGTGAACATTTTTTTTAATAAAAATATCCCCGGGACAGTCAGGGCTAGTACATTCCACAATGGATAGCCTCTGATCTGTCCCGGGTTGCACTTACCTGCAAGAAGAAATACTTACCTTGAAAATGTATTCTCCAGCGCTGCCATCTCAGGTGTGGGCAGCTTGAAGCCAGCGCGATCCTCTTCTGCGTCCTCTTCCATCTTCTTCGGTCCCACAATGCACTGCACCGGCCCCGCCGTCACTTCCGGTGTCTCAGCGTCATCCCTGCACAGCTTCTGGGCATGCCCAGAAGCTGTTTAGCAAGGAATGACGGCGCCTGCACCGGAAATGACGTCGGGGCCGGTGCAGGCGCATTGATTCCTGGGAGCGATGAAGTTTAGCTCCCAGGAATCATTGCAAGCCAGGAAGTGACGACGGGCCGCGGCCACCGAGGGGAGGAAGAGGAAGTAAGGTGAGTATATTATATTCTTAACGAGGTAAGTAAAAAAAAAAAAAAATTGCGATTATCCATTTCTTTTTCAGGTGACCCGGAGCGAGAAGATGGAGGTAAGTATAAATTTAGGGTGGAACTCCACTTTAACCACTTGAGGACAGCCCCAAGCAGATATACTGCAGCAGGGCGGACCCTCCTGTGCAAACCGACATACTTGTACATCGGCTCGTGCTCTGGGGCTGCCCCAGACCCGCTCCTGTCCGCCGGTATCCACCGATCACTCGGAGGAGAAGCAGAACAGCGGTCTGCCTATGTAAACAAGGCAGTCCACCATTCTGTCACAGAGTAAGATGGAGATCTTGTGTTTCTGCTAAGCAGAAACACAGATCTGTCTTCCTCCAGTTAGGCTATCCCCCACAGTTAGAAAGCACTCCCTAGGAGCACATGTAACCCTTTGAACCCTACCTGATGTTAACCCCTTCCCACATATATTTTATTTGGGTACAGCGTCGCACATCCACGCAATTGTCAGTAAAAGTAACGCAGTGCTGTATCGCAAATAAATGGCCTGGCCATTAAGGGGGTAAAACCTTCCGGGGCTGAAGTGGTTAAAGAATATATCTTTCTGTTTTTTTGTAAGTGACACCCAGTGTGATCCTTCACTGTCCACTCCAAACTAAAGGGCCATACACACTATCCAACTTTTGTGGTTAAATTTCCTTCAGATTTACCTTTTCTATGTAGTGGAAGGGCCTGCCAGATTGCATACAAAGTGAAAGTGTTTAGGTTTGACCTCATATTATATGGTTTTGGTAAGTCTAAAGGAAAAAGTCTTCAGAAAATCTTATAGTGTGTATGGCCCATTACTCACCAGAAACATTGGCTGGTCAAGCTACAAACCAGCAACTGCTTCCCACAACAATTTCAGAAGTGTCATCCAGACACGAGGGTAACAACGCAGGTATCTATCGCTTTGTGAGGACATCGACTGACGAAACCAGTAGGGTGGGGCTAGGACGTTGTCACCACACACATCTGTATCACACCGGTGGCTTCAGGATTACAGGTGATAGATACATGCGTTGTTATCCTAGTGTGGAGATGACATTGTGGATGTTTTAAATGGTTTTACGCTGTGAACATTTTTCCTTCCTCTTCTCCCAACTCCATCCATGGAGATCTCTCACCCGGGACGGCGATTATCTGAGAGGTTGATGCAGGGACAGCAGCGTGAGGAAATACTCTGAGTTTGTTGTGAAGCGCAATTGCTGGTTTACTGCTTGGCCAGCCAATGTTTCTGGTGAGTTTGTTTGGAGTGAACAGTGAAGGATCACACTGGGTGTCACTTACAAATAATCAGAAGGATATTCTTTAAGAAGAATTTATCCATCACTTTCTTGGGAACTTCTATCAACTTCACAAAAATCATTTTGAATCACAAATAACCTGTTTTTTTTTTTGTATAATTTATTTATTTTTAACATTTTCTGCACAATTTCTGCCTCCCTTATGAATTTGTGTTGTCGTATCCTACAAATATTTATTTTTTCACTATGCAGTAGTCAGCATCTATAGTATGCTCTTATTTCACTTTATTTAGCAGTTTTACATTATAAGAAATGTTTATTCATTGAATGTGATTAGATTGTATGATATGCACCAGGTGATAGGTTTCGGGGGATTCACTACTTTGCACATATTGAGATTATTTATTTTGAATATCGCGAGTGTCAGGTAGATGTGGTAAGATCAAAGAACTGCACCACTTGCTTTTCTCAATTTCAGGTGTCAGTCAATGCTGTGTGTGCGTCAGTAAGGTGCCAGTCAGTGCTGTGTATGTCAGTAAGGTGCCAGTCAGTGCTGTGTATGTCAGTAAGGTGCCAGTCAGTGCTGTGTATGTCAGTAAGGTGCCAGTCAGTGCTGTGTATGTCAGTAAGGTGCCAGTCAGTGCTGTGTATGTCAGTAAGGTGCCAGTCAGTGCTGTGTATGTCAGTAAGGTGCCAGTCAGTGCTGTGTATGTCAGTAAGGTGCCAGTCAGTGCTGTGTATGTCAGTAAGGTGCCAGTCAGTGCTGTGTATGTCAGTAAGGTGCCAGTCAGTGCTGTGTATGTCAGTAAGGTGCCAGTCAGTGCTGTGTATGTCAGTAAGGTGCCAGTCAGTGCTGTGTATGTCAGTAAGGTGCCAGTCAGTGGTGGTGTGTCAGTCAGTAGTGATGTGTCAGTATGGTGTCAGTCAGTGGTGGTGGTGTGCCAGTGAGCTGTCAGTAAGTGGTGATGTGTCAGTAAGTGGTGGTGTCAGTAATGGTGTGTCAGTAAGGTGTCAGTGAGCTGTCAGTAGTGGTGGTGTGTCAGTCAGTGGTGGTGTGTCAGTAAAGTGTCAGTAAGGTGTCAGTCAGTGGTGGTGTCAGTAAGGTGTCAGTCAGCGGTGGTGTCAGTAAGGTGTCAGTCAGCGGTGGTGTCAGTAAGGTGTCAATCAGTAAGGTGTCAGTCAGTGGTGGTGTGTCAGTAAGGTGTCAGTCAGTAAGTGGTGGTGTGTCAGTAAGGTGTCAGTCAGTGGTGGTGTGTCAGTAAGGTGTCAGTCAGTAAGTGGTGGTGTGTCAGTAAGGTGTCAGTCAGTGGTGGTGTGTCAGTAAGGTGTCAGTCAGTGGTGGTGTGTCAGTAAGGTGTCAGTCAGTGGTGGTGTGTCAGTAAGGTGTCAGTAAGTATTGGTGTGTCAGTAAGGTGTCAGTCAGTGGTGGTGTGTCAGTAAGGTGTCAGTCAGCGGTGGTGTCAGTAAGGTGTCAGTCAGTGGTGGTGTGTCAGTAAGGTGTCAGTCAGTGGTGGTGTGTCAGTAAGTGGTGGTGTGCCAGTAAGGTGTCAGTAGTGGTGGTGTGCCAGTAAGGTGTCAGTAGTGGTGGTGTGCCAGTAAGGTGTCAGTAGTGGTGGTGTGTCAGTAAAGTGTCAGTCAGTGGTGGTTTATCAGTATGGTGTCAGTCAGTGGTGGTGTGTCAGTAAAGTGTCAGTCAGTGGTGGTGTGTCAGTAAAGTGTCAGTCAGTGGTGGTGTGTCAGTAAAGTGTCAGTCAGTGGTGGTGTGTCAGTAAGGTGTCAGTCAGCGGTGGTGTGTCAGTAAGGTGTCAGTCAGCGGTGGTGTGTCAGTAAGGTGTCAGTCAGCGGTGGTGTGTCAGTAAGGTGTCAGTCAGCGGTGGTGTCAGTCAGTGGTGGTGTGTCAGTAAGGTGTCAGTAAGGTGTCAGTCAGTGGTGGTGTGCCAGTAAGGTGTCAGTAGTGGTGGTGTGTCAGTAAAGTGTCAGTCAGTGGTGGTGTGTCAGTAAGGTGTCAATCAGCAAGGTGTCAGTCGGTGGTGGTGTGTCAGTAAGGTGTCAATCAGTAAGGTGTCAGTCAGTGGTGGTGTGTCAGTAAGGTGTCAGTCAGTGGTGGTGTGTCAGTAAGGTGTCAGTCAGTGGTGGTGTGTCAGTAAGGTGTCAATCAGTAAGTGGTGGTGTGTCAGTAAGGTGTCAGTAAGTATTGGTGTGTCAGTAAGGTGTCAGTGAGTATTGGTGTGTCAGTAAGGTGTCAGTCCGTGGTGGTGTGTCAGTAAGGTGTCAGTCAGTGGTGGTGTGTCAGTAAGGTGTCAGTCAGTGGTGGTGTGTCAGTAAGGTGTCAATCAGTAAGGTGTCAGTCAGTGGTGGTGTGTCAGTAAGGTGTCAGTCAGTGGTGGTGTGTCAGTAAGGTGTCAGTCAGTGGTGGTGTGTCAGTAAGGTGTCAATCAGTAAGGTGTCAGTCAGTGGTGGTGTGTCAGTAAGGTGTCAGTCAGTGGTGGTGTGTCAGTAAGGTGTCAGTCAGTGGTGGTGTGTCAGTAAGGTGTCAGTCAGTGGTGGTGTGTCAGTAAGGTGTCAGTCAGTGGTGGTGTGTCAGTAAGGTGTCAGTCAGTGGTGGTGTGTCAGTCAGTGGTGGTGTGTCAGTAAGGTGTCAGTCAGTGGTGGTGTGTCAGCAAGGTGTCAGTAAGTATTGGTGTGTCAGTAAGGTGTCAGTGGTGGTGTGTCAATCAGTGGTGGTGTGTCAGTAAGTATTGGTGTGTCAGCAAGGTGTCAGTAAGTATTGGTGTGTCAGTAAGTATTGGTGTGTCAGTAAGTATTGGTGTGTCAGTAAGGTGTCCGTGGTGGTGTGTCAATCAGTGGTGGTGTGTCAGTAAGTATTGGTGTGTCAGCAAGGTGTCAGTAAGTATTGGTGTGTCAGTAAGGTGTCAGTGGTAGTGTGTCAGTAAGGTGTCAGTCAGTGGTGGTGTGTCAGTAAGGTGTCAGTCAGTGGTGGTGTGTCAGTAAGGTGTCAGTAGTGGTGGTGTGTCAGTAAGGTGTCAGTAGTGGTGGTGTGTCAGTAAGGTGTCAGTCAGTGGTGGTGTGTCAGTAAGGTGTCAGTCAGTGGTGGTGTGTCAGTAAGGTGTCAGTCAGTGGTGGTGTGTCAGTAAGGTGTCAGTAAGTATTGGTGTGTCAGTAAGTATTGGTGTGTCAGCAAGGTGTCAGTAAGTATTGGTGTGTCAGTAAGTATTGGTGTGTCAGCAAGGTGTCAGTAAGTATTGGTGTGTCAGTAAGGTGTCAGTGGTGGTGTGTCAGTAAGTATTGGTGTGTCAGCAAGGTGTCAGTAAGTATTGGTGTGTCAGTAAGTATTGGTGTGTCAGTAAGTATTGGTGTGTCAGCAAGGTGTCAGTAAGTATTGGTGTGTCAGTAAGTATTGGTGTGTCAGTAAGTATTGGTGTGTCAGTAAGGTGTCCGTGGTGGTGTGTCAATCAGTGGTGGTGTGTCAGTAAGTATTGGTGTGTCAGCAAGGTGTCAGTAAGTATTGGTGTGTCAGTAAGGTGTCAGTAGTGGTGGTGTGTCAGTAAGGTGTCAGTCAGTGGTGGTGTGTCAGTAAGGTGTCAGTCAGTGGTGGTGTGTCAGTAAGTATTGGTGTGTCAGTAAGTATCGGTGTGTCAATGATCAGTGTGCCCCTCACCAGTGCCCTCAGTTCCCCCTCCGGTGCTCTCCCGGGTCTCCTCTCTCTCAGCTCCCGCTCCGCCTCCTCCAGCTCCCGGCGCAGTCTCTCCATATCCAGCTGAGGCCGCCCGCTGTATCCCTCCTTCACATGTTCGTACAGGCGGCTGGCCGGCTCTCCCTCGCTCAGTGCCCGGCTCCCCGCCGCCCCTCTCCACACCGACGGGGCACACAGCCTGACCAGCATGCGCGCCGCCATCTTTTCTGGGAACTCCGGGACTGACCAATCACAGCGCGAACTGGACTCTCTGGTGTAACCAATCACAGGCAACTTGTATGCCCCCCCCCCCTCCGCAGAGTATACCAATCATGGACCAATAAGTTGAAAAGCTGCCAGTAGCAAACGAGACGCGGTTTTAGTCGCAGACTATTATTGGCGAAGGGACATCTAGTTGGTTACTAGATGGGCGGAGCTTCGATTATGTGATTGGGCGAGAGAAAATGCTAACCTTAATAACTCCGCCCTGCATTGCTGTGACCCGGAAGTAGCCGCACATGGTGTACTGAGTGTATGGGTCGGGTCTTAGGGGCTCTTCAAGGTGAGTGAGGATCAGCAAGGCATGCTGGGACTTATAGTGTGATAATGAAGTATATGAATATACAGAGAGACCGGCTGTTATTCCCAATGACAGAACTGCACAGTGGAGCTCAGCTTCCTGCTACAGATGTAACAGTTTGCTGACATTCACCTTTATTTGCAGCACATTGACAGCGATGTGTAGGAGGTGAATGTCAGTATGGAGTCCTCCTCCCCTGAGATCCATCATATACTTCTTTCACAAAACCTAGTATATAATATACACTCAGTCACCGGACACTTTATTAGGTACACCTGTTCAGTTTTTTGGTAATGCAAATTGCTAATCAGCCAATCATATGGCAGAACCCCCATGTATTTAGGCTTCTGGATGTGGTGAGAACGACTTGCTGAAGTTCAAACTGAGCATCGGAATGGGAAGAAAGGGGATTTAATTGACTTTGAATGTGGCATGGCTGTTGGTGCCAGACGGGCTGATCCGAGTATTTCAAAAACTGCTGGAATTTTCACACACAACCATCTCTCGGGTTTACAGAGAATGGTCCGAAAAAGAGAAAATATCCAGTGAGTGGCAGTTGTGTGGAGGAAAATGCCTTGTTGATGTCAGAAGAGAATGGGCAGACTGGTTAGAGATGATAGAAAGGCAACAGTAACTCAAATAACCACTCCTTACAACCAAGATATGTAAAATACCTCTCTGAACACATCGAACCTTGAAGCAGATGGGATACAGCAGCAGAAGACCATAACGGTAGCCACACCTGTCAGCTAAGAACAGGAAACTGAGGCTACAATTCGCACAGGCTCACCAAAATTGGACTAGAGAAGATTAGAAAAATGTTGCCTGGTCTGATGAGTCTGGATTTCAGCTGTGACATTCAGATAGTAGGCTCAGAATTTGGTGTAAACATGAAAGCATGGATCCATCCTACCTTGTATCAACGGTTAAGGCTGGTGGTGTAATGGTGTGGGGGATATTTTCTTGGCACACTTTGGGCCCCTTGGTACCAATTGAGCCTCGTTTAACCACCTCCCACCTTGGCCATTGTACATATACGGCCGGGTGGGAGATATATGTGTGTATATGTATGTAATGTGTGTGTATATAGGTTTAATGTATATGTGTGTGTGTGTGTATGTATAATATATAATATATATATATATATATAATGTATGTATGTTTCAGGGTTCTAAGTAAATTTCTAGCTGATTTCTACTGATTTTAAAGCGGAGTTCCGGTGCTCCCTATGCTGATCAACAATTGGGCATTTTCAATTTTTTTCGGGGGTCCCTTACCTTATTTTCAGGGCATTTTTGATTGTAATTCCTCCTTCTCCCCCCTCTGTGGCCGCGGCCACCGACATCACTTCCGCCTTTGCATTGCATCCTGGGAGCTGTTTGTCATCACTCCGAGTAAGATTTTGACTCGAATCCAATACTGTACACCTTGTAAGTATGAGAATAACAGTTCTGTAAAGGGTGATGGAATAGTATTATAGGGGTATTTTTAGTTAAAAATGGTGTTTGAGGCCGGAACTCCGCTTTAACTTGTAAACAAGAAGTGTCAGAAATAATCCTGGTCCTTAAGTGGTTAAACAATTATTAGTCAACTAGGATTGAATTATTATCTTATCTGCTATCCCATGTGGGCAGTTATTTTTATAATATTCATACTGTGTGTGTGTATATGCATGCATACATAAGGCAAAACCTGATGCTGGGCAGTAATCTGAGTCACAGGATATCCCTCTGTCTTGACAGATAACCTCTACCTGAGCCAGGATGTTCTTTACTGGAATTCGGAGTCTGGTCTCCACGCCCTGGACATGGGGTAAGTCTGTAATTAAAGTGGAACTGAACTCTGAACCTATGCACACAGGCGCGTAAATGAGTGCCCTGTATTCTTTAGTAAAAACAAAATAGAAAAATCTGCATTTTTGGACAGTAAGTTACGCCTAATATGCGCAATTGCGCACAAATGAACGCACATGAACATACTGTTGATCTGAAAAATGCTAATTTGCATTTTTAAAAATAAAGCAGGACTACATTTGCGCGAAAAGACGTGAATTTGCACGAAAATGCGCGCATTTCAATAAGACAAATTCACGGCTAAAAAAGGAGATGCTCAAACAGGAGTATTGTGTGTAAGAGGCCTAAATCAACTATTTTTCATCCTTATGCTGTTCGCATTAGTAACTAGATAGGAAGGAGGTATTTTTAGATTTACTTGTGTTTTTTTTTTTTTTTTTTTTTTTTTTATTCAGTTACTTCCTGGTTTCTAGCATAGGCCAACATTCCAAAATTATGTCGTACATCCCAGGAGTCTTCATAGGCATTTTTTTTTTTTCATGGGGAGTAGGGGCTTTCTCAGCTAAGCACCGCCTCCTGCCCACTTGCCTGAGCTAAGGGCAGATGGATTTTAGGAAGTAAATGTTACATGAATCATCTGTCCTTAACTCAAGATGACCATGGCTACAAATGCTAGGAGGGGTATTATTTCTCAACAAAATAAAGCATGGAGACCTGGATGGGTGAATTTGATTTGAACAGTAAAAGTGAATGAATAAACATTTTCAGTTTGTGGTGCTCAGATACAGTTTAGTTCCACTTTAACCACTTTTCAGCTTTCAGGGCTTTTGCACTTTGAATGACAATTGTCATGCAGCACTGTACCCAAATGAAATGTTTAGACAGAACTTTCTTTTGGTGGTATTTAATTACCACATATATTTTTTTATTTTTTGCTATACAAACGGAAAAAAGACTGAACTTTTTGAAACAAAATGGGATTTTTGACTTGCTGTAAAATCCATTTCTCTGATGTTCATTGATGGACACAGCTCCTGATCTTCATAACCATTGAGTTATACTGCCCCCTACAGGAGTAGGACACTAGGCAGAAAAATAATCTGGCTACACCTATCGGCAGTTCCAGGGGGTATACTCACTCTCTCTGCTATAGGTACTCCGTTTAGTTACAAGCAGTGTCAGAAGAATTACAACTCCACAGAGGGGTGGGTGCTGTGTCCGTCAATGGACATCAGCGAAATGGATGACTTTACAGTAAGTCAAAAATCCCATTTTCACTTTCGTTCATTGACGGACACAGCTCCTGATCTTCATAACCTTTGGGACGTCCCAATGCAGTGTTAAACATAAGGGGTGGGAACCGCAAAAAAATTCCCAAGGCTAAACAGTAGCCAACCAGGCAACAGGAGCTCAACCAAAACAACTGGAGCCAGCCTAAAAAAAAAACAATACACCCTCAAAGAGGATCAGGTCCTCTAAACAGCAGCCTGCAAAACCTTGCGGCCAAAAGAAGCATCCACAGATGCCAATACATCTGCACCGATGACCAGGTGGCCACCTTGCAAACCTGCGTCACTGACTCCCGATGACGGAAGGCCCAGGAGGCATTAAGCGCCCGAGTAGAGTGGTAAAGTGTGCCTTAACGGGGAAAGGAGGAACCGAACCCCTGATGGAATAGGCCTGAATAACAGTCTGTCTGATCCATCTGGAAATGGTCGCAGAGGAAGCAGACAACCCTTTCCAAAGCTCATCCGTGAGCACAAATAGTAAGTCTGACTTCCTAAAAGACTCTGTAGCTGCCAAGTTCATCCTAATTGCCCGGACCACATCCAAGGCATAAAAGCAAATTTCCTACGGATGTTTAGGTCTGGGACATAGGGTAGGCAACACAATGTCTTCAAATGAAAATCAGAGGCCATGTAAGTAAGGCAATCTCCCGAAGATTCTCAGAGCGGTTTCTAGAGGACCGAAAGCACCAAATGGAGGTCCCAAGGCGGCAACGAAGACCGCACTGGAGGAACCAAATGTCGAAACACACTGAAGAAAGGTACGAATCGGGGAGTGTGGGGCCAAGGGTCATTGGAAGAAGGTCGCCAAAGCCAACACCTAGCCCTTGAATGATACTCAAGGCCAATTTCTGTTTAAGCCTCCGAATGAAGGAAGGTCAAGATCCGAGCCACTGAGAGAGCGAGGATGAACTCTTCCACGTACAATGGTAGATCTTCCTAGGAGTAGATTTCCTAGCTTTTAACAGCGTAGGAATCCCAGACTCAGATAAACTTCTATCCTTCAGCACCTGGCGTTCCAGCAGCCAAGCCATCAAAGCCAGCGTCTTTAAAGCAGGATGGAGGATTGGTTCTTGGGAAAGGGGATCCTCCCTGAGAAGAAGCCTCCAAAGAACGTTGGCGACCAGCCGCACCAGATCAGCATACCAAGCCTAGGGAGGCAAGTCTGGAGCCACTAAGATGACCGAAATCCCTTCTGCCTCGATCATGTGTAGAAGTCTTGGCAGAATCTTGAGAGGAGGCAAGGTGTAAATGAGACGATCCTGACCCCACAGGGCCACCAGCGCATCTGTGGCGTCTGCCAGAGGATCCCGTGACTGAGCCACAAATCTCTGCACCTTTCTGTTGAACCGAGATGCCAACAGATCCACCTCAGGGATGCCCCACAAGAGACACGACTGATGAAACCCCTCCGGATGAAGGGACTACTCCCCTTGGTCCAACGCCTGCCGACTGCTGAAGTAATCTGCCTTCCAGTTTTCCACCCTGGGAATGTGTACAGCGGAAAGGGCTGGAACGAACCGTTCTGCCCACCTTAGAATGACCGCTACCTCCAGAGCCACCAGGACACTTCTTGTGCCCCCTTGGTGATTGACATAAGCCACGGCCGTGGCATTGTCCGATTTGAATGCACACTGGACAACCCTGAAGACGATCCATCCAATGATCCAGACGCAGTCTGATTGCTCAGAGTTCCAAGACCTTGATCTGTAGTCTGAACTCTTCCAGTGTCCAGATCCCCTGAGCAGAAAGCTTGCTGAGGACAGGCTGGCATCCATGGGGACCACTGTCCAATACAAGAAGAGGAAGGATTTTCCCAGACTAAGCACCGGAAAAAGAAGCCACCATTCCAGGGACTCCTTAGTTCCCTGGCTCACCTGGATCAGATTTCCAGAGACTGCAGAGTCTTGTCCCATTTGGCCAAAATCTCCCATTGCAGGGACCTCATATGGAACTGTGCAAACGGAACCGTCTCAAATGTAGACACCATCAGACCCAGGACCCGCATGCAAGTCTGGACGGATGACCATCTGCTGGACAGCAGAAGACAAATTGCAGCCTGCAATTTCTGGAGTTTGTCCAGAGGAAGGAGCAAAGGCCGAGTTCAGAGTCAGACCCAGATAGTCCAGCTTTATGGACGGAACCAGGGCAGACTTCTGAAAATTCAGAATCCAGCTAAACTCCCGCAGAGTTCGTATGGTGATTTTGAGGTTGTCCACCAGAGCAGGAGGAGACTCCGCTCGTAGAAGGTCGTACAAGTAGCCCAGTACCGCGATCCCCGTTGGCGTAACAAAGCTAGCACCGGGGCTAAAACTTTTTGTGAAGACCCAGGAGCAGAGGGGAGACCAAAGGGTAACTCCACAAACTGATAATGCTCCTCTCCCACGGCAAAGCGGAGGAAGCGCTGGTAACTAGCATAAATTGGAATGTGAAGGTAAACATCCTTGATGTCGATAGAGGCAAGAAAATCCTCCTGACGCAGGGATGCCACAACCGTGCGAATGGACTCCATTCTGAACTTCTGCACCCACACAAAGCAGTTCAGCGCCTTGAGGCCCAGGATTGGACGCACCTTGCCTTCCTTCCTGGGAACTGTAAATAGGTTTGAGTAAAAACCCTGAAAACGTTCCGAAGTCAGAACTGGGACAATCACCCCTTGAAGCAACAGGTCTTGTACTGCCCCAAAACAGACTCTGTAAGCTGTTCGGGGACAGGTGCAAATTGGAAGGAAAGAACCTTGCCGGGGGACAAGATCGAAATGCAATCTTGTAGCCGGACCAAATGATTTTGTGGACCCACTTGTCTTGTACCAGGGAAGTCCACAGGTGCGGGAACCAGCAAGGACCCCCCCCCCCCCACCCCAGATACAGGTGAGGGCGCATCTTCATGCTGAAGGAACCTTGTCTGCGGGTCTGGAGAAGCCCGCTCTTGGCTTGCCAGAGCTGGTTAATTTGGATGCTCCAGAGGAGGCCCTGAAAGGCTACGAGCCCTTGTCAGTCGACCCTGAGGGACAAAAAAAGTATGAGCCGAGAAGGAGGGTCCACGTCTTTGACGAGGTTCCTTGCCCTTCGTAGCCTGCAGAAGAAAGGTACTCTTTCCACCCCCCCCCCCCTGCACAGCCGATCATCTGGTTGCTGGCGGCGCACCCCCCTTGGCCTCCATTGCCAGAATTGCCCCCTGCCCCATCCCCAGGAGGTGGGACCAGACCACCCACACGGCCCCAGCAGGAGAGGGGGGGTAGGATGGGGGACAGATGAAAGGGGAAGGAGGGGAACCCAGGGGTCCGTCTGTCCCAGGGAGGGGCCCATGTCCATCCCAAAAACCCTCCAGAGGGAGAGGGGGGGGGCAAGCTACTCGCCATACAAGGAACCGGGTGGGCACCGCTTCAGACAGAACCTCCTCTCCATCGAAATTGGGGGCTGTCAGCCAGGAGGAACGCTGCAACTCGGGCCGAGACCCGGTCTTATGCGACCTCATGAAACTTGCAGGCCAGCCACCATCCAGCGGGGCTATGTCGCGGCCGACCTACCGCGGAACTGAGGTCTGCGCATGCTCTCTGGCCAGACTGGGGTGACCACTGGATCTAGATTATCCAGCCTGTCGCCCAGTCCGGCAGTTGATTGTAGATCTCACAGGAAAAACCAGGAGAAAAAAAAAAAATTCAATTAAAAAAAAAAAAAACAGTTTGCCAGGACCAGAGATCCCAGCAAGGAACTAGGTCCTTACTCCTGACTAGGCAGAAAAAAAACTGAATACCTATAGCATAGAGGGAGTATACCCCCTGGGACTGCCCATAGGCATAGCCAAATTATTTTTCTGCCTAGTGTCCTATTCCTGTAATGGGCAGTATAACCCAATGGTTATGAAGATCAAGAGCTGTGTCCGTCCATGAACAAAAGAGAAAGTTTCCTTTTTTATAAAGTTTTGTAAATTAGTAATTTTTCTCCTCCACTGATGGGCACTGCTGGGGCTGCACTGATCCTCAGGACACTAATGATCAGTGCCCTGATTATCAGTGTAGATGTCCACTGTGTGGATTTGCCGGTTATCGGATCTTCTCTCCTCACGCGCTGTCAGTGTGAGGAGAGGCTTGCCGATAACCCCCCCCAGTGGGGTTAATGTTTTTCTTCACCCCTTACACCTTGTCTGCTAGGTTGGGCTAAAATAGTATATTCACCCCTAGCAAATCCAGCCAGGTAGAGTGCAGGCTTTTAGGGGTTAAAACAAGCAGTGAGGGGGATTAATATTGATTAAAGTAGCAAATGGGATTGGTGGCCCCCTTTTTTTTTTTTTTTTTTTTTTTTTTTTTAACAACCTATATACAGTCTTTAAACAGGGGGACAGTTTGTAGCTGTAATCAGTGATTGAAAATTGTAACAATGTGACACTTCAGAATACTGCACAGGCAGAAGACAGTTCTGATCTAGTTGGAAGCATGTATTCTTTTTATATAAGGTTTCTACACAGGAGGATAATTTTGTTACATATGTTGAATACTGTTGCATTGTGATTCTTCGGAACACTGGTTTTGCCAAGTGCAAGAGTTTCCTTCAAGGCAAATTTTTTTATTTATTTTTTTACAGTTTTGGATGGAGTTGAGAGCGATTTAGAACCCTGTCAGTCTTTATTGCTGTCTGTACCCCTGTTAGAGATTCACCCTCTCTATTTGTCCTGTTGACCATCATCAAAATTGACAGTAAAATAAAATCCAAAATTTGGGGTTAACCCCAGAACAGGAATAAGGAGGACATTTGGAAAAGGACACTAGTTCTGGTGACACGGAAGGAGAAGGGGAATCTCCGCAGTGGTACAGAAAAAAAAAAAAAAAACTGACCGCTATAACTCTTTTACTCAATCCATAAATCCAAAATTAAAGAAAAAGTTTTGCCTTTACTGCCACTTTAAGGCAACGGTTGGTTTGGCCCATGTGTGTAAAATCTTGGAAGGCACAGGTGCAGTGTCCAGCCCTACTACCAGGAGCTTGTCAAAATCTGACAGGCTGAAATTGCATCTGCTGGATGCTGTACTGAGCGGCACATGCGTTTAGGACCATATGTGTTCAAGTATGTATACATTCTGGGCATATGTCCCTAAATGCATATTGCCCTAAATGTGAGTGGTGTTTTGTGATGTAGGAGTTAGCAGGAGGAACCACAGAGATCAGGGGGGACCTGGAGGTCGACACTCCTGAAGTGTCGGTTTCTTCCTCAGCCAATAATTTTTCTTCACTACCGCTGTAATTCAGCATGATTTTAAAGCATTGCTGGCTGCACCTATGCTTTCTGGGCTGCCAAAAAAGGATGGGATTTGATGCATATTCGCTAAACTGCCCATGTGAATGAGGCCTAAGGGGGTACCAGATTAATGGAGAGTGCAGCTGCTGTCTGCTTTACAAAGTACATGTGTACTCTGAGCTCCACAATATTGTGTTTGCATAATAGCGAAAATAAACTACACCTAAAAGATTTTTCTTTTTGAGTTTTGGATAGATGGAGAGGGATTAAAACACCTGTCAATTTTTTATTGATTCACCCTCTCTATTTTTCCTGTTTACCATGATGACCGAGAGTGAAAGTGGAAGAAAATCCCTTTTTATTTTTGGGTTGTCATATTTTCGGTGAAATTTTCCAATAAGGACATTGGTTTTGGTGACCCTGATGACAACCAGGGATTCCTCTTTTGGCTGTGAGACAGGGAGTAAGGGGAGATCTCCCCAATGTGGCACAGATGGCAAAAACACTAACAGGGGTTTCCTGCTTTACTCTATCCAAAATGAAAAAAAAGCATTTTGCCCTTGGTTCTACTTTAAAGGATAAGTTCACCTTTGGAAAATGTTACATGTTCCAGCTCCTGCCCCTGTAGGGAGGGGGGGGGGGGGGGCAGGAGCTGGAACATGTAACATTTTCCAAAGGTGAACTTATCCTTTAAAGTAGAACCAAGGGCAAAATGCTTTTTTTTCATTTTGGATAGAGTAAAGGGGGGTTTTTGTATCGCTTACTAGCTCATTATGAAATGCTTACCTTAGAACGAAGCCCTCCAGCGGCACCCGCACACAGCGGAGACGGCTAACCTATTCCCCGGTGTTTCTTCTGGGTTCACGGGCTTCGTCACTGTGAGTGGCCAAAGCCACAATGACGTCACTCCCGCGCATGCGAGCCGCCAGTCACGGCACAGAGCTCTGAAGAAACGGCACGGGTGGCCGTTCCTTTAGAGTGCATGCGCCGATGACATCAGCGGCGTGTATAATGATCTCCTAAACGGAGCCTTATTATAGGCTTACCTATAAGTACAACCAAATCAGGGAAGTTTACCTTCTCTTTAAGAAGTGTTGACATCCAGGTCCCCCTGAGCTCTGTCCTTTCTCCTGCTGATCTAAACCTCAGAGGCACGCTGCAACACAGGTCGTGACCAGGGCTTTGCGTCCTTGCGAGGTGTTTAGCTCGCCGGCCAGCCCCCGTCCAGTGGGGCTATGTCACAGCCAACCTAGTGTGGAGCTAAGGTCGGGTCACGCTCGCTGGCCAGACTGGGAAGACCATAAGGATCTAGGATATCCAGTCTGGCAGTTAATTGTAGTTCTCACAAGAACCAAAATGATTGTAGTTCTCACAGGAACAGAAAATAATAAAAGAAGAAAAAATTATGTTTAAAAAAAGGAAAAAAATGATACGACCAGAGATCCCAGCAAGGAACTAGGCCCTTACTCCTGACTAGGCAGAAAAAAAACTGAAGACCTATAGCAGGAAGTGGGAGTATACCCCCTGGGACTGCCCTATAGGTGTAGTCAAACATTTTCCCCGCCTAGTGTCCTACTCCTGTAGGGGGCAGCATAAACCCAAGGATCAAGAAGATATGGAGCTTTGTCCGTCAATGCTATTATTTATTTTATTTGTTTCCTTGCATGTGATTTGTACCTTATTCACCAAGATCTAGTGCAACTGCACTTGCAGTGCACAGTATATTTGCCTTTAGTGAATTCTCAGTGGGAATCTTGTTACTGCTAACGTTTCATTATCCTAGTCTAAAGAGAGTACTCGCTACTTGTAGGTTTTTTTTATCCTGAATATTTAAAACAAATTTTTCCTTTTTTATAGGATCCTCCTTCTTTCGGACAGTTGTACCAAATTACTCCGCTCTTCCACTTATGGTGTCCCGAAGCATGGCCACTCTAAATCAAATGCATCGAGCTGGCAGACCCAAGCTTCCTCCCCCCAAAGTAGGACCTTTAGGTGGCTGTCCTCAGCTGAAGGGTGTTATATTGAAGACCATGATCCGTAAGCCCAAGAAACCCAACTCTGCAAACCGCAAGTGTGCCCGTGTGCGGCTAAGCAATGGCAAAGAAGTGGTGGTTTTTATTCCAGGTGAAGGACATAATCTGCAGGAACACAGCATTGTCCTGGTAGAAGGTGGCCGCACGCAGGACCTTCCCGGGGTGAAACTCAAAGTGGTGCGGGGAAAATATGACTGTGCCCATGTGAAGAAAAAGTAGTCAGGGGATGTTGGGCAACCTGTCATTAATTCTCTACCAGTTCCTGAGCCAGAGGAATATACATCGACCTGTACAGCAAGATCACAGAGCGTTATTTTTTTTTTTTTTTATTCAGTGGCATCCCGAGTCTCCACCAGCAAAATGACTCGCTCAGCCAGTTAATTTCTATTCCATGGAGTCTCACTATTGGTGCTGCAATCTCTGAGATTAAGAATAAAATCTAATAGAGGCAGCAAGACTCTCTTATAATGGTTGCAGAAGTTGGCCAATTGGGAAAATAGGGTGCAGAGATCTGACCTCTAGAACTGCAACAGAGAGTAAGAGGCTGATGGGATGATTTAACCCAATTACATCCATCCAAGATCAGTTATGGACAAAGTGGCCCTTAGATTTTTATGAACATCAGGATTCAGTCTCTTGTGCACTTCTGTTTTCAAGGAAATTTCTGCTATTAAAATATGCGTATTTTGTAAATGTACTTTATTTCAAAAACATATTTTTTTTGGGGGGGGCACTGTGCCCTATATATTTTGGGAATATGATGGTGTATTTTGAGTGATTCCCATCTGAAAATTCACTTTCCAATATGGTGCCATCATGTCACCAGGGACTTAGCACTACCATGTTACAGTATCATTTTATCAGCAATGTAACAACATGGTTCCATGCTACTACCTTCATATGGTAAATGTAACCACTGCCATGCAGTTTTGCTATGCTACTCAAGTCAAAAATTTTCTGTAGCCAGAACTATTGACTTCAGCTCTGCAAATTGGGGGTAGGCAATTTCGGCTTATTGCAATTCCTTTCTCACCCCCTCCTTTGTATGAAAATAGGTGCAGAAGTGTTAAATTCTGATATACTTAATTTGCAACAATAAGTTTTGTACCATCTTCCCTATCAGCTTAGGCATTCTGCTTCCCATGGTTATAGTTCTCTGGGGTAATATTTAAAGTGAATTTGTGGTCAGGCTATGATCTTCCCAGTATTTATATACTCTTAACAAGCAGTATGGTACATAGGCCCTGAAACAAACATTTATTGACCTTTTTGTAGCTGCATGCTAGGAATATACTTGTTTTTTAAACTGTTAAATTGATGTATTTAGTTCCGCTTTCCTGACAAATTAGTATACAGCTTAGGAATCAGAATTGCAGCTTGTTTCAGGGCCTATTCACCACTCATCCAAATTTCACAAAGGACTTCAACCCAAACATATCAGGAGGTATGCATTTTTTTTTTTTGAAAAATGTATTTACATTTCCCCCCAAGATATTTCAGCGATAAGCACTTTAACCACTTTCCACCCACGCTATAGCCTAAAGACGGCTACAGCGCAGGCTTCCAGTCCCGGGGGAGCATCAATTAACATCATCCTGTGATCACGCTGCTCACGTGTCCCCTGAGGTGCGCTCTGTGATCGTCGAGTCCTACGAGCAGGGTAAAGGGTCAATCACAGCAGGACTACAGTAGAAATAAAATCTTTTTATGTAAACGCACCACACAATCATATCCCGTCGCTCATGGAAGTTGATTCATGTGCTTCCCCCCCCCCCCCCTGCTGCGACCCACCGGGTTCCATCAGCATCATGTTTACCATCCCATAACCCCTTAAGACAGGCCTTACCCACCAAGAGGCTGGACTCTATTCCACCACCTATTCCAATCCTCAATCCTAGAAAGAAGGAGCCACGCCACATGAAACGGAAACAAAAATCACCAGCTCTGGCCCGTCCATGAACCCACATCTAATATCTCTGTGCTACAACCACTGGGTTTTAATCTTGATAATACGGTTGCCAATAACACCATATCACTGTTCCTCAACAATTCACATAATCCATCGTCCAACTCATCCCTCTTCTTTGGATCCAATACCCTTTCTGAATTGCCCACCATTATGATTCATCAGACAGACCCATCTGCGGTCTTTTTTTTTTTTTTTAGTGCCAGACCTCCCCCCGTACAAAGCCACAAAAAAGAAACCGCGTGGCAGGGGATGAGGTGGCCGACCCAAGCCCAGACCCCAGCAAAAAGAGTACAGTGAAAATCTTCAACTTTTCTACCCATACCCTTACAGCTGATGAAATTTCTTTGCTCAGCCGTGGTCTCAATTTTTCACCCTCTGTCCAACCCAGTCCCTTTCTCCTTTAAGGATCTGAACAATTTTATTCGCCTCTTGACCCTAAAAAGATTTTACCACATAGTCTACTAAAAATAAGGTAATTGAAACTCCAGCCAAACCCCCCCCATTGGACAATATGCCCAACAATACACATAATGATTCCATTTGCTTTGCTAGAGGAACTTTACAATGAGAATGGAGATCAGGGGAGCATCCATCATCCCTCCTCACTTGATGACACTGACAGATCTAAAATTTTGTACACTCAGCACCTCATGAGCTCACCAGCCATCCAACACACCAAGTTGAGACCCAACTCAAATTTCTATCCCACTCAATCCAAAGGCTCATGCATTGATGCTTTCTATCGCACTGTCTATGCTGAACTCCTTGAAATGTGCATTTAAGCGAAGGATAAGAGTATACACTATATATATATATACTTACCTTGGCCGAAAAGAGAGCATTTGAAGCCCTCACCAACAACCATGACTTCATCATAAAATCAGCAGATATAGGAGGGGGTATAGTGGTGCAGGATAGAACAGATTATGTCTCAGAAGCACTCAAGAGTGGATTCTGTCGGACACCAACGCATATATCAAATAAGGCCACTTACTTCAGAGGCCACTGCTCTCATCAGCAATGCCCTTAAGGATCATATCACTCCACAAGAAGCTTTTTTTCTGGTTAGGGAATTCTACTACACCCCATACTTCTTTCACCTACCCAAGGTGCACAAAAACCCCACCAATCCTCCAGGCTGACCCATTGTGGCAGCTATGGAGAGTATCACCAGTGGCTTCTCGTTCTATGCAAATCAGTTCCTTCAACCACTTACGCGGTCCCTACAATCTTACATTACAGACAGTATACATCTGTTGAAATTTTTGTCCCCTTACACGTGGGAAGATGCCTTCTTTTGGGTTTCCTTTGACATACAGTCTCTCTATACCTCACGAGGTTGGAATAGGTGCCATACAATCTTTTTCATGTGAGGACCTCATGCTGAATGGAGGCCACATCTTTCTGTCTCACCCACAATTTTTTTAATTTATTGTTCAGTTTTTTTCTACAGGTGACTGTAACAGCTATGGGAGATTATTTTTCTTCCTCGTACGCCAACCTCACCATGGGCCTATGGGAGTCCTCCTATGTCTGGCACAACAATCCATTTTCTTTCAGCATCGTCTTTTATGGCAGGTATATTAATGATGTCATTGTCATCTGGGATGGTAGCGAATCCCTAGTACAGGAATTTGTAACGCACTAAAACAACAGTAGTATGGGCCTCTCATTCACAACTGTTATTGATCAAGATCATCTAGCCTTCCTAGATTTTGAAATGTACCATGTATGTAGCAAAATCCACACTAGAAACTATACGAAACCGACAGCAAGCAGTTTGTTTCTCCATTATAACAGTTGTCACCTAGTGGCTTACCAATATTCCTAAAAGTCAATTTTGCAGACTTAAGAGTAATTGTACCAGAGCGTCAGACTATGACAGCCAGAGAGAGACCCTGAAAGAAAAATTCAATGAAAAGGGTTTCCCAACTGACTTTGTTGAAACAGCATAGTTCCACTGTAAAGAAACAGTCACTTTCTCACGTCATTCTACCCAGACAGATCAAAATGTGTTTTATTACCCAGTTCCATTCCAGCCATAGGCAGATGGAACAAATTAAACGGAAACGCTTGCCCATTTTGAAACAGGATCAGCATCTCCTCCCTGTTCTATCAGACAAACCCAAGTTCACTCATAAAAAAGCCCCCAGTATTAAAAGTAAGCTGGCACCTAGCAAACTTAAAAGTAAGCCCCTACCACCCGGGTGCTCTCTCCCTACCTTTTTGGCCATACCAATGTCAGAAGCCACTTTGTAAGATTTCTCTGTTTGTTAAGCACGGACAAAAGGAATTCCACTTGAAAGGTAAAACTTACCCCATTAAGGAATTCCATATGTGCTCATCCGATTATGTAGTCTATTCCGATTATGTAGTCTATTGTCTATCATGTCCATGTGGGCTCTTCTATGTTGGTCGGACCAGAAGGACATTACGAAAACGGTTTGGGGAGCATTGCCCTTTTATCACTGAGGGCAAAGACATACACAGTGTGCCCAGACACTTCTTGGAACATCACGCCAAGTCCACTGAAGGCTTGAGGGTCTGGGTTATTGAGGCTATGGCCAGAGATCTCCCCAGGCCGAACGTTTTCGGAAGCTGTGGCAGAAGGAGATCTACTGGATTTTTTCTTTGGATGTTTTGTCTCACGGGGGGCTTAATGAGGAGCTGGAAGGGAGTACACGGTTATAGCTGTCAATTTTTTTTTTTTTCATATAGTCATTTTGGAATATTTCCCCCTGCTTCACCTATATCCCATATACACATATGGCGCTTTTCCACTGCAAAAAGAAGAGTTTTGGGACTGAGTGGGAGACATGACACGGCTTCCAGGAAAAAATAACATATTTAATTGACATGTTCATACAGATAAAAACCATGACATGAGATGTAGAATAGTAAACCTATTATATTGACAAGGTAAAAACTGGTAAGTTCTCCCACTTCTAGTATTCAAAGAACCCAAACATGGCAGGTCCTGGAGTGATGGAGTATATACGATTGCAATATCCATAATCCTTGGTAATGAACAGTATAAGAGTATATAGATATAGTCACAACATCATTGAACTCGACGCATATCGTGGACTATCTGTGCCACTTCATCAGGAGTAGATGTTTGATCTATAAAAAATATGTATATAGAAGGAGATGGCAAAAGAGGATAATTGAAGACTGGGAGGGGAAAGGGTGGAAAAAGAGAGACAAAACCCTCAAGTCCCCCAAAACTTACATAATAGTAATATGGTTGCTGACACTGGAATAAGAGCATGGCCTGGAATGTCTCCCACAGGAGCTGAGGGAACACAGGACGGGCAAACAAGGCAGAGCACACCAAACACATGGCAAGGAGGGCTAGGATGTGTAGAATAGGAGGATTTGCCAGTGGTAGCAGGACCGAGGCTGTCTCTAAATAAAAAAGTATAATATATATATATATGAGTATATATAGAATTAGTATAATCAAAGTGTATAATAGATAGAGGTCTAGAAGTACTGCTACCATAGTATGGTTGTGCAAATTGAAAAAAGGTGGTGGGTGAAATACCCAGTGGGGGGTGAAAGAAAAGTGAATGAATAGTTACCACTGCATGGAACCGAACGGGTCGGCTCACTTTTGTGCTTTTCCACGGCTGGTACTGCATGGTATGGTGTAGGAACGGTACGGTAGGGCGGCGCTTTTCCACTGCATGGAACCGAATGGTAAGGCTCTCAAAAACAGTACCACCTAGATTGTGGTTCCAAGAGGTACCATATCCCACAATCCTTTGCATGCAGTCACTAGCAGCCACTGATTGGTCAGAGAATCCCACCCACCCCGTTGTTATCCCACCCACTTAACTTTAGTACTACTTTAGTGGAAAAGCAAACCATACCGTACCGTACCGAACCGTTCCAACACCGTACCATGCGGTACCAGCAGTGGAAAAGCAAACCGGCCAAGCAGGGCGGAGAGCCGAGCTGGTACTTGCAGTGGAAAAGTGCCAATAGTGGAGTCTTTATTACCATGTATCTGTACTTGTAACTTCAAGTCCATATAGCTTATATGCATATATCTCACATGCATATAGTGCTGTTTAACCATTTATTCATTACTGGTTGCCTAAAATCCAGTTATATTTGTCACCTATACAATATCATGTTTATCTTGTTTTAATGTGCACCCTCTGCTGGTCATTTTTATATACATACTACACGTATACATATGTATATTTGCACTAATTTATACAGTCCTTTTAAACATTCATTGTCTGCCGCCCCCCATTGTTCCGTATGTGCCTTACTGGCATCTGTTGTTCCACTGGTCCCCCTTCCCTCTTTTGTGTTTTTTGTGCCACTTACCTGACATTCTTTCAAATTTTCAATAATTCTATTTCACTGTACCATTCCCTTCAGTATGTGTTTTTTCACATACAATTTTATTTAGTATCTATATTTATCGCCTTTTATGTATAAATCTAAATTCCAGGCTTCTGCCATCCCAGTTCCCATCCATAGTCCTGCCTATGACCTCACCCCCAGTGGGTATATAAAGACAGGGCCATGTGTCTGAATTATCGGCATGAAGTAGGAGCCAATCGACGCTCCGTAACGTGTGCCGGCCTTTTGACATCACTTCCTGGCATTTGTGTTCCACGTTGGTCCAGGCAGCACGGCCGTCCTTCCTGGTTCTTTCTCCAGCAGCCCCCTCTGCTGGTCGGTTGGGATCGTCACCATCAAGCTGCACATAGGAACCACCCCTGGGATCACCTGACACTGGATTCCTTGCCACATTATATGATGAGCCCAGTTTATTTTAATGTTAGTAAGTGCGTTTTTATCCTTTGGCAACAAAAGTCTTTTGCCTTCTGCATTTAGAGGCACCTTCTGCTTTGTTTTCACAGCAGCCATTTACCACATGAACAGCTGCCAGCCAATGACAGCTGATTGTATTTTTTTTCTGCTCACTCGTGAGGAGAATAGACGAAAGCCAGAAACCAGCTTCTATTACAGGGACATCGGCCTGGAACTGTGCCCACCAGTGCTGCGATTCTGTGCCACCTATCTGTGCCCATTAGTGCAGCCTGCTCAGTGAAGTGAAACATTTTTGGTCTTTTGTTTGTTAAGCAAAAAAAAAAAAAAAAAACCCAGTGGTGAATAAATACCACCAAAAGAAAGCTCTATTTGTGTGCAAAAAATGTTGTTTGGGTACAGTGTTGCATGACTGAGCAATTGTCATTCAAAGTGCGACAGCACTGAAAGCTGGAAATTGGCTGGGCAGGAAAGGGGTATAAGTGCCCAGTAAGCAAGTGGTTAAAGTTGACCAAAGGCCCTTTTTACACCTGAGCGATTTTCAGCTTGAAGCTTAACAAGCCAAATCCCATTCATTTAAATTGCCCCTTACTCAGACGTGAGATGAGAATCAAAGTGACAGCACCAGGCTGCGAGGCATGGAATCAGACCACAAGAGTCCCTCAGCTATACCAATAGTCATCTTGACTAGGCTCTGAAGAAAAAGGGTAACCTCGAAACGTGTTAGCCGATGTGTCTACGAGAATTGTGAATTTAAGTATATGTATACAAAAAGTGCAGTGCTAGTAAAGGATACAATTTTGATAAACCATACTCATAAAATACAAAAATTAATGTATATAAAAGTTTGTCAAGTGTCCTTAACCACTTCTAGACCTAGCCTTTTTCTGACACTTGTTTTTTTTTTACAAGTTAAAATCATTTTTTTTTTTACTTTTTAAATTACTTAGAAGCCCCAAACATATTATATATATATATATATATATATATATATATATATATATATATATATATATATATATATATATATATATATATATATATATATGTATGTATGTATGTATATGTTTTGTTTTTTAGTTTTTTTTTTTTTTTAGCAGAGACCCTAGAGAAAAAAAAAAAATGGAGATCGTTGCGATATTTTTTATCACACCGTATTTGCGCAGCGGTCTTACAAACGGAATTTTTTTTTTTGAAAAAAATTCACTTTTTTTAATTAAAAAATAAGAAAACCGTAATGTTAGCCCAATTCTATAATGTGAAAGATAATGTTACGCCGAGTAAATAGATACCCAATATGTCATGCTTTACAATTGCGCACGCTCGTGGAATGGCGACAAACATTGGTACTTAAAAATCCCCATAGGAGACACTTTAAAATTTTCTACAGGTTACCAGTTTAGTTACAGGAGGTCCAGGGCTCAAATTATTGCTTTCGCTCTAACGATCACGGTGATACCTCACATGTGTGAGAATACAATACTAAAAAAAGTGCACTCACAAATATATTATGCATGACAGCATATGTACGATCCAAAAATATAGGCTGCAGCGTGCCAATACAAACAGCCAGGGAGCGTGGTGAAGTCACGTATGGTCCCAGCCAATGCGTGCACTTTTTTATTAAATGTGTGGTTTTTTTGGATTACGCTTTGATTCCTTGTTTCATTTCTGTACAGCGGAAACCACACACTGCTTGGAAGTCCTCTTGAATGAATACAATCGATGTTTCCATATACCTTGGGACACTTTCCTTAAAGAGTTGTAGGCTTTTCCATTAATTTGGAAGCCATTTGATTCTGGTAAACGGGCATTCCCTCTTTTTCAGCGTTGGTGTCTCTACTCACTAAGGATTTGGGAAGATTGGCTTTTTCACACATGCTGGGACTTATGGTGCTTTTTCTATGAAGAAAGTTTGTTTACCTCCCTGGTGGTATTCCCGAGTGTGGCTCGGGGTTAATTTTCAGTACCAAAAGCGGTAACCCCGAGCCACACTCGGGATTACCCCAGAACGTTACTCACCTTCCCTGCGCTCCTTCGCCATCCTCCTTGGCATCCTCACAGTCTCTCCCTGCTCTGTGCACAGCCGATTTCCGGCACTTGCCTTCCAGTTCCCTTCCCTGCGAGCGTTGCGACGCAGGGGGGTGGAACCGGCTGCAAATTCAAAAGTGTAAAAACACAAATGACATAATACAAAGCTGTGATCCTAACAGATCACACTCTATCATGCCATTTCAGCACAGGATTTCACCTGGATAATTTTCCAGTGCCCTGCCTGTGCTTTTCCAGTGCCATGGCGTCCAAAAACTTTTTTTTGCACAAAAATGCTTTTAGACGAACTGGAAAACAGCGACAGCGAAACGGATTTACTTGAAGAACTGAGCGATAGCGATTCGTGGGAAAATTAGTCTTCAGGTACGGAAAGTGACGACAGCGACGATTCTGATGTCTCTTTTTTGCACATAGCTTGTGGAATTTGGGAAGTATATCAAATGATTCTTCAGAATTTCCAACGGAGCGATGTGCCAGAAAGAGACATAAGAATCGTCGCTGTCATCACTTTCCGTACCTGATGACGAATTTTCCCACGAATCGCTATCGCTCAGTTCTTTCGAGCGGTCGCTGTTTTCCAGTTCGTCTAAAAGCGCTTTTGCGCAAAAATAATGCTTTTTGGACGCCATGGTCGTTCTCTATTTTCCAGGCACAAAGAACTAGAAAAGCACAGGCAGGGCACTGGGAAAGTCACCAGGTGAAATCCTGTGCTGAAATGGCATGATTTAGTGTAATCCGTTAGGATCACAGCTTTGTATCATGTCATTTGTTGTATTTACATTTTTGAAATTGCTGCCGGTTTCACCCCCCTGCGTCGCAGCACTCGCAGGGAAGGGAACTGGAAGACAGGTGCCGGCATCGGCCGAGCACACAGTGGGAGGACGACGGGGGATCGCAGGGGAAGGTGAGTTTTAAAATGTACTTTTAGCACAGAAATCTGGACATAATCAGACCGCCAGGGAGGTTATTCACCGGCATTTATTTAATTTATTTTACACCTTTCTTTATGGACACTTCACAAACTTTTATATACATTAATTTTTGTATCTTATGAGTATGGTTTATCAAAATTGTATCCTTTAATAGCGCTGCACTTATTATATACATGTGTGTTTAGGTTTTTTCTATTGGCCTGTGCTAGCTGCTATTATTTTTTTCTTTATATTCACTGTCAATAATATATCTAGTGCAGATTTCCCCTGTTTTTGGTTATTTAAGTATATGGACTTAACATCCTCTGCTTATGTCTAAGCTATGGTGCAACTTCTTTTTGGCAGATTCCAAGCATTTTTGGCCCCATAGATTTTAATAAAAATGCCGGACTTGAGCGTTTCGTCCCTTTTTTTCCTGCTCAAACAGGAGCACTCTCCCTCTCCTACCCCTAGTGTTTTCTGCAGGCTAAACAAAAACGCTGAAGCTGTAAGCTTTAAAAAAAAAACAAAAAAAAAAAACACCAGTAAAAGGCTCAGGTGTGAATGGAGCCGAATACCAAAACTTTTTTTTTTTCCCTATTTTGGATCAAGTAAGGATTATAACCCCTTTAACTTTTTTTTTTGCCATTTGGTACTTCCTGACCCATAGCCAGAATGGTCACTAGGTCAAAACAGGGAGGGTGAATCTCCCTACCTGGGACAGAGAAAGCAATAAAATCATGACATGGGTTCTATTCCCTCTCTACTCGATCTAAAATGGATCAGCAAACTTTTTCCTGCCTGGCTCCTTTAATCTTTCCATTGATGTTTACAGAGCCAGGTGCTGTCAGCAGGGCCATCTATGGCTAAAATTTTGGCTGATTGAAAAGAATTGGCTGGGTAGCAGGGAAGGTTTCGCCCTCATACACCCCCCCCCCCCCCCCCCGACACTTCAAGGGCAGTTGAGGTGAACTCCCCATTCTGCCGAATGACACGTCAATTTGGAAATCATAATGACAACTTTGCCCTGAGGCTTCTCACAGAGGCTTTTTTGTGACATAACACTGGCAAAGGACTTGAGACAAAACAAATCAGGAGAACACTTGGTTTTTGTGTGGAAAAATAATTTATTTTCTTTTAAATTTGCCACAAAATATTTAGTGGTAATAATCCCTTTAACATCTACTACTGTATAACTAGAAACAATATTTAGACCTTGAAAGCGTGACCCAGACACCACCACAATTTTTTTTTTTTGAGCCGTATCGCTGGTACATGGAAAAAATAAAACAAATATGGCTTAATGTGTACGTCTGGTCAGGGTAGGGCCGGCGAGTGATCACAGCCATTTTTTACTATGGTGATCGGTTCACATCGATAACAAGGCACAGAGCCACTCTGATTGGCTCTTTAGATTTTGATCTGTACTGTCTAATGACAGCACAACTTGTCCCTGTTAATTATAACAGCCTCTAATGAGGCAGTTAAATCATATGAAAAACAAACCCTATTTCAAGAATCAAAACCGATGACAGATTGAGGCCGCGACCTAAAAGTCACGCAATTTTGACTGGACTTGAAGCTTTGCCTGTGTAATCTTGAGGTTTTTGGATCTCAAAACACATCAAAGTAGTGCAGGGGCATGTCTTCGGAATGTGGGAGGAAACCAGAGTACCCAGCGGAAACCTACATAGGATAGACATGCAAACTCAAGACAGGTAGCGCTGTGATTGAGATTTTAATGAACAATCGTGCTGCCAGACGGAAGTGCTAACCACTTAGCTTATTGCTTATGAAGCTTTCCCTTGTTGCTGAAATAATTCGAATTTGGATTCAGCCTGTTTGGAAGTCTGTTTTGAGACTTAATCTAGAGTTTGGGTTAGTTTCATTTTTCATTTGCTGTCAAAAAGAACTTATTTAAAAACAGATCCTGGTTAAAAAATAATAATAATAGAATACACAGCAAGTAAAAATGGCTATATATATTTTAAAGCGACTTCGGGCTTACTGAGTACAACAAAGTGCAGAAACCCACTGCAGCCAATCAGAATTCTTCATTCAATAAAAATACTTTGTTAGGGTAAAGCCAGATTGCTCCCTTTGCATACCATCACTGCTCCGCATTGCTATAGATGGAGGAGCACAGGTAATGTCAGTCTGAAGCCAGTAAAAGTGGCATGTTTATGAGCAGCACGGTTCAATGTTATCATACTTTATTATTACTGACGAGTTGGTGATTCGGGCGCCGTACCGCCCCTTCCAGAACTGTGTATCCTTTCCTTTGTGCATAAACTTCACATAGCGTACCCCGGGTCCATACCCACGAAACTCATGAGAAACCTGTAAAGAGACAGTATTGTGTCAAAGCTTGTATGAACACATGTATATCTACTGCATATGTGTCTGAGCTGTGGTATCGTCTTGTGTGCTACCATCAGAAGGTCAGAGTAAGGCCCTTTCACACAGGCTATCAAATCCTGTCCGCCTGTCAGTTTTTTAGGCGAACCTGATCAGACCGCTCCTATGGTGCGGCTCCATCTGATTCGATCCTGCCTGCAAAAAACAGACAGATGGTGGTTCTATTTTCCATCCGTCTGGCGGATCAGATGGAAATGGACAGGTGGTCTGCTTCCATCAGATTTCCCCATAGAGGAGAGCAGGGCTGACACAGACCTGTCATCCGCCTGTTCAGTGGGGATCGGCGGAGCAATCCCCCGCTAAGCAAGCAGAATCTGCTACACAGAAGAGCCCGTGTGAAAGGGGCCTTACATTTCCTATAATCTATGCAATGCATGAATATCTATTTGCACCCTCTGTATCATGTGTTATGATAAGACTATCTTCAAAGCCTTCCTTGTGTAAGCATCCAAAGCCCTGAGGCTACTGCTGTGTGCCAACAACTTGGATGTGATGTCAGCAGACCCAGAGCTGTCACTCAAGAGACATTATAGCATTCACCATCACTTCTCCTTCCAAAGCCACATAAAAATGATGCAGTGAGGCGATGAGCAGATGAGGATGGTAATGGCACAATCCGTGATCACTAATGCCAGGAACTGTAAGTCTCTGAATGGAAATTACGTTAAGCGGATGGTGGACAGTCCACTGCTCAGGGCTGACCTCTTGAGGGAAGCAGAACCACACTCTAAAACAGGCATGTGCAACCTGCGGCCTGGACCCGCAAGCAATGTGGCCCACTGCACCCTGACAATTATTTTATTTTTGCTAGGGAGGAAGGAAGTTGAGTCGGGGGCATGGCCACAGGGGCTTCCAACTAGCTGTAGGCAGAGGCTGCTTCGGAGGGGAGGGGGGGGCAAGCGCCCCCGGATTACAAACAGAGCGGGGATCTCCTGCTTACCTGGCGGCCGCTGTCATACAAAGCCCTGCCTCCTGGACCATCTACTATGATAGACAGCACATTGGTGACGTCTATCATATGAGCCGGTCCAGGAGGCAGGACAGCGGTTGCCGGATAAGCTGGAGATCCCCACTCTGTGTAATCCAGCAGCTCTCCTCTCTCTTCATTGCAGACTGCATTAGATGGGCACGCACTGGTGAGGCTGCATTGGACGGGCACGCACTGGTAAGGCTGCATTTGATGGGCACTGTTTAGGCTGCATTGGATGGGCACGCACTAGGCTGCAAGTGCCGTGCTATCTCCCGGCTGCTGCAGGAAACTTAAGCCCCGTACACACACACGCGTCGAAAGTTGGCCGTGAATTTTCGGCCAACATCCGATCGGCCGATTTTCGGCTTGTTAGTATGAAGCTTCCGACAACCGACTCCGACTTTTCGGCCGAAAAAAATCTGGTGTGCAGGCTATAAAATTTTTGACGGCCGGTTTTCCGTCAGTCAGTACAGATTTCGTCAGACAAAAATCTGATGAGCAAGACTGGGCATGCTCAGAGAAGAAAAAACACACGGAAAGTAAACCAACACATGACATCACTTCTGAAGTAGATTTTTGTTGGCCGAGAAAATTCGTGTGCAGTCTAGGCACATTCCAACCAGCAAAACACCACTCTGGACAAAAGTCGGACGATCGGTCAGCCGATAATCGTTGCGTGTGTACGAGGCATGAGGATGTTTGCAGTCAGTGACAGAGCCGCTGCTTCCTGTATAGTTCCGGCTCTGTCACAGGCGGAGTGATATGAAATGCACCCCTCCCCCGTATGTGACAGGAACCATACAGGAAGAAGCGGCTCTACTCTCAACTGCGGCCTCTGCATCCTCCAGCAGTACCCGATGTCATGACCAGCATTACCCGCCAGCAGTCTGCAAAATAAGTAAAAAAGGTATGTGCATTAGTGTGTGTAAATTTTGAAATATACTTTTTAATAACTAGTTGCGTTTTGTTATAATGACAATGATTGTGCTGTATAACCTTTTCCTTAAAAGTCTGATAAAAGCTCAGCAGGTGATAATCGCCAAAACAGGTACACAACAGGCGGCCATCACTAAGACAAATGGTATCACTACATTTTGGTACAATTCATCCAGCACACAAGTGGTTGCATTTACTTTTGATTTTTGTAGCAGAATACCCCTGATAAATACACTGACCTAGCACCCAACCACAGGAGGAAGCGAACATCTCCCTCCGGAAGCTTTGACCCTCATGTGTACATAGATGCTATAGGGGTCCCAAGGGGGGTCCCCGATGAATTTGAAGCCAAGGATCAGGTGGTTTTGAGTCTCTGTTAAGTTGAAGAAGAACTCAGGTATTCTAGACCCTTGGGATCAATATTTTAGCTGGATGAGTGGGTGGCAGAAGGCGCTCGCCCAGGTAGCGGTAACAGTACTAATAGAAGAAGAAGACCGCCTTATGATGGAAGAGGAAAAACCCTTCACCCCTCTATAGTCACCCCTATTCATAATTTCACAGTTCTATAGGATTATAGGGATAGGTAGCACCTCACTGCCCTCTCCAAGCTGAATCAAGGGATGTAGTGAGCTAGTTACCGCTCTTCTCTATATATGGCCTCCAAAAAAGTTCCGGAGTAGTATGGGCCAGGTGAGTAGGCGCTTTAGTAGTAATAGGGACAGATTGAAATAGACATTTTAAGGCGGGAATCTGTAATGGATGTACTCAATGATGTATAGTAAAATGCCTATTGCACCTTATGATGCATGCCTTATGTATATATACTGTATTTTCTGGCGTATAAGACTACTTTTGAACCTCAAAAAAATTCCCCCAAAATGGGGGGTCGTCTTATATGCCGAGTATAATATCTCCAAGGTAACCCAAGTATAACTATTACCGGTAGATGTAATCTCTCAAGACGCTGGCTGTGTGGGAATCCTTTACCGGTATACCGTATGTACCGTAGCTCAGGCTACATACAGTGTACCGCGCTGAGCCAATCAGGGAGAGCGATGTATTCTATAAAAGAATGCAAAGCCTGCTCCGATTGGCGGAGTAACATCAGCCCGCCTCTCTGACTCTGCCAATCCCAGCAGGCTTTGCATTCAATAATAGAATACATCGCTCACTGCGATTGGCTCAGCGTGGTATACTGTATGTAGCCGAAGCTACGGTACATACGGTATATCGGTACAGGATTCCCACACAGCCAGTGCCTTGAGATTACATCTACTGGTAATACTTATACTTAGGGTACCTTGGAGATATTATGAGAGTTTACATGTATTACAGTACTTGGGGTACCTTGGAGATCTAGAAGAAATCTGACGTTTTTCAATGGTGTTGCCTTGCTTTGGAAGGGGGATAGTCTTATACGGCGAGTATAGCCCAAAACCTATGTTTTAACTTGAAAATTAGGGGGGTCGTCTTATACGCCGGAAAATACGGTATGTTACTGCTCTGATTTACTATACTACCTTACTCAAAATGGCTGCTAGATCACCCCTCCCTTCATGGAATCCAAGATGGAGCCTCCATTCAGAGACTAGACACAAAATAGAGGTCGTCATGTCCTGGAAGAAAATTATAGATGCATAGCTACATCCAATCATGAACTTATACGTGTTATAAATGAGTATTTCCTGGAATTAATTTCTTGATGCTTTATAAACTTAAAAAAGAGGAACCAAATAAAGCAGAACTATTCTGACAAGTGTGTCAGCGTATGATTCCTTCCCTGTGTGCACACAACGAACCTGAAATTAGGCCAGGGGCAGATATAATCCCAGACTGTTTTGGTACCAATCCAAAACAATGTCATGTCCTTGTTCGTACATGTATGAATAAGGACATGACATTTTTTGGCTACCTAAGTCATATGTGCTAGGGGTGCAACTATCCCCCAGCACATAACTAAGTATCCCAGCATGTGCAGTGTTTCTGACTCCTACCACCATCACCACTTCAAATCACTGAAGTGGTTAGTGTTCCTTTATTATCTCTCAGAAGAAGTAAACCTCTGTATATGGATTCCATTTTATTTGATCATCCTCTAGCTGTGTTAAATTAGTGCGGGAAGGGTGCGGCGGTGTTTTATTACATATATACCTTAAGTATAGTATACATTTTATATGCAGCCCGAGAAATTTGCTCTACACTCAATGTGGCCCAGAGAAGCCAAAAGGTTGGACACCCATGCTCTAAAACATGTAGAAAAAGCAGAAATAGAGGCACCTTCTAGTGTAGACTGTTATTTCTCTAGCGCTCATCGACAGACGTAGTCCTCGGTGATACACCACCTTCGGGTTATGTTACCTCCGCAGGAGCAGGACTAGACAGGAAATTAAAAAGCTCTGGCCACACCCTAGGGGCAGTCCCAGAGGGTATATCCTCTCTCTCTCTGCCTCAGCAAATCAGTTATTTTCTGTCTAGTTAGGAGTAAGGACCTAGATACCTTGCTGGGATCTTAGGTCCTGGCAAGAAATTTTTTCTAAAAGGATTTTTGGACAGCTTTTTTTCTCCAGTGTTCCTGTGAGATCTTCAAGCAAGAAAGCTGAACTGGGCGACGGGCTGGATGTTGAGATCCAGTGGTCACCCCAGTTCAGCCTACGAGCGCGTGCAGGCCATAGCTCCGCGCTGGGTCGGCCGCGACAAAGTCCCATTAAAAGGACTGAACCCGCGAGTTAAACGTCTCGCTGAAACGCCAAAGACCATGAGTCACGGCGTCCGTATCGGTCGACAGCCCTCCCGCCCCGGTGGAGAGGGGTACTGTCAGGAGTTGGTGCCCGCCTGGTTCCGGTATGGTGAGTAGTATGTTCCCCCTTTTTCCCTGACGGGTTTGTGGTGAACGCGGGCCCCTCTCTGTATGGTAAGAAAGAGTTCTTTCTATCCTATAACATGTCACAAATCCTCCTACTTTGAGTGTGATTTTATGTGTGCAAAAAGCCAGGAGGCTTGGTTTGGGAGCTAACAATCTATTGTATACATGTTTTAAAAATGTAATCTGTGGCATTCTGGGAATCTTATGGGTTAAGTATAAGCTACCTACCAGTCAGAAGCCATGGACATGTAGACTGCCTTCCAAATCAGATCTCCAGCTAATAGCAGGCCTCCCGAACGGCCATGCGGTCCGCCAGGGCCGGTACCGCCAACCACGCCATATCCCCATGCAGAGAGAGTGTTGTGTGCCTGCAGCACACCGCTAGTCAGCACAGGCCGCCGCCATTTTTTTTGCTGGATCGCACGAGCCGCCATTTTGGCGTAGCCTCGTGTCTCCAGCATGGGGGCGGCCATGTTTGAGGTGATTCTACACCTCGTGGAGCTTGGGGGAGGCGCCGGAAGGCGTGCAGAGGGGCGGAGCCGCCTCCTTTCTTCCTGGGCAGCCAGCCAAAAGACTTCCTGTTTGTCTAAGACAGCGCTGTAAGCTGTTGCAGTTTAACTCTGAACATCAAGTGGTGAGCCTGGGGGTCTATCTCTCTCTCTCTCGATCGATAGGGATCCCTAGCAGGTAACACTAAGGGTTTTTTTTGTGGCGCTGAGGGTCAAAAAAAAAAAAAATTTTTTCTTTACTTTTGAATTATATCATCCAGGAAGTAACTGGAGTTATTATGGACCCTGCCACACATATTCCCCCACCTGTTTCCCTCGAGGGGGCCTCGGGACCCGCCGGTGCACAGAGTATAGAGTCATTTACAGCAATTTTGGAGTCTATGGTGGCTCGGGTGGAGGCGGCCTGTCAGGGACGGGGGTCAAGGAAGCGACCCCCGCCTACCCCTATACTATCTGACACCTCTGACTCTGATTCAGAGATGGTCACTGCAGTTGCAGGTTCCTCTGCAAGGGCTGTTATCCCAGGTAAAGCCCCCTCAGACAGTGAGGAGGACACTTCTTCTCCTGCTATAATTCAGGAAGAAGCATTGGTGGACGCACTAGTTGTGGCAGTGCAAGAAACCTTAAAACTTGAGGCTTTACCGGCAGAGGCAACTGAAACAGAGAGGCCTTTTGGGACTAATAAGCCCATCAAGACGGCGAAGGCTTTTCCTGTACCTAAATGTTTTGGTAATCAGATTAAAGGAGAATGGGAGCATTCTAAACGTACCTTTACTATTTCCAAGCGTATTGCTAGACGCTATCCGTTTGAGGAATCCATCATTAAGAAATGGACGGTACCACCAGTCGTGGATCCGCCTATTTCCAGGCTGAATAAAGCCACGGTTATTCCAGTGGAGGACACTTCGTCCTTTAAGGATCCGGTGGATCGAAAGATAGAAGCGGAGTCCCGCACTATCTTTTCTCTGATAGGGTCAGCATTTAGACCAGTAATTGTTATTGGTCTAGTTTCCCAGACACTTACGGAATGGGCGAAAATGGTACGCCAAGATCTTAGGGGAAAAGATATTCCCCAGGAGACATCTGATTTGATAGAACAGATCATACAAGGGCTACGGTTTATCTGTGACGCAGCCTTGGACACTACTCCCTTGTTAGGGCATGCATCTAAGTTAGCAGTGATCCTCAGACGTGTGCTGTGGTTAAAATGCTGGTCAGCTGACCTAGGTTCCAAAAAGACTTTGACCAATCTCCCTTTTCAGGGGAATCGTCTATTTGGAGCCAACCTAGATGAAATCATTAAGGATGCCACCGGGGGCAAGAGTACTTTTTTGCCACAGGCTGCAAAAGCTAAGGGACCTCGCAACAAGCGAGGACCTTTCTTTACCGCCCATAAAGGGCGCCCGGCTGGTACTCCCGGGAAAGGCAAGACTCCTCCAGGAGGGTTCAAGAAGGGCTGGTCGGACAAGCAGAGGACCAACCCAGCCAAACCCGAAGTAAAGGAGTACACAGCCTGAAGGTGCGCCCCCACCCGATTTCAGGGTGGGGGGACGTTTTCACCGGTATTCAGGACATTAGATCGAGCATCAACCACTACTACCGGTGCGATTCTTCCCTTCCAACATTTAAGTACAGGAAGCGGTAGTGACCGTTCCCTGTATAGATCTTTTCCCTTACCTTTTCCTAAGATTAGTCCCGATACCTCACAGGAATCGGATCTGATTGACCAGATAGGCCAAGTAGCCTCTAGTCGGGTGACTTCGGTCCCTGAGGTTCAACCAGAAAAGATCACCTTTCCTGATAACTATCAGGTATCTGATAAATGTGTGGGAACAGAAAACGACCAGACTTCTCGGATGGTCGGGGCCAGATAGCTCTAGGGACGCCTGGTTCAGATCCAATCAGCGCCAGTGGTCCTAGAAATTCTAGGCTGGCCTCTTCAAGCCGGCCTGGCCGACTTGGACATGTTAGTCGCAGACGTTCCGTGGGAACTTCGTCTCAGGGAGTGTCTGTAGTCTCAAGGACCTATTTACCTTCGTGCTTTACAGTCGCTGGTTTTAATGGCCTGGCCATTGAGACCCAAGTACTGAAGGACAGAGGTTTGTCTACTTCAGTCATTCCTACCCTTATTAAAGCAAGGAAAGCGACTTCCAGCAAAGTCTATTATCACACATGGAAGACTTACATTGCGTGGTGCGAATCTTTAGGATTTCCTCCACGTACCTATTCGGTGTCTCGAATATTGGCCTTTTTGCAACAAGGGGTTGAGCAGAAGCTAGCCTTGAGCACCATCAAGGGTCAAGTTTCAGCATTAGCAATCTTCTTTCAGAAACCTTTAGCTACCAAATCCTTGGTGCGGAATTTCATCCAGGGGGTGCGGCACCTGGCTCCTCCAGTCCGCGCGCCCTTACCGCCCTGGGATCTTAATTTGGTTTTGTCGGTTCTACAGAAACCTCCCTTTGAAAACATCAGGGAGATTCCCTTGCTTACTTTATCCCAGAAGGTGGTCTTCTTGGTGGCTATTACTTCTGCTCGCAGGGTGTCAGAACTGGCTGCATTATCATGCCAGTCCCCATACCTAGTGATTCATAGGGATAAGGTAGTACTTCATCCTAAGCCATCTTTTCTTCCTAAGGTGGTTTCAGATTTTCATCTGAATGAAGATATTGTACTACCTTCCTTGTGTCCTCAGCCCAAGCATCATCGGGAACATGCGTTGCATTCCTTAGATGTGGTTCGGGCAATCAGGGTATACCTGAAAGCTACGGAATCATTCCGTAAGACGGATTCACTTTTTGTGATCACGGATGGCCCCAGAAAGGGTTTGCCTGCATCTGCCGCGACCATTGCCAAATGGATTAGACAAACGGTGGTACAGGCTTATTCTATTAAGGGTCAGAGTCCTCCGTTCCCTGTTAGGGCGCACTCCACTCGAGCGCTCAGTACTTCCTGGGCCTTTCGCCATCAGGCGTCAGTGGTCCAGGTATGTAAGGCGGCCACTTGGTCGTCGGTACATACCTTTACTAAATTCTATAAAATTGATGTGACGGCATCGGCGGATGCCTCATTTGGCCGCAAGGTTTTGCAGGCCGCAATTTGAGGAGACCGGTGGTCTACCTCGAGGGTTTTTTTTTTTTTTCTGTTTGAAAATTTTTTTGTTGAGTCTCATCATTAAGGATGAGCATTGTAAACTTCTAGTTGGCACCGGTTGGGCCTTCTAGATTGGGATTTGATTTCCATTTTCCCACCCCTCAGTTGTGATACTGCTCTGGGACGTCCCGAAGGTGGTGTATCACCGAGGACTACGTCTGTCGATGAGCGCTAGAGAAAAATGGATTTTTGTAAAATCTTACCGTAAAATCCTTTTCTCTTAGCTCATCGACAGACGTAGTCCCCGCCCCTCTGTTTTGGAGTTGGGTTGGGTTAAATTCTCTAAGCACTGCTTTTTCACATAACTGATTTGCTGAGGCAGAGAGAGAGAGGATATACCCTCTGGGACTGCCCCTAGGGTGTGGCCAGAGCTTTTTAATTTCCTGTCTAGTCCTGCTCCTGCGGAGGTAACATAACCCGAAGGTGGTGTATCACCGAGGACTACGTCTGTCGATGAGCTAAGAGAAAAGGATTTTACGGTAAGATTGTACAAAAATCCATTTATTTATTGGAGCAAAAGTTTAAAAAAATCACATTGAGGTTAGTATTTGCAAGCAAATCAGGATAGCCCTTCAGCAGCGAGTCTCAATGCACGCTGGTTCAGGCAATGTTCCGTTCCTGTCCCCTGTAAAAGCCATCCACTGGCTATGTGTATGTATCAATCCAGTAGGGAGGGCTGGAACGCACGTGGACCGCAGCAGCATGTGACATCACCGGAAATGACGCAACACTTTTCTGCGCGTGCACACTGTCGATGGAGGAACACTGCCCAGACCAGTGTGCACCACTGCAGGACTATCTCTATTTGCTTGCAATTGCTTACCTCATTATGGTGTGGGGTTGTTTTTCAGGGGTTGGGTTTGGCCCTTAAGTTCCAGTGAAGGGAACTCTTAAGGCGTCAGCATACCAAGACAATTTCATGCTCCCAACTTTGTGGGAACAGTTTGGGGATGGCGCCTTCCTGTTCCAACATGACTGCGCACCAGTGCACAAGCAAGGTCCATAAAGACACAGGTGAGTAATTTGGGGTAGAGGATTTTGACTGGCCTGGGAAGAGTCCTGACCTCACCCTGATCAAACACCTTTGGGATGAATTAAAGACTGCAAGCCAGGTCTTCTCGTCCAACATCAGTGCCTGACCTCACAAATGCACTTCTGGAAGAATGGTAAAACATTCCCATAGACACACTCTTAAACCTTGTGGACAGCCTTCCCAGAAGAGTTAAAACTGTAAAAAAGGGTGGGCCAACTCAATAATAAACCTTACAGACTAAGACTGGGATTATAGTTCATGTGCGTGTAAATGCAGGTGTCCCAATAATTTTGACAATATAGTGTATTTGAATTTTCTATACTTATACATACAATATTTTAAGTTAGTGACAGGGTATTTTTAAATTGGATTTAAACCACCTTCCTATTGCCAGATTTATTTATTTTTTTTACAAACAACCAGCAGGGAAATGGAGATCTATTTCTGGAATGGCGTATATAAACGTCACTTCAGAAATAGCCCATGTGCGCCAACTCTAGTAGGTAATGCTGGTGAACAGAGCTGTCCTTAGCCAGCTCAGTTCATAGGCACAGTGGGGTTGATTTACTAAAACCAGAGAGTGCAAAATCTGATGCAGCTGTGCATGGTAGCCAATCAACTTCTAACTTCAGCTTGTTCAATTAGGCTTTGAGAACCTGGAAGCTGATTTCTATGTATGTTTTAGTGAATCAGTTCCATAGTCCTTAGCCAATAGAAGTGGCTCTACACATTCTGATTGCTGTAATTGCTCATAGGTTGATTGACCCTTTCCTACACATCTAAACTCCAACTTATCTCTGTATGCGACTTTTATATTAAACTTTCATCTTCCTTATCCTCTCCATCTCCATCCTACCACTATGTGTCCAGTACATTAACCCCTTCCCACCTCCTCCCACTGTGGACGATCATTACATTATTGTAATTATTGCACCATTGACAATCTCCATATTTAACTACTTCAATACCAGCATGTTTCTTCTCTTCAAAATTTTTTGGCAAAAAGTTAAGCAAACTTGGGGTGTCTACATTGTAAAAAGGGGCAGTTTGTGGCTGTTCATTTTTATTTTTTTTTCTTTCAAAGGTTTTGGCCTTTTTCCCTTTATATAGTAAAAAAAAAAAATTGCTATTAAAGTAGTTGTAAAGGGTCTTTTTATTTGTCATTAAAATAACAAACACGTTCTATTTACCTGCTCTGTGAAACCGCCTACTCTGGGGTCCCTCCGATGCTCTTGGCTCCTCCTCTTCTCTGTATGCATTTATAGGAAGCCACTCCCGACCTGGGCTTTGTGCATCCATTGACACACCACAGCTCGGCCCCTCCCCCTCCTCACTTGATGTGACTGACAGCAGCATAATCCAATGGCTTTCACTGCTGCCTCAGTGTCTTGTGAAGAGAGAGAGAGAGAGACCAGCACAGCTGGTAAGTATTAAGGGAGGTGAGGGGGTGTACAACTAGTGAAACATTTTTTTCCTTAGTGCAGGGAATGCATTAAAAACTGTACATAGTCTTTTTTTTCCCCTTTAAAATAACAAAACGGATTTATACGTACCTGCTCTGTGCAGTAGATTTGCAAAGAGCAGCACCGATCCTCCTCTTTTCAGGTCCCCCAACTGGCGCTCCACACCCCTCCTCTTTTTGGTGCAACCCCCCCCCCCCCCCCATAGGAAGCCTCTTTCAATCGTGGCACACCTGCCGACTCAATCCCGAGTCCTGCTGGCTGCGTCTATTGACACAAACCACGAGATATGGGGGGTGAGAGGGTGGTATACACACTAAAACATTTTTACCTTAATGCAAGGAATATATTGTGAATGTAAGGAGAAATTTGAGTGGAGAGTGATAAGTTTCAGTTTTGATTTTGACTGCTGGTGACTGTTTACATTTTAAGGGGCTCTTTCCTTGCAGTTTTTTGGGGGGTTTTTTCCCCCTTTTTTTGTTACTCTTTTTTTCTGTCACTTTTTTTGAATACCTTTTTTTTTCTCTTTCTTTCTTTCCTTCAGACTACTAATTAAGGGGAGTGGTTAATTGGTCACAGGTGCTTCAGGTGCTATTTACATTTCTGCTGGACTCATTTGAGCTTGCTCTTTCTTGAGCTTGCTACCTTTTTGCTTGCTGGTACTCTGAGCAAGTGGAACTTGACTAAGTGGTGAGTTAAAAACCTGAGTTTAAAACAGGAGATTTGAACAGGAGTCTTCAGACCTGTAAGTAACATCTGAAATGTTCTGTTAGTTGTATTATTGTTGTAACCGGGAAAATGTGTGATAGCAAGATTGAAGGTTTTGTGCAGTGCACAGTGTGCCGCATGTATACAATACCGAAGCAACCTCTCCAGGATGGATACTGCTGCAACAGATGTGAGCAGGTTGTCCTTTTGGAATCTCACATTAGAGATCTGGAAGAGCAAATTGCAACACTGGGCTGAACTGACAACCTTGAAGGGGGTCCTCTGCTCGCTGAGCAGGTGGCTAGTGGGGTTAATGGGGAGGGTGGAGGGGTAAGTCAGGTTTATCAGGTAGGAAGAGGGGTAATACAGTCAGAGGGAGTGGTAGGGGCTCACAGAAAAGGAAGGTCAGACCTGGGTTTGAGCACCCTAACAGATTTGCCATGTTGGGTGAAGATGTGGGGGTGGCAAGCTCAGAGGTGGCAGCCCTTTATCACTGCTATCCCTAACAGCCTGGAGAGCAGTCCGTCTAGTAGAGGTGGTGAGGGGACTGTAGGTAGGCCTAGACAGTTGGTGGTAATTGGGGATTCTATAATCAGAAGGACTGATAAAATAATTTGTCGCCAGGATCACCTCAACCGAATGGTTTGCTGTCTCCCTGGTGCCAGGGTTCGGCATGTGGTGGACCGGGTTGATAAATTACTGGGAGGGGCTGGGTATGACCCAGCTGTCTTGGTCCACATTGGAACCAATGACAGAATATATGTGGAGGCTCCTTAAGAACCAATTTAATGGACTAGGCTGCAAGTTGAAGGGAAGGACCTCCAAGGTAATATTCTCTGAAATATTGCCTGTGCCATGCGCAACACAGGAAAGGCAGGTCTTACACATGGCTAAAGACCTAGTGTAAGAAGGAGGGATTTTGGTTTTTAGAGCACTGGGTGCAACCTATATGCTAAAGATGGTTTGCACGTAAATGGAAGGGGGTCTGTTGTGCTGGGGGAGAGATTTATGGGAAGGCTGGAGGAGTTTTTAAACTAGGATTGAGGGGGGGGGGGGGTGAATTAGATTATAATGGGGCGAGAGTTATAGCAGAGGATAAGAAGGTTCCCATGTTACAAATAACCATTGGAAATGGTACTATTTGTACCAAAATTAAAAATATGCAAAATAAGTGTGCAAAATGGGACAATGATTTAAAGTGTTTGTTCACCAATGCCAGAAGTCTGCCAAGCAAAATAGGTGAATTGGAAGCTCTGGTGCACAAGGAGAACTATGACTTAATTGGTATTGCTGAATCTTGGCTTCATTCTTCACATGACTGGGCTATTAATATTCCTGGCTATGCTCTCTTTCGGAAAGACAGGGTAAAAAACGGAGGGGTGGTGGTGTCTGTCTCTATGTGAGAAGTGATCTCAAAGTGAGTGTGAAAGAGAACCTAGTTGATGGAGAGTGTGCTGAATCTAAAGCAGTATGGGTTGAAATGTACATGGGTGTGCCTAATACAAAGATTATCATTGGAGTTTGTTATAGACCTCCCAGTATTATTGAGGTGGAGACTCAGCTCCTGGCACAGATAGAAAGGGCTGGGGCAGTTTTAATAATGGGGGATTTTAACTACCCAGACATTGACTGGAGTAATGGCACTGCTGGAACATTTAAAGGGCAAAAATGTATAAACCTATTACAAGACAATTTTATGGTGCAGTTTATTTAGGCCCCCACTAGAAATGATGCTCAGTTGGACCTGGTAATCTCAAACCACGGAGAGCTTATTAACAATGTTCATATAAAAGAACATCTGGGTAGCAGTGACCATAACATGATTTAATTTAATGTTAGCTGTAAGCAAAAAACGCATACAGGAAATACAAAAACACTTAACTTTAAGAGAGCAAATTTCCAAGGATGAGGGCTGCTCTCCAGGATTTAGACTGGGAGGGAATATTGGCATCGATGAGCACAGAACAGAAATGGGAATTTTTCAAAAAGACTTTATGCAAACTCACTGCAAAGTATATTCCTATGGGTAATAGGTTTAAAAGGCTAAAAATAAAACCTATGTGGCTCACTGCCAAAGTTAAAAAAGCTATAGATAAAAAGAAAAGAGCGTTTAAAAAATATAAAAATGGAGGGAACACTATCATTGTTTAATTGTTACAAAGAATATAACAGAATATGTAAAAAGGAAATCAGGGATGCAAAAATTCAAAATGAACGACAGATTGCAAAAGATAGTAGGACAAACCCCCAAAAATTCTTCAAATATATCAACAGTGAAAAGGTTAGGTCTGAGCATGTAGGTCCTTTACAAAATAATCAGGAGTGGGTGACTGGGGACAAAGAGAAGGCAAATTTATTAAATACTTTCTTCAGCTCTGTATATACAAAGGAGCATGGGGGAGCTCATGACCATAATGAAGATGGTAATGACACAGCCCCAAATTATCCACAATGGCTCAAAAGTGATATGGTCCAGAAATATTTAGACAGAATAAGGGTGGATTAAGCGCCTGGACCAGATGGCATCCACCCACGCATCCTAAAAGAATTGAGCGCTGTCATTTCAACGCCTTTGTTTCTAATTTTTAGGGACTCAACCACTTAAGCCCCGGAGGATTTGGCTGCTCAAAGACCAGGCCCTATTTTGCGATTCGGCACTGCGTGACTTTAATGGAAAATGCGCGGTTGTGCGACGCTGTACCAAAATTAAATGGACGTCCTTTTTTCCCACAAACAGAACTGTCTTTTGGTGATATATGATCACCTGTGCGATTTTTATTTTTTTGCGCTGTAAACAAAAAAACAGCGACAATTTTTAAAAACAATATTTTTCACATTTTTTTATATGAAATTCTCAAAAAAAAAAAAAAAATAAAATAAAAATTGAAATTTTTTTAACATTTTAGGCCAATTTGTTTTCTGCTACATATTTTTGGTAAAAATAAAATAAGCGTATTTTGATTGGTTTGCGCAAAAGTTATTGCGTTTACTAACTACGGGAAAGATTTAGGTCATTTTTATTGTTTTTTTTTAACTAGTAATGGCGGAGATCTGCGTTTTTTTTTTTGCGGGACTGCGATATTGCGGCAGACAGATCGGACCCCTGACTGACATTTTTGACACTTTTGGGAGTACTAGTGACATTACTATAAATATGCACTGTTACTGTCAAAATGACACTGGCAGGGAAGGGGTTAACTATTGCTGATCAAGGGGTTAAGTGTGTCCCTAGGGGCGTGATTCTAACTGTCAGGAGGCGTGGCTTGTTAGATCATCACAGAGACATACGATCCTACATAGCCGGATCGCATAGCCTCTGTGATGATCTAAGGGAGAATGACAGACGGCTGTGTTTACATCAGCCGTCTGTCTTTCTCCCTCTGCTGAGGGAGATCGCGAGTGGCCGGGGGACATCGGAGCCCCCGGTCACACGCGCGGGGATGGCAGGGAACAAGCGCCGCCGGTGGCACGCGCTCGCCCCCTACAGGCTCGTGGACGAGCGACGTATCAGTACGTCACTTTGCCTGTAAGGGCTGACTGCTGCAGTCGTGCTTTAGTCAGCAAGTGGTTAAGGACTGGAATAGTACCAATGGATTGGCGTAGGGCCAATGTGGTGCCTATATTTAAAAAAGGATCAAAGTCTTTGCCAAGTAACTATAGACCTGTTAGTTTATCTTCTATAGTTGGGAAGCTATTGGAAAGTTTAATAAAAGACCACATAGATGAGTTCTTGCTGGGAAAAAAATTTTAAGCAACAGACAGCATAAATTCATGAAAGACAGAAGTTGTCAAACAAACCTGATTTCTTTTTATGAGGAGGTTAAGTAAAACCTTGGACAGAGGGTGGCTGTGGACGTAATATACTTGGATTTTGCAAAAGTGTTTGACACAGTTCCCCCACACACGGCTAATGTGTAAAGAGAGAGAAAGAGAGAGAGAGAAAGAGAGAAAGAATCGGCTATGAGAAAAGATTAGAGGAACTGAAGCTATTCTCTCTTGAGAAGAGGAGATTAAGGGGGGATATGATCAACATGTATAAATACATAAGGGGTCCATATAGTGAACTTGGTGTTGAGTTGTTCACTTTGAGGTCAACACAGAGGACAAGGGGGCACTCTTTACGTCTAGAGGAAAACAGATTTTGTTTCCAAATACGGAAAGGGTTCTTCACCATTAAAAGCTGTGGTATAGACTCCCTCCAGAGTAGGTTCTGGCCAGCTCACTAGATTGCTTTAAAAAAGGCCTGGATTCTTTCATAGGTGTACATAATATAAAATGGGTACTAAAATCTTTTTTAGGTAAAGTTGATCCAGGGAATATCCGATTGCCTCTTGGGGGAATCAGGAAGGAATTTTTTTCCCCTGCTGTAGCAAATTGGATCATGCTTTGCTGGGGGTTTTTTTCGCCTTCCTCTGGATCAACTGTGGGTATAAGATTGTGTACATGGGATTGTATGGTTGGGTTTTCAATACTGTTTTTTTTTTTTGGTTGAACCAGATGGACATGTGTCTTTTTTCAGCCTGACTAACTATGTAACTATATTAAAAGGTAAAAAATATTTAAGCTTTACAACCACTTTAAAGATAAAAAATGTCTAACCTTTAGCCTTGAAATCGACATTTCAGTCCCACTTCGGGGGGCAATTTGAGAGACATCTGTGTGGGTTCATGCACAGATGTCTATTTAAATCACCCCCGAAGTCCCCAAAAGTAGTGCAGGAACTATTTTGGGAATCGTGGCACAGCAAAGTTGGCATCGCACCAATTCAGACAGTGCTGTTGCCAGATGTGAACGGGGGGCTTAGAGTCCACAAACTAAGGTATACATCTGAAATAGGACATCCCCCAGGATAATGGTGCTCCTGCTTGGATGTCATATTACAACAGGTCAGGCGGGAAAGGGTAAATACCACCAAATGTAACCTGTGTAAGAAAAAAAGAAATAAATTACATAAAATTAGATTTTGGTACAGTGTTTCATTACCCAATTGCCAGTAACACTTAAAACTGCCAGGGTATTACTGAAGGGGTATTACAAGACAGTCCTCAAGTAGTTAAAGTAATTTTTTTCTGGTAGCAAACTGTATCCCTAATCATCGGATCACATGTTGCATTGCAAACCAGCATTACATTTTAGGTCTGGGTAGACATTCCAATGGGCTGTATTGGTGGCACCACGATTTTCTGCCACTAAAATTCAGGAGAGCACACGATTTGGAACCCTCTGGTGTCATCAGTGTCTCAGCCAATAGCATTGTACATGCCTGTGTCATGAATATTGTGTCACAGTGCCATTCTTCTCCCAAGGTCATGTGACCAAGTCACATTTTACCAACTCAAAATTCCTCCTTCTACAAAGCATATTTTGAGAAACAATGCACCACCATGACGTTACGCAACTCATGCAAAATGTTAAAGTATATTTCCATGCACAGACCTGGGTGTATTTTTCATCATTCCACTGTGGAATAGGATCCGGTCTTATGGCGAACTCTTGAAGAACAGCTATCTTATCAACAGCCAGCAGTTGGACCTTTAGACTATACACACAGCCACAGTCATTTCGCCCACCATACCTAAAAGGAAAGGCATTAAAAAAAAAAAAAAAAAAAAAACAATAAAAAAAATAAAAAAGTACATGAACAGTAAGTGCAAGCCAAACTGCTAAGCACAGCATACAGTTAAAGCCCAACTCATCACAGAAAAAGATCGGCCTTTGCCATCAAGGGTTCCTCCGGGGATTGGTAGAGTTCCTTGAGCAATGAGCAATTCTGCATCTTAGATAAGTAACCTTACAAAAAAAAAATGGTCTGTAAGAGGGGGGATTTATCAAAATGACCACAAATGTAAGGAGCATGCTTTCCAGCAGCCATCAAGCTAAATGTTCTGTGAGTTTTGGATATTGTATAACATAACAGGTACCCTGAGACCTGAAAGTTATTTCAAGGGTTCCACCATGTTAAAAAAAAGGTTAAGAAATAATTTTGGTAGGATGTAGTGCACTGTTATACAATACATTGGGCTTCATTTACTCAAACTGGAGAGTGCAAAATCTGGTGCAGCTCCACATAGAAACCAATCAGCTTCCAGGCTTTTTTGTCAAAGTGGTTGTAACCTCGGACATGAAATATAAACAAAGCATATCCTTCTGTAGTGTGTACTTGTCTCAATTAAGAGTGTCATTTCTGTCTGCTGCTCCATTCCTCTGCTATCAGCATCAATTACTTCTGACACGTTTTCCTGACACCAAGAGAAAAATTGGGACAGGGGAGGGACCTCCAGCTTATTGGCAGACTCCGCTCTACTCCTCTGAGAAGGGGGAGGGGGTGTAACTTTCCTCCAATCAGCTCTCAGAACCCTCCTCACTGAGCTCTGCAGAGTGTAACTTCAGCTCTCTGCCCCCTTTTTTCCTGAACTCGCAGACAGGCCAGTCACTGCACTGGGTATATGTAAGGGTTTACAACCATTTTAATTGAACATGCTAAAGTTAGAAGCTGATTGGCTACCATGCACATCTGTACCAGATTTTGCATATCCAGTTTTAGTAAATAAACTCCACTTTTTTAAAGATATGTTTAATAATTTTATAAAACAGATTACACAACACTAGCACAACGCAGTGTGCAATGTACAAACAACAACACTCAAAAAAAAAAAAAAAAAACCCCCATCAATAAACAAATTTCTCTCTCATTCCTCTCCCCTGCAAGGTTATCCTATGTGCAGTTTACAGTCAGTGATTACATAGAATGTACACAGGTTCACCATAAGCAAGTATGCCATTTGTCAAAGTGTGACGTATAGGTAGTGATGTATAAACACATTTTTTATACTCGTGGCAATTCAGGAGTAAGGGTCAAGGACAGGCAATCCACCGATCCCATATTTTGTGAAATGTTTTATTTCTTTTCCTAGTCTCAAAAGTATGTTATACAGCGGAAGGGAGTCATTGATCAGTTTTAACCACAGAGATCTTGTCAAAGAGATTGATCCTTTCATAATAGTAGGGACTTCTTTGCATAAGTAAGGAAAGCGGAGCAATCTCTTAGCACTAGAAGGGATGGCCAGATCCCCAAAGATACCCAACAGACAGGTTTTTGGGGTTCACAATGTTTGGCAGGCCCAGTGCAGATGAAATTAAGTTTATGTCTCTCCAGAACTCCTGGATTAAAGGACACCTCCAGAAGCAGTGGAGAAAGTCAGCATCCCGACCGCAACCCCTAAAACACTTGGCCGACTGAGATAATCCCATCTTAAAAAGTCTAGCAGGAGTGAGATGTGAATGGACAATTTTAAGTTGTATAATGCGATCTCTTAGAGCTGCACGATTAATCGTAACAGAATCGAGATCGCGATTCACTGACTCCCCCTGACGATCTTAACATGACACTTGCTCGATTCTTTACATTGCTGTGAGGGAGCAGCTGTCAAAAAAAAAAAAAAATAGCCTCCCGCAAAAGCCTATCAGCATTAGTCTCCCACTGAACTGTAAACACAAATGATTACATTGTATCTTTTCTTTCCCTCTGCCGGAGGAAGGAAGTTTAACCTCTTAAAGACTAAACCTTTTTCCTACACTTTTTGCTTGCAAGTTAAATCAGTTTATTTTTCCTAGAAAAGTAGTTAGAACCCCCAAACATTTATATATTTTTTTTTTTTAGCAGAGACCCTGCAGAATAAAATGGTGATTGTTGTAAATTTTTATGTCACACTGTATTTGCGCAGCAGTCTTTCAAACGCAATTAATACACTTTAATGAATAAAACAATAAAAAAAATAAAACAAAACCGTAAAGTTATCCCAATTTTTTTTATAATGTAAAAGATGTTACACAGAGAATCGTGATCTTTATTCCAAGCAAAAAAATCGTGATTCTCATTTTGGCCAGAATCGTGCAGCTCTAGTTGCTCTAGAGGATATCACTGAAGTACCATATGCATCACTGAATTCAGACCAGTCTGATTCTGTGAGTATATCCATATCTACCCATTTAGCCTGCACAGTTTGGAATCTAGAGTTAGAATCAGCAATAAGAGCAGCATAATACATAGAAATAAGCCTAGCAGGGTAAGGGTGTCTCAGCATTTTCTCCATGGGAGGGATCTGAATAGGGTTATCCAATGAACCAAACTGCACACGCAATGCATGTCTAATTGATAATAATAGAAGAGATATGTACGGGGTAAATCAAAGTCCGCCCGCATCTGGTGAAAGGATTTGAACCCTTGTGAGGTATATAGGTGACACAGGTATTTACCTCCCCTAAAATAGCCTGGGTCAGGCAAAACATAGAACTCTCTGAGATTGGTATTAAACCATAATGGACTATTGGGGGATGTGGACCATGAGTCTTGGGAAATTGTAGCCACTACATATTGAAACAGGGATAGGGATGTATTTAGCAGTGACATATCCGGAGTGCGCCCCCTATATATATATATATATATACATAATAATATGGAGAGTTTCCATAGAGGAGGCAATAGCCCCCTCTGTAGTAGTACAGGCATTGGTCGAATCTTGGTGCAGCCAATCATGAATGGGAACCAACTGGGATGCCAAATAGTATAGGTAAAAGTTATGGAATGCCAGTCCCGCCAGCCAGGCAGGGAGTTGCAGTGTCTCCATTGCCACTCTGGGTGAACGGCTACTCCACAGGATTGCTCTGCAGATTGCGTCAATACGTTTAAAAATTGATTTGGGAATTTTACATGGTGAGTTGGCCATAAAGAAATTTAGGGAGGTAAATCATCTTGATGAAATTGGCCCTTCCCATGAGATCCAAAGGCAGATCCATCCACCGCTTGGTTTGTAATTGCAGCTAAGTCAGCAGAGGGCACAAGTTATTGCTAATGTACGAGGATAAAAGGTAACTGGGTCACAACTCCCAGGTATATAAAGGAGGATACAATTCATTGCCGGTGTTCCGTGAGAATTACCCGTGAGAAAAACCTACCCCTCGTCACTTCCGGTGTACGGCACTGTATGTAATGCAGCGGGTACATTAAAACAACTGTGCTGCAATACGAGTCATTTCCGCTCCTGTCCCTGTCACTTCCCTGCTCTCGGCAAGTAAATATAAAAGCGGCGGCGGGTGTATGAAAACATAAATCACGGAGCCACCAGCCGCTTTTATATTTACTAGCCCTGATCAGGGAAGTGTCAGGGACAGGAGTGGAGATGACTCCTATTGCAGCCCAGCTGTTTTATTTAACCGCCGCGTGGGTAGGTTTTTTTCACGGTACCCCGTGATCTTTTCTTACTAGTGCACATGCGCACTAGTCTGCTCCTCAGTTGCTCCTTTAGGTATCCGGGGCTGTGAGCATGCGCACTGCTGCGCTGCTCAGCTGTTCCTGGCCGGAAGTGACGAGGGTAGGTTTTTCTCACGGGGTAGGTAATTCTCACGTTACACCGGCAATGAATGGTGACTTGTCATACAATTTGGAACTGTGAAATTGAATGACACGTAGCACCTGTGTAAACAGTGCTTAAACAAATTTTTGACTGATAAAATGTAACCTCTACCTGTTATGTCTCTCTTGGAATTTGTTTTGTACCGGCATAGCACACTAAATAAACTAAAAAAAAATAAAGGTTAAAGTGGAAGTAAAAAGAAAGCTATATGGGAGACGAAATAATAGTACCGAGGGGAGTACCAAAATTTGTAAAGCTTTATTGTGCAACAATGTGCAAACCATGGTAAGCAAGATATCTGGTTACAGCCATAAATAACTAAGTATGTGGTAAGGGTGACACCATGCACATGGACAACACAAAAACAGAACAAGATAACAAAAAAAAAAACATACTAAAAACAATGTGTCCGGACGCCAGGTGTATCTTGCAATCGGGTGGGATTCCTACGGAAACTGCCGTATCTGCAATTAGGAATTTGTAGAGTAAAGGCCCGTAGACGATAAGAAAATCGGTAGGGAAAATTCGTCCAACGACCGATCTGTCGATTTTTGGATTGTAAGTATGGTGCTTTCGACAGCCGACTCCGACTTTTCGGCTGACAAAATCCTGATGTGCAGGCTATATAATTTTTGTCGTCCCATCAAAACAACGTCCGATTTTCGTCTCATTAGTACAGATTTCGACGGAAAAAAATCTTAAGAGCAAGACTAGGCATGCTCAGAGACGAAAGAACACATACAAAGCAATCCAACACATGACATCACTTCTGAAGTAGAATTCTGTCGTATGGGAAAATTCGTATGAAAATAACCTCTTCACTTTCCACATCAGACTAGCATACCACAAAAAATGGACAACAGATCGTTCGATAATCTGATCGTGTGTACGAGGCTTTAGGAATACCCCCGATGGCAAGCCCCTGGGTGCTTGAGCTGGGAGGACAGAGGAGAAAGGAAAGGGCAAGAAAGCGGTGAAGAAGAATGGGCCCAGGAGAGAATGAGGATGATGGATCAATGATCATGGATGGTATAAGATGACTAGCTGGGATTGATAGTTCCACCTTTAATCCTGAGGTGGGTGTATGTCCTGAAAAGATGTATGGACCAATTCGTCACTTGTGAAGAAAAAAAGATTCCACAGTGGCTGTCCAAGGGTAAGTAACTGTCCTCAAATCCCAAGAACTCAAACAGGTGTGCCTCAAAACTGGAGATAAAGAACATATGGTGAAGTAACCACTTCTGGTACCAATATGATGTAGGTATATCCTCCTGGGCTATTCTAGAGTTCACCTATATTGGATGGAGTCAATACCTGTACCCTTTGTGTAAGGGTACTTTGCAAAGCTAAGTGCTGATTATTTATGCAGCGATTAATACGCACACTCTTACAGCCTTAATATGAGACTTTCCAGTAACGAATCAGGCGTTTAATATCTCACAATCTGTGCTGAGAGCACAATCAATGTGACAGTTATTCCCAGGACGTGCCCAGAATGGAATGGTTTTTTGAAACTGCTAAATCACACGGTTTGTTTCCACTGAGTCTGCCGGGTCTTGAAATCTGGTCTCTTATGGCGCGTTTCCACTGAGCTTTCTGGTACGGTTCGGTTCGGTACGCTATTTATGCCGTTTCCATTATGAATGGTACCCTAATTCCGAACCGTACCGTACCACTTTTTGGTACCCTTTCGTTGGGGTACCAAGCACATTAGACCCGTACCAACTGGGTGGAGCTACACTCTGCAGAACTTTGATTGGTTGACAGAGAATCGTCTATCACAGCTTTCCTGCTGTGACCAGCTACACCACGCCTATCATGAAAAGGGTACTATTGGCAGTGGAAACGCAATGTGTACCGTACCGAACCGTACCGTACTCAAATGAACCGTACCGTACCACTCAGTGGAAACGAGGCATTAGAGACAGGAGCATGACGTGTCTGTTCTGCCACTCCAGTTTTTGCTTCTACCACTGGAGTTGCAATTCTGCATTGCAGTGTCAATAAGTTATCTGCATCTTGATCTCATGTGGCCAATCAGGGTGATTGGTCAGCTATTTAAATCCTTCCTGTTTCCTTGCCAAATTATTGTGCTCTCACATAATCCTGCCTGCTGCTCAGTGATCCCTCTATTGCAGCTTGTTACTGACCTGGGCTTGTGACCCCGACGCTGATCCTCTGCTACCTTCACCAGCCCCGGCTTGTGACCTTGATGCCGATTCGCTTTCGCCTGAACTGACCCTTTTGTGACCCCAATGCGGACTCTCTGCCTTTGTGATCTGGATTGCTTAATTCCGCTTTCATTAAGAAGTGTGCCTAGACTGAAGTTTATCACAGCTAGGTCTCCACTCTACAGGTACATTCCTACCAGACACTGTACTATCAATGTCCATTTTCATAGTCTCATCTCAAGCTTACCACCCAATTACTTTCCAATGTTCATACAGGGCAGGCGTTTGATTGACTTCAGGGCTTCTGCTCTCAACTGAGGATGAATCCACAGCGACATGTGTTAGTGACAGCTTATTTTAAAGCTCATTTAGGGCTCATTAATACATGTGTTGATTATGAAGAACAAAACAATGATCGATATATCCTCTGATCCTTGCAGAACAAGACAGGTCCCTGTGGCTCCTGCTCCACCTCCCCCCATCACACCCAGAGCACACTGAATAGACCAGAAACCATCCATCGCTGGACATGGGGAGCACCATTTTCTGGAGGATCAGAGGATAGGGTGAGTATAAGCTTTGTACTCACTAGAAAAACACAAGTAGTTAACCCATACAGTGCGGACACAGGGGAAATAAAAAAATCCCAAGAGATGGGCTTTAAATCTGAAAAAGATAAAGAGAAATAATTTAACATAGGAGACAGAAAACTTACCAATCAGAAATGCAGATGGGTGGTTGGTGAACATCCAGAAAGTGTTCCCATAACCCTTCCTTCACCAGATCTATTATCTGTTGCTTCTCACACCATCTGTGTAGAGACATACAGAAGGGTCAGAGATGGTTCTGGATGATGTTTTATAAAAGGGTGAGCTAAAAAACGTACCCATAGGAGGTGACAAAGCAGGTCTGGCTCTCTGCACCTTCTAACTCAATGCGGCTCCTTTCTACTGCCCAGCCATCTCCTCCATGTTTGATGTCCCAATGTTGCAATAGTGCTAGAAATGGAAGTGAAAAAAATTTTATGCCAAAAGGCTAAATTCCTTTTTACGTTAACGCAGCAAAGTAAAGGAATATTTTCCCAGTGTGGTCACAAACAAACTTCCCTTCTCTATCCCAAAAACATTTTTTTTGGATGGAGTCAGGCTTTAAAGAGATCCTGTTCCCAGTCTAAATATTCAAGATAAGTAAGACACTTGAAATGCTTACTAGTAGTGCTTATGTCCTTTCCACAAAATATTCTTCCATTACGTCCCATGACTGCACAGTTGACAAATGGCCCACCTGTGAGGGACAGGAAATAGAGAGATAATACAGGATAACACCTCACCCCCTCACCCATGCAGGAGGAAGCAAGACTAAAAGGGAGTACTACCATATGACGAAGGGGGGTTGTCCTTGGGCTCCCAGGTATGAATGGATATTTCCGTTCTCTCTCAAAGAATATAGTACATAGAATCAAACTCTAAATCAGGGGGAGAGGCTTATTTCCTAACTGTAGAGATCAAATTCCAAACCATTTTTGTTACAAATGCAAAATTAGAATAGCTGCAGAGGAATCATTATGGATTATCTTCATTTTTAAACTGTCGAGCGCTTCAAATACTCAAAAACAATCCACTTTGGTCCCCTTTCAGGTATGTATATCCAGAAAGTTCAATCCCCCAGACTCTAACAGATTGATTGGCCCATATATTAGTATTGGGTCAGCAAAAATGTATCAATCCCAATGCCTCAGTATATTCTCAAAAAAAAAATAAAAAAACCTTCCTTTTCCTTATGTGTACCCCAAAAAAAGAAAAAAAAAAAACTTACATGGTGAAATACCATTTACACAAGTTCAAATATGTGCTCACATTTCCCTTATATAACACCATGCAGTGGTATCACCAATACTCCCATTCCCTAACCCCTTCTGCCTGAATTCTTAACAGACAAAATTTATAAAATTCATATCACTCCAAACAAAGTCTTCCTCAAACTCATTCCAGTAGATCGCAGTTTCCTCTTATGGGTGTTTCTCACAATTAAGAAATTTTAATAGTGCAATATCCATACAAACCATGTAACATATTATAATTATAAGGTGCTTACAATTCCCAAATTCCAAATGTGCCAACCTGTGACCATACCGTGCATCCAGAAAGTATTCACAGCGCTTCACTTTTTCCACATTTTGTTATGTTACAGCCTTATTCCAAAATTGATTAAAGTCATTAATTTTCCTCAAAATTCTACAAACAATACTCCAGAATGACAATGTGAAAAAAAGTTTGTTTGAAATCTTTGCAAAGTTATTAAAATAAAAAAAACAAAAAAAATCCAATGTACATAAGAATTCATGACCTTTGCTCAAAAGTTTGTTGAAGCACCTTTGGCACCAATTACAGCCTCAATTCTTTTTGAGTATGATGCTACAAGCTTGGCACACTTATTTTTGGGCAGTTTCTCCCATTCTACTTTGCAGGACCTCTCAAGCTCCATCAGGTTAGACGGGGAGTGTCGGTGCACAGCCGTTTCCAAATCTCTCCAGAGATGTTCAAATCGGGTTTAAGTCTGGGCTCTGGCTGGGCCACTCAAGGACATTCACAGAACTGTCCCATAGCCACTCCTTTCTTATCTTTGCTGTGTGCTCAGGGTCATTGTCCTGTTTGAAGATGAATCTTCACCCCAGTCTGAGATCCAGAGTGCTCTGGAGCAAGTTTTCATCAAGAATGTCTCTGTACATTGATGCATTCATCTTTCCCTCGATCCTGACTAGTTTCCTAGTTCCTGCCGCTGAAAAACATCCCCACAGCATGATGCTGCCACCACCATGCTTCACTGTAGGGATGGTATTGGCCAGGTACTTATGTACATGGGACTTTTCCGTTTTTTATTTTTAATAAATTTGCAAATATTTTAAACAAACTTTTTTCACGTTGTCATTATGGCATTTTGTTTGTAGAATTTTGAGGAAAATAATGAATTTAATCCATTTTGGAATAGGGCTGTAACATAACAAAATGTGAAAAAAGTAAAGCGCTGTGAATACTTTCCAGATGCACTGTATATATTCATCATAGAGTGCATCTTTCCCAAATGCCAGAACACCTTACCAAAGTGAATCCCTATGTCACAGGGTTAGGTGATAAAAGTTCTCAACCACTCCTGGGTACTTGCTCTTCCAGCATCTGCAACTCCTCAATCGGCCATATGTCAGAAATATCAGGACATGGAAGAATAAAATATACTCACAGTGCAGAAATCCCCACTCAATTACAATCATTATTGTTAAAATGGTTACATTGGCAGGTATACACAAAAATCCATTGCTCAAGATGGCAGAATGGGCACTTCTGGTTCCGGCGGCAATGTCCTGACGTCACTTTTGATGCATTTTCGTATTGAATTACTGCAGGCGTGTCTTTACAACAGGCAGACTATCATAGCTGTAGGGGATAAAGGGACTGTAAAGCTAAAGCATGCCGGCCTTGATCGCACCTCACACTGTAGGTATATTCCAGGATCTCCTCGCTTCTCACTTCCCCGCTCCTTCTGCCCACTCATAGACTGACACTTATCTATCTTATTATCTATGATGTATTAATAGTGGGATTTTGGAAATCAAGAGATTCTAAGGGCAGTTAAGTATTCTCAGATTCTACCAAAATTGTTCTCCCTCCATACACCTGAACTATCAGGCACCTCCTCATCTGACATTGACACCGCTGACATGGATCTAAGTGGGTTCCTATCTGAGAGACCCAGGATGTGTCCCCCTATAGGAGAAGAATGTAGGATGCCTACATGGACTCTCCTCTGCCTACCAGGAATAATACCCTGTGACCGACCCCTTTCTCCTGGATCTTCCAGGATGTCTTCCAGTCTGTGGTGACCCGTTAGGATCTTCCAGGACTGGGAGTGAAGGGAAAGTCCTGATGCCTCTCCCCTCCAACATCCTATGGAAGAGTATAGGGAGGACTCAAGCACACCTGCAGCCTTCCCCACACCTACTATGGCTGCGGCTATAGCCAGCTCCCTCATCTGACAAAAGAGACAGGCAAGGGAATCCAACAGTGAACGGGTGTGTACCTCCAAGAGATGCAGCAGCCCCCAGCAAGGACAACCGATCCCTGTGCGAGAGGTATGTCCGGGGGTGTTCACTAAAGTCCACTTCTGCAGTGGGGGGGGGGGGGGGGAGAAGCCGGTCTGGAGAAAACCAAGTCAGTGTGTGAATGCTAATTACACTCCACACATCCCTCCATACATCTGTCCCCCCATCCACCCTTCCCTCCTTCCATTCATTCCTCCATCCATAAATTTCTCCGTCTCTCCTTCCATTCATTCACCCCCTACTTCCATCCATCCATCCATCCCTTCTTCCCTTTCTCCAAAAATCTCCATAAAGCTGACCCAACATTAAAAAAAAAAAAATCAGATTTGACATTCTCCTTTATATTTACCAAAACCATGTAATACAAGGACATAGCTAAACATACATTTACTCTGTATCCAATCAGGCAGGCCCTTGTACTACACATCTGACGGTAGCTAAAAAGAAGATTGTACAATCAGATTGTATAGAATATTGCTAGCTTAAGGCTCACCATGCATGCTACAAAAGGAGGAGCCTAGAGAGGAAGGGGTGTGGTTTACAGATGGCAGGGTGGGTCTTAATTGGGAAGGGGCATGGCCTTGACAGGAAGCGGTGGGTCATATTTAAATTAGGGGATGCACGAGTTTAGTCAGGCCTAGGGCAGCACAAAACCTAAATACACCACTGAGCACAGCCCTTCCCTCCTTGCAAGTCATAACCCTCTTTTCTTCCAGGAGTGTCTAATTACTCTCTGCGCTGGCCCAGCTCCTCCACCCCTCCCTTCTCTACATAACCTCTCATGTAGCCCCCCAGGGGAGGAGGGAATACTATAGAAAGTGTCACTTGAGTGACAACATTAAGTCTGCTGGGTCTTCTGACATCACACTGAAAATGGAATTGCCCAGCAACAGTCACCATGCTTTTGCATGTCTACACAAAGAAGGCTTTTACAAGTAAATAACACGCTTAAAACATGTTAACCACTTTACCACTGGAGGATTTTGCTGTCTTACGTCTGGGCCACTTTTTGCGATTCGGCGCTGTGCGACTTTAACTGACAATTGCGCGGTCGTGCGACGCCGTACCCAAACAAAATTTACGTCCTTTTTTTCCCACAAACAGAGCTTTCTTTTGGTGGTATTTGATCACCTGTGCGATTTTTTGATCATGCGCTATAAACAAAAAAATAAGAGCATTTATTTTGAAAAAATAACAATATTTTTAAAAATTTTTTATATGAAATTCCCCCCCCCAAAAAATGTAAAAATCTAATTTTTTAAAAATTTTTGGCCAATTTGTTTTCTGCTACATATGTTTGGTAAAAAAAATCATGATAAGCATATTTTGATTGGTTTGCGCAAAAGTTATTGCGTTTACTATCTAAGGGAAAGATTTCTGTCATTTTTGGAGTTTTTTTTAACGAGTAATGGCGGCGATCTGCGATTTTTTTTGCGGGACTGTGACATTGCGGCGGACAGATCGGACCCTTGACTGACATTTTTGACACTTTTGGGGGTACCAGTGACATTACTGCAGTAATCAGTGCTATATATATGCACTGTTACTGTAAAAATGACACTGGCAGGGAAGGGGTTAATTTTATTGGAGAGGGAGGGGTTAATGTATGCCTGGTGCTTACTGACATGTGTGGGGGGTGGTGACTGTGTGACACAAGGACAGATCAGATGTTCAGCTATGCTGAACACTCCGATCTGTCCCTGCCTGTCACTTAGGAGATCCGCCCGCTCCGTTTACACAAGTGGGCGGATCTCCTCACTCGATTCCCCGACAATCGGGGAAGAGCGGCCGCTCCTCCCCTGGCCCGACTCCCGCTGTGACTGAAAACAGCGGGAGCGCGCCTCCGGCGGCGCGCCAGCGCCGCCTACAGGGGGAGGAGTCCAGCGACGTAGGTCTACGTCGCTGGACGATAACGAGCCACTATGCTGCAGTAGCAGCAATGTGAGCGGGGGTCAAGTGGTTAAATAAACATATAATCTCATGGAAAAATGTTTGGTGAAATGAATGGTCTGGCGTTAGGGTCTCTTTAATCCGAGTATCAAGAACATAGCTAAGTATTTATACCCACACAGGTAACTCAGTTGCCTTAAAGCGGAGTTCCACCCTGGATTTTTTTTTTTTTTTAATACCCCCGGGACAGTCAGGGCTAGTGCATTCCACAATGGCTAGCCTCTGATCTGTCCCGGGTTGCACTTACCTGTTAGGACAAATACTTACCTTGCAAACGTCTTGTCCAGCGCTGCCATCTCAGATGTGGGCAGCTTGAAGCCAGCGCGTCCTCTTCGGCGTCTTCTTCCGCCTTCTTTGGTCCCACGATGCTCTGCGCCGGCCCCGACGTCACTTCCGGGTCGCGCGCGTCATCCCTCCACAGCTTCTGGGCATGCCCAGAAGCTGTTTAGAAGGGGATGACGCGCGCGACCCGGAACTGACGTCGGGGCCGGTGCAGGCGCAATGATTCCTGGGAGCTATGACGTCCAGCTCCCAGGAATCATTGCAGAGCCAGGAAGTGACGACGGGCCGCGGCCGAGGAAGGAGGAAGAAGGAAGTAAGGTAAGTATATTTTCTTCGCTACGAGGTAAGTAAAAAAAAAAAAAATATGCGATTATCCATTTCTTTTTCAGGTGACCCGGAGCGAGAAGATGGAGGTAAGTATAAAAATAGGGTGGAACTCCACTTTAATACAATTGTCCTGGAACGTGTCTAGGCAGATGTCGACTGTCCTAGAACATGAGGCAAGATATAAAGGTTGTGAAGCCACCTAGTTCTAATTTACATAATCCATTTGCCATGGTGCCATTGAGTCTGGGTCAGTTATTAATTTGCATTACATGGCTAATGGTTATGTGAATTGGCGTTCACCTTGTTCATAAGGATGACGCATTCAACGTCCGCCTGGTGCAGTGGCTCCCTGATGCATTTCCCTCAATCACTGGTGCTTAGTCATAGAGTCTATTACTAAGAGCCAGTGATGCGCCACTAGCCATTGCACCGCGAGGACTTTGAATGTTGCATCCTTACAATTTAAAATAAATTTACAGTGGCTTTCAAGGCGGGCAGCTCTTTTTTGTTTTGGAGAACTTGTATGTGGATGCCTGGGGATCCACGACTATGGAGAGCTTGCTTCCGCAGCCTAGGGAGAGGAGAGACCTTGAGCCTACAGTAGAGTATAATTTTCTTATCACATATATAAACTGTCGTCAAATCTCAGAGCAAAGATGATGAATGGCATATGCGAGTGACAGGCAGTGACTGAGTTGCCCAATGCTGGGGTATGTTGCCGACACTTAGGATGAGTAGTGAAAATGTCTTCAAGGTTACAGTACACATTCACATTTAACCAAAAGGGAAAACTTGCTAATAGAACCTTTAAGAGATATATACGTAATACACTAGATCATGATTTTGACTTGGACCCTGAGCTTCTTGAGAATGCACACTGAAGGTAGACATCCAGGATGATAAGCCTGCTTTGTTTCTGATGGGCAAAGACATCATTTGTGGCCTTTCTTGGTAGTGTCATCAACCCCCCGCTGTCTTGCCTATTTAAGACTTGACCACTTTAGCTCAACGTCTTACCTGAACCACAAGGATTGTGCACCAAGTTCCTGGAGAAGGGTTTTGCCATATAGAGTCTCTTCCAGGGAGTGTTTTGACACATATCTGCCACGTGAAGCACATCCCTTCTGTTCATCCGCTGGCATTTTATTCTCCAAATTGTGGGAGAGTCAACAAGGCACTTCCAACGACGGCTCACACACCTACAGTAGTCCAAGTCCCTTGCTGGCACATAGCTGAGGATCAAAAGTAGCACCTCATCTGGAAGTTGATCTAAATCCATAATATATACAAAGTTGCTTAAGGAAGTATATTTTGCAGGTAGCTCTTGCTGATGGGAGCTTTGTTGGCCCATGCCAACGTTTAAATCAGGTACTCAGTGATCCCTGTGACAAAAGATATGCATGTAAATATGTGTGAAAAGAAGAACTCCAAATTCTTATCTAGGTACAAAACAAGAAGATTGCAAACTTTTTATAATTTAGTGTACATAAACATGACTATCCAGTTACAACCTTCACTCAGTGGGGGCAGACTTGCAATCCAACTGTAGAGCTGCAAATGGGCCCACTGGATTAATGAGCCTGTTTATACTAATTGTGGGTTGGAAGAGTGCCTAGAATCAGGGTGGATTTGATTTGAATCAACTCATAGTTAGTGTGGTTGAAAAAAAAAAAAAAAGACACCAGTCCATCCAGTTCAACCTCTGATGAATGTGTGTGTTTTACTGTCAATAGTAGGGATTGACCGATTATCAGCAAGGCCGATATGAACTTTCCCCGATGATGAGGATTGCCTGGTGATGACAACCGATGCGGCTGAGAAGCCACTCGGCTGTCATTGCAAGGAGCGGGAGGGGACGTCTCCCGCCGCCATCCACGGCTAGCCCGGGTCTCCCGTCCCACCGGGAGACCCGGGCATCCTACCTGCATGGCCACCGAAGAGAAGACCCGATCAAAGCGGCATTCGGCTCTGATCGGGTCTCCATGTAAAAAACCCGGAAGTGATGTCATGACATCACTTCCAGGTACTCGGCGGCAAATTCAAAAAAACTTTCAGGCGGAAATCGCGGCAACATCGCTCAGCGTTTGGGGTGCTATTGCAAATCACGGGCAACGCACAGGCGTTCCTCGATTTGCAATGATTTCCGGATCGCGGGCGGAATCGCGCCGATTACGCCCGTGATCCATACGCTGACATGTGAATGCAGCCTTACATATACATTGTACATTCACATCAGTCCCTGCCCTCAAGGAGATTACAATCTAAGGTCCCCAACTCACATACATACACAGTAGGGACATTTTTATTTTTTTATACAGGATACAATTAACCTACCAGCATGTCTTTGGAGTGTGGGAGGAAACCGGGGTACCTGGAGGAAACCCACGCAGGCACAGGGAGAACATGCAAACTCCAGGCGGGTAGTGTCGTGGTTGGGATTTGAACCAGTGACCCTCTTGCTGCTAGGTGAAAGTGCTAACCACTACACCACTGTGCCACCCACCTCCTTCCTAAAGACCGGTGCCCTGAACTGGACGGCATACTCCAGATGCGGTCGGACCATAATAAATAATTTTTAAAGAGTAACTGTCATCTCTGTCCTGCAGCAGCTCCTCCTCTGACCCGCTGTTGACCCACCGACCGTCCCATTCACTTTATTGGGACAGCTGCTGATGTGGCAGTGACATAAGGTGAGGGACGTGGCGACAGGTGAGTGGATGCCTGTTACAAGGCACTGCAATTATGGATCTGAAATGACAGGTGCTCTTTAAACGTAAGGACTTATTCCTACTGGTAGTTAGAGTCTTTATTATTTGTAATAAATCAGCGATTTTTTTTTTTTTTTTTAGCCCGAAGCGTGTGAATCACACTCAAAAAGACTTAGCACCCGGTGCATAAAAAGTGCACACACGCAAACGTGAACACACAAAAACTGCACAGGGTGTGCGAAAATGGTCTGGCCTCCGAAGAGGTTGGACCTATACCTTGATCCCCCGGGGCGCAAGACTCCTGACAGGGACTGAGGTACTTCCTATGGTTTGCCTGGCCGAGACCTGGCAAACCCCGTTCTCCAGGGGGACTGCCGAAACAGCCCACCCCAAGTACTGGGTAGGGCTCCCCCGAAGGGAGACTCCATGAGAGAGGGCGAACTAAGCCAAAAGGCCATGTCCACCCCCTCCCAAGACTTTCAAGGTAGGCCCAGAGACCCACACCGTACTCATCGTGCAGGAAGAGAAGAGTGAAAGTGAAAGTGAAGTGAAGTGACACACTACAAAGAAAAATACAGACAAACAAAAAGGTGGGGAAGGGGAAGTGGAGAGGTGAATTAGTGCCTAAGTGAAAAATACAAAGGCAGGCCTTCCGGCCGGAATAAAAATTCCTCTGGTCGAAGCCAAAAGGCCTTGCCCAAGAGGCAGGTGCTGAAAAAGTGTGCGTAGGTGCAGTGACCATGGTGCCGAAAAACTCAAGGCGAGCTGCCCCTCACCAGTGAGAATTAAGGCACCCCTGGGCTGCCACCCCAGGGGCACATACACTACGGGCTTTTTCTATCCCGGCCCAAAGGCCAGACCGAGTGTAGCCCTATCCTACCAGGAGGCATCAGAACTTTGGACAGCTTAGGGAGAACCTACCTTCAACTGGGGACAAGCCTTTTGCAAGGCCAGATTCAACCCAGGAGGAAAGGCTCCCCCACCGCCACCGCCGTTCCTTACCAATCACATCCAGGAGCAGTACTAACTGGCCATGGAACCAATCCAGTTTTCTCGCTCCCTTCAAACTGGTAGGGGCGGACCCATTCAAATCAGAAGGCAATGGACCCATCCGGCTTTCTCTGGTGTGGCTTACTTCCCAGTCCCCCGGTAGTTCCGGAGTGCCCTGGTTCATTTCGGCCCCCACCGATACTAACCATCAGGTTCCATACCAACTGATAAGAACAGATACTACACTTGATCTTAGCCAAAAGGCAGAGAAGCGATAGTAAACCAGCAATATCAGAACTGATTCAATCATACAGTTTGTAGTGTACATAGATTTGCAAAACAATGGGATAAAGAAAAATTCCTGAACTTTGTTTTATCTCATGGTTACTGTGAAATTGTGTGAATGCATCAATGCAGTGCACGTTATCTTAGCTTGCATTCATCGAGGGCCGGTTAACACTGTAGCGATGACAGGTATCGCATGTGATTTGCACAGCACTGCTGTGCAAATCACATGCGATGTCTGTGCGATGCAAATTCAGCCATACAGGTTGTATGGCTGAATTTGCATTGCATTCAGACCAAACTCATACAGGACCCTTTGTTTGGTCTGCACCCAAAATCGGATTGCATGGCCGTTTATACCCATGCGATCCGATTTCTGTCCGAATTGACAGTCCGCACTGCGATATGCGAACTAATCTTTGTATTGACACTCCCAGCGGTTCGCATATAGCGTGAACTGCCTTTGATTCGGGTGCGAAATGCAGGAACCCGCAGTGGATTTGCAGGTTTCCCGCATCACACCAATGTGAGCCGAGCCTCAATGAGTTTACCAAAAATGTAAATATTGCAGAATATACAAGCTCATGCTACGAAACTAAGCTCCATTTCATGCTGAATAAACTAAATTAATAATGTATCTTAAATAGAAAACTATCTTTAGATTGATTTTTTACTCCAAAAGCATTTTAATAAAATAAATTTGATTAAAAAAAAAAAAAAAACAGATTTAGGCCTCTTTCACACTTGTGTGACTTGTCCTGCGACTTGGGACTGCAAAGTCGCATGAGAAGTCATACTCCATGATTTTCAGTGAGTACCGTTAATATCTGTACGACTTCAAAAGTAGTCCCTGCACAACTTTGGGCCAAATTTAATGCGTTTTGAGGTCCATAGACATAGGCATTGGTTCAAGTCCAGTCAAAATAAAAAGAAATTGCGGTAAAATCGCATGACTTTTAGGTCGCATAAGTGTGAAAGGGGCCTTCAAAAAAAAATATATAAAAAAAAAAAAAAAAAATCAGATTTTTTTTTTTTTAAATCATTTAATTTTATCCACCCTGCCTAGAATAGTCACATCTAGATCTAAAAAGGAAAGATACAGCTACGACAAATTCCCTAAAAATGGCTAGGATCACCCTACTCAAGTGTAGTATATACCATACCATTATCTGCCAACAAAGGCCACCTAACCTGTGGAATTAGAAAGCCAACACCTGCATGTCTCCAGACTGCCAGCCATTCAGAATACTGCTATTAAAGTGATTTTTTATTTTTATTTAATTTTTTTAAATAACAAAGAAAACAGAGACTTTACAAACATGTTATACTTCCCTCCTCTGTGCAGTTGATTTTGCACAGGGCAGCCCAGATCCTCCTCTTCTTGGGTCCCTCTTTGCTGCTCCTGGCCCCTCCCTCCTATGGAGTGCCCCCACAGCAAGCAGATTGCTATGGGGGCACCCGAGCCAAGACGCAGCTCCGTGTGTCCATACAGACACCGAGCTGCCATTATGCTCCGCCCCTCTCTCCTGATTTGCTAACTGACTTAGATTGACAGCTGCGGGAGCCAATGGCGCCGCGGCTGTGTCCTAGCCAATCAGGAGGGAGAGTCCCGGGCAGCCGAGGGACTCGTGGACATCGCTGGAGAGATATGAGGCTCAGTTAAGTATTAGGGGGGCTGGGGGAGCTGCTACACAGAGAAGGTTATCTTAATGTAAAGAATGCATTACCTTCTGACTTTACAACTCCTTTAAGACCCCTGCTGAAAGGACAGACTCCAGACAGCCACACCCAAAAGAAGCAACCTGCACTGGGACTGGCGGAACTTGTCTGCCTTGTTTCAAAGTGAAAACAGAAATATAGCAAATAGCAAAGAGATTGCAAAAGCCAGGTATAAAATATTGACTAGGTGGTACAGAGTTTGAACTCTCATGCATAAAAACTCCTTCAGTTTTCTCTATGTGTTGGATGTGTATTCAGGTGAGTGATATGGCACTACAGTGGGGAAAATTATTATTTGATCCCCTGCAGATTTTGAAAATTTGCCCACTTACAAAGAAAATGAATGGTCTATAATTTTTTATCATGGGTGTATTTTAAATGATAGAGACAGAATATCAACCAGAAATCCAGGAAAAAAAACATGATAAAAATGTCATAAATTGAGTGACAGTTCAGTGAGTAAAATCAGACATTGACTTAGTACTTGGTGGAGAAACCCTTGTTGGTAAGAGGTTTCTTGTAATTGGTTACCAGGTTTGCACACATCTCAGGAGGGATTTTGGTCCACTTTTCTTTACAGATCTTCTCTAAGGCTGGCCATACATGATCCAATTTTCTTACAATTTTCTGTCCAATTTTCTTGAAATTTACCTTCAAGTATGTAGTACAAAGGCCTGCCTAATTAGATACAAGTGAATGTGTTGTTTAGCTTTGACCTCACATTATGTGGTTTGTGGTAGATCTAACAGAAAATTGTACAACAAAAGTTGAACATGTATGGCCAGCCTAAATCCTTAAAGTGGTTGTTAAGCAACTTATATAAAGTCATCTAATCCCCTCTGCAATATACCAATAAGGGTCCCTGTGTCTTTTATAGAAAAAATGTGCCGATCTGTACTTATATCAGAGCGGCTCCCGACGCTCAGCTGACCCCTCGGCTCTCTCCTCTGCCTGGCTGACAGCTCCAGTGGGCGGGGCTGAGCACTGCCGCTGATGTCAGTCGGGGAGGAGCGGAAGAGAGAAAAAAAGAGAGAGAAAAAAAGAGAGAGAAAAAAAGAGAGAGAAAAAAAGAGAGAGAAAAAAAGAGAGAAAAAAAGAGAGAGAAAAAAAGAGAGAGAAAAAAGAGAGAGAAAAAAAGAGAGAGAAAAAAAGAGAGAGAAAAAAAGAGAGAGAAAAAAAGAGAGAGAAAAAAAGAGAGAGAAAAAAAGAGAGAGAAAAAAAAGAGAGAAAAAAAGAGAGAGAAAAAAAGAGAGAGAAAAAAAGAGAGAGAAAAAGAGAGAGAGAAAAAGAGAGAGAGAAAAAGAGAGAGAAAAGAAAAGAGAGAGAAAAAGAGAGAGAGAAAAAAAGAGAGAGAAAAAAAGAGAGAGAAAAAAAGAGAGAGAAAGAGAGAGAAAGAGAAAGAGAAAAAGAGAAAGAAAGAGAAGAGAAAGAGAAAGAGAAAGAGAAAGAGAAAGAGAAAAGAGAAAGGAAAGAGAAAAGATGAAAGCAGAAAGAGG